>NC_059095.1:14907781-15265562 GCF_020497125.1 Mauremys mutica | reverse complement strand
TCCACAAAAGGGAGCTATGCCCGCCCCCCCATTTATCCCAGCAGCCAACAGGGAAGTGGGAGGGAGGCACTCCTAGGCCTGGCCTACACTGGGGGGGATCGATGTAAGATACACAACTTCAGCTAGGGGAATAGCTTGCCTGAAGTCGAAGTCTCTTATTTCGACTTACCTCCCGTCCTCGCGGCGTGGGATCGACGGCCGCGGCTCCCCCCGTCGACTCCGCTACCGCCGCTCGCCCTGGTGGAGTTCTGGGGTTGATGGGAGTGCGTTCGGGGATCGATCCCTGATAAACCGATCGCTCCCCATAGACATACCCTTAGAGCCGGAATGTCCCCTCTGTTTCTCCCTTGCTGTTTGGGCAGAAGCAGAAAGGGAGCAAAAGATGCCCGGCAGAAGGGTTTTGCGCTCGGCCTTGAGGATTAAGCCCGAGCCCCCGGCATGGCTGCTGGGAGCTGGATTTTTGTGTCGCAGCCAGCGCACTCTTCGGGCCACCAGCTGAACACACTGAGGCCAGCAGGGACAGCTCTGAAGCGGCAAAAGAGTTCCTTTGAGGGTCCAAGGAGGTAGTATAGGGTCAGTACCGTCCCTGGGTGGGCTCAAATCACCATCCTATGGGTTAACAGCTGAATGCGCTGACCCAGTGTGCTCCACCACAGCCATTGACCCCTCCTAACCCCCAAACCCATCCCCCACAGCCCCCCATTCCCTGCCACAGCGCTCGAACCCATCCCCCACAGCCCCACATTCCCTGCCACAGCGCTCAAACCCATCACCCACAGTCCCCCATTCCCTGCCACAGCGCTCAAACCCATCCCCCAGAGTCCCCAATTCCCTGCCACAGCGGTGAAACCCATCCTCCACAGCCCACCATTCCCTAGCACAGAGCTCAAAGCCATCCCTCACAGCCCCCCATTTCCTTCCACAGCGCTCAAACCCATCCACCACAGCCCCTTCATAGCCGCCTTATTCCCTACCACAACGCTCAAGCCCATCCCCCACAGCCCCCCATTCCGTTTCACAGACCTCAAACCCATCCCCCACAGCCCCACATTCCCTGCCACAGCGCTCAAACCCATCCCCCACAGCCCCACATTCCCTGCCACAGCACTCAAACCCATTTCCCACAGCCCCCCGTTCCTTGCCAGAGTGCTGAAACCCATCCCCCACAGATCCCATTCCCTGCCACACCCCTCAAACCCATCCCCCACAGCCCCATCACAGCCGCCGAGATCTATGCCGCAGCGCAGAAACCCATCCCCCACAGCCCCCCATTCTCTGCCACTGCGCTGAAACCCATCCCCCACAGGCCCTTCACAGCCACCTCATTCCCTGCCACAGCGCTCAAACCCATCCCCCACAGCCCCCCATTCTCTGCCACAGCCCTCAAACCCATTCCCAATGGGCCCCCATTCCCTACCACAGAGCTCAAACCCATCCACCACAGCCCCATCACAGCTGCCTCGTTCCCTACCACAACGCTCAAGCCCATCCCCCACAGCCCCACATTACCCTAATTCCCCATATTCAATGCAGGAGTCGCCGAGCGAGATCACCCTGAGGAGGATCACTGACAGAGATAGAGAGCGCATGCTGCGTGAAAGCCAGCACAAACCAGGGGCCTATGCTGCCATGCTCGTGGATGCAATGCTCCCAGAGTACCTGATGATAGCCTGGTGTGGAAAAGTGTCCTACCACGGAGCACCCAAAAAGGCAGCTCTCCCCAGGAACCTCCTGCGGAGGCTTTTCGATTACCTCCAGGACAGCTTCATGGAGATCTCCCAAGAGGATTTCTGTTCTATCCCCATATATATTGACCTTCTTTTCACATAGTTCAGATTCCTGTTCCATTAAAAATAAATGTTTACATGTTTAAAGCACTTACCGACTGATCCTTCCCCTGATTCAGGGTCCGGGTTAACAGGCGGGGAGGGTTGGTAGGGGATCTCCGTTAGGGTGATGAAGAGATCCTGGCTGTCGGGGAAATCAGCATTGTAAGTGCTGTCGACTGCCTCGTCCTCCTCATCTCCGTCCTCATCTTCCCCGTCCGTGAACATCGCCGAGGAACCGGCCGTCAACACTATCCCATCGTCAGAGTCCACGCACACTGGTGGGGCAGTGGTGGCAGACCTACCGAGAATGGCATGCAGTGCCTCGTAGAACCGGCATGTCTGGGGCTGGGATCCAGAGCGTCCGTTTGCCGCTTTGATTTTTTGGTAGCCTTGTCTCAAGTCCTTGATTTTCACGCGGCACTGCGTTGTATCCCGGCTGTATCCTCTGTCTGCCATGGCTTTGGAGACCTTCTCGTAGGTCTTTGCATTCTGTTTTTTGGAGCGCAGCTCCGAAAACACAGACTCATCTCCCCACACAGCGATCAGATCCAAGACTTCCCGATCAGTCCATGCTGGGGCCCTCTTTCTATTCTGAGATTGCATGGACTCCTCTGTTGGAGAGCTCTGCATCGTTGCCAGCGCTGCTGAGCTCGCCACGCTGTCCAAACAGGAAATGAGATTCAAATTGGCCAGACAGGAAAAGGAATTCAAATTTTCACGGGGCTTTTCCTGTGTGGCTGGTCAGAGCATCCGAGCTCGGACTGCTGTCCAGAGCATCAAGAGAGTGGTGCACTGTGGGATAGCTCCATCCACACCTAGCCTAATTCGACATGGCCATGTCGAATTTAGCGCTACTCCCCTCGTCGGGGAGGAGTACAGAAATCGAACTAAAGAGCCCTCTATGTCGAACTAAATAGCTTCGTTGTGTGGACGGGTGCACGGTTAATTCGAATTAACGCTGCTAAATTCGACATAAACTCCTAGTGTAGACCAGGCCTCAGTGATCACCAGGCCTCCGAGGAAACTGACATCCTAAAGAGGCACCTGCACAGGTGAGGAGTCAGTGACACTGACACAGAAACTATCTGGTAAGTGAAGGAAAAATCTGAAAATCCCCCAAATGTGCTATAAGCCCCCTTCAGTGATTGCGTTGTGTTTTCCCTCTTTGCTACTCCCCTTTGTGTCCTTTCTACCCGCCCAGGCACTGACTCCTGCCTGGATTCCCTCTCTCTCCCCCAGCCGGTGAGGAGACAATGGCTGTGGCTACACTTAGCGCTTCAAAGCGCTGCCGCGGCAGCGCTTTGAAGCGCTAAGTGTAGTCAAAGCGCCAGCTCTGGGAGAGAGCTCTCCCAGCGCTGTCCGTACTCGTGTAGCCAAGCCCAATGAGTGAGAACGAGGAGGGGAATCCACAGTAGGAAGGTCCTGAGGAAGTGGAACTGCAGGGGAGGTTTCTGAGGGCTTGGCTACACTTGCAAGTTGCAGCGCTGGTAGAGGCTTTCCAGCGCTGCAATTAGTAACCGTCCACACTTGCAAGGCACATCCAGCGCTGCAACTCCCTGGCTGCAGCGCTGGCTGTACACCTGGCCAGGTTGGGGTGTAGCGATTGCAGCGCTGGTGATCCAGCGCTGCTCATCAAGTGTGGACACACACCAGCGCTTTTATTGGCCTCCAGGGAATAAGGAGATATCCCAGAAAGCTTTAAACTAAATTACTCTCTTTGTTTTGTTATGCAGCCTCTCTTTGTTTTGTTGTGAACTCCGATCGGAGCTCCGTTGAACTGCTTATCTAAAAAACAAACACTGATCACAGCAAACAGGAGCTATCTGTACCTGGCTGTGAACGATCAAATGAGAGGCAGGGAGTGAATGTTTGCTTGACAGAGAAACTTTTTCAATCCAGGAAGCTAAAGTGTTGGCTCCAAAAATCCACTCTCTCTCTCTTCCCCGCTCCCTGTCACAGTACACCACAGGGAGTGAGTGAAACAGCGGGGAGTCCGTGTTGGAGGCAGGCTGTTTGCAATTAAGAGTTAAGACTAAGGGCTCGTGAACATTTTGTGATTTTTCAATCCAGGAAAACTAACACACAGTGTTGGCTCCAAAAATCCACTCTCTCTCTCTTCTCTGCTCCCTGTCACAGTACACCACCCTCCACCCCCCTCTTTTGAAAAGCACGTTGCTGCCACTTGAATGCTGGGATAGCTGCCCGTAATGCAGCACTCCCAACAGCGCTGTAAATGTTGCAAATGTGGCCACACACCAGCGCTGGTAGCTGGGAGTGTGGCCACACACCAGCGCTGCTCCTACACAGCTGGATGACCAGCGCTGCAAACTACCAGCGCTGCAAACCGTAAGTGTAGCCAAGCCCTGAGAAGGGAATTTTTCCCAGTGCTGGGAACAGAGAAAAGCCTGGAGTCATTGGCACAGGTCAGAAAGGAAGCTGGGAAACAGCCCATGGAAGAAAGTGGATGAATCCATTGAATGTGGGAGAGGAGGCAATGGTGCCCAGGAAACCACAGCCCAGCAGACAAATCACAAAGAAAAGAAACCCTAGAAATGCTTGGAGTGTGGGAAAAGCTTCAGTCGGCAGTCTGGCCTTTTTAAAGCATGGGAGAATCCACACAGGAGAGAGACCTTATGAATGCGTAAATTGTAGGAAAACCTTCAGTCAGCTCTCAGGCCTTATTTGCCACAGGAGAATCCACACAGGCGAGAGGCCATATAAGTGCTTTTATTGTGGGGAAAAGTTTCAGTGCACCATCATCCCTTATTGTACATCAGAGACTCCACACAGGAGAGAAACCCTCTGTGACGTTATTGATATAAATTGGGACCATATAGAACATGGGTTGCAACCAAGGTCCTGCAGTGGCACCAAATCTTAGATAAAGGGGGTCATCTAAGGTGTCTAAGACCAGATTATGGGTTGCTGGTTATAATTATGCTGTCTGTATGACTGTATCATTTTTAGTTGAAGTTTTGAATGTTGGCTCTCTGCTGTCTGTATTTCAAGTTTGTGCTGTGCTTCTGGGGGAAGCCTCCCAGACAAGCTGGTGTTAGCTCTGCCTAGCCTGTTTGATGGCCCATTAAGGACCATCAGCTACACAATTGACCCATGGAGAGAAGGCAGACACGCCTTGTGACTCAGCAAGGTATGCAGAGACTTGTCCATGTGACTGCAGACTCCATTTTGCTGTGATTTTCCACAGTGAGAACAAAGAGATTCTTACACCTGGAAAAGCCTATATAAGGCTGATGCTTCATCTTCATCTTGTCTTCAGTCCTGCTTCTGACCTCTGGAGGGACTTTGCTACAAACTGAAGCTCTACACAAGGGACTGAATGACCCATCCTAGCGGGGGATGTATTCCAGAAACTTGATTTGAACCTGCAGTTTACTCCAGCACTGCTGCAAGCCTGAACTAAGAACTTTGCCATTACTGTATGTAATTGATTCCATTTAACCAATTCTACCTCTCATTTCTACCTTTTTCCCTTTGTAAATAAACCTTTAGATTTTAGATTCTAAAGGATTGGCAACAGCGTGATTTGTGGGTAAGATCTGATGTGTATATTGACCTGGGTCTGGGGCTTGGTCCTTTGGGATCGAGAGAACCTTTTTCTTTTATTGGGGTGTTGGTTTTCATAACCATTCATCCCCAGGACGAGTGCACTGGTGGTGATACTGGGAAACTGGAGTGTCTAAGGAAATTGCTTGTGTGACTTGTGGTTAGCCAGTGGGGTGAGACCGAAGTCCTCTTTGTCTGGCTGGTTTGGTTTGCCTTAGAGGTGGAAAAACCCCAGCCTAGGGCTGTGACTGCCCTGTTTAAGCAATTGGTCCTGATTTGGCACTCTCAGTTGGGTCCCGCCAGAACTGCATCGTCACAGTGGCGTAGTCGTGCTTGGATCCACAGAACCAGGTCAATTAAGCTTTGGGTCAGAACCCCATGCTATCCAAATTTTAACTTTGGGATTGAGAGTTTGGTTGGTTAAAGATCAGTGACCATGAGACAGAAAGCATCAGGAAAAGCAAGGAAACTGCAAGCCTTGAGAGACAGCCTGCAGTTTGATTATGAGCAAGAACTGGCAGAAATTCGAATGGAGAAAGAGGCTGATGAGAGAAAGAAAGAAGTTGCTAAGGCCTTGTCTACACTACAAGACTATTTCGAATCAACTTAATTCGAATTTGTGGATTCGACCTTATGAAGTCGAATTTGTGTATCCATACTAAATACACTAATTCGAATTTCTGAGTCCACATTAACGGGGCCGGCGTCGACTTTCGAAGCGGTGCACTGTGGGAAGCTATCCCACAGTTCCCGCAGTCCCCGCTGCCCATTGGAATGCTGGGTAGAGCTCGCAATGCCTGCTGGGGGAAAAAATGTGTCGAGGGCGGTTTTGGGATACTGTCGTCATTGAACCGTCAATCACGCCCTCCCTCCCTGAAAGCGCCGGCGGGAAATCTGATGGCGCCCTTCTCTGGTCGGTTACAGCGCGGACACCACAGCACTGCGAGCATGGAGCCCGCTGCGATCATCGCTGCACTTATGGCTGTTGTCAACTCCTCGCACCTTATCGTCCACCTCTTCCACAGTCAGCTGCTGAGAAATCGGGCGAGGAGGCTCCGGCAGCGCGGTGAGGAGAGTGGCGCAGGCCTCTCACAAAGCAGGGTACGCCGCGCCGTGGAGACCATGGTGGCAATGGGTCAAGTTCATGGTGTGGAACGGCGATTCTGGGCCCGGGAAACAAGCACGGACTGGTGGGACCGCATAGTGCTGCAGGTCTGGGATGAATCACAGTGGCTGCGGAACTTCAGGATGCGTAAGGGCACTTTCCTTGAACTGTGTGACTTGCTGTCCCCTGCCCTGAAGCGCCAGGACACACGGATGCGAGCAGCCCTGAGTGTGCAGAAGCGAGTGGCCATAGCCCTCTGGAAACTTGCAACGCCAGACAGCTACCGGTCAGTAGCGAACCACTTTGGCGTGGGCAAATCTACCGTGGGGGTTGCTGTGATTCAAGTAGCCCACGCAATCGTTGAGCAACTGCTCTCAAAGGTAGTGACTCTCGGAAACGTCCAGGTCGTCATAGATGGCTTCGCCGCGATGGGATTCCCAAACTGCGGTGGGGCTATAGATGGGACTCACATCCCTATCCTGGCACCAGCCCACCAGGCCAGCGAGTACATTAACCGAAAGGGCTACTTTTCAATGGTGCTGCAAGCACTGGTGGACCATAGGGGACGTTTTACCAACATCTTCGTCGGGTGCTATCCCACAGTTTTGCGGGCAAGGTTCATGACGCGCGTGTGTTCAGGAACTCTGGTCTCTTCAAACGCCTCCAGGCAGGTACTTTCTTCCCGGACCACAAAATAATGGTTGGGGATGTGCAGATGCCTACAGTGATCCTCGGGGACCCGGCCTACCCGCTAATGCCCTGGCTCATGAAGCCCTATACAGGCGCCTTGGACAGTGAGAAGGAACTCTTCAACTACCGGCTGAGCAAGTGCAGAATGGTCGTGGAGTGTGCTTTCGGACGTCTCAAGGGGAGATGGCGGAGCTTACTGACTCGCTCGGACATCAGCGAAAAGAATATCCCCGTAGTTATTGCTGCTTGCTGTGTGCTCCACAATCTCTGTGAGAGCAAGGGCGAGACCTTTTTTGCCGGATGGGAGGTTGAGGCAAATCGCCTGGCTGCTGTTTACGATCAGCCAGACACCCGTGCCGAGAGAATATCCCAGCGGGAAGCGCTGTGCATCCGGGAGGCTTTGAAAGCTAGTTTCCTCGCAGAGCAGGGTAACCTGTGACTGTCCACTTGATTTTAAGAGAGCCTGATCATGGGCCTGTGTCTGTATGTGTCGAGTTAGATCTGAGCTCACAAACCCGGTTCTCCAAGTTTCCCCCACTTCCAAAGCACGTTTTAAAACTAATGAAATGTAACAGTAATTAATAATAAATCTTTCGTTGACTTTGCATTTCTGTTCCTGGGTTGAAACATGGAAGCATACTGTGCTGGGTTCGGTGTGCACTGATGTACAGACCGCTTGTCCAATACAGGACGGACAGCCTCCTGCTCCTACATAGGTCTGTGGGGTGGGGGACGGTTAACAGTGGTTGTGCATGTAGGGGTGGGTTTGCAGGAATGGGTGGGTTTGCAGGAAGGGGCGAGGGGTGCCATCTTTGGATAGGGGTTTGCATGACGGCTGTGGGCTGTGGGTTTGGGCGTTGGAAGGGGTGAGGGGTGTGGGGGAAGGGTGAGTATCTGTCCCTGGATGAGGGCTCTTTTTGGGGCTCAGGGCAGCGGAGAGGCTCGTGGCTACGGTCGAAGTGCATCGTAAAGGAAGCCTGCCTTTACATTCGGGGATGGCAGGCGCCAGGACCCTGGACAAGCATACACATCAACGAATCACCCGGGGCAGCATACACCACACAGACTGACCCTGGTGACTAGTGACTGCAGTCTGTGTGTGCCCTGCAGTTGACCCTGCCCCCAAGTCTGTACCCTGGTAATGTGGGCTATGCACTGCAATTAAAAATCCCCCCCCCCCCACACAAAGTCTTCTGACACGAGAAACGTGACGGAAACAGTGAGTAACAGCAAACCGCTTTTAATAATGTTATACACAGTGGGGGGTTGAAACTTGGATTTGGGACTGGGTGATCCTGTAAGGGAAGAACTTCTACAAATTTAGAGCGCGAGAGGTGTCTTGTACATTAGCGCTCTGCTGCAGTGCAGTGACAGTTCTCACGGCCCCTACCGCCCCTCTTTCTTGTTACTTTGGGTGAGGGGGGGACAGGACTTCTTGGCGTTGGAGGGCGGTTGCAGATGCAGTGCAGGGGGGCTCTCTCCTCCTGCCTGCGGTCCTGCAGAACATCTACAAGGTGCCGGAGCGTGTCCATTTGCTCCCTCATTAGACCAAGCAGCGTTTGAGTCGCCTGCTGGTCTTCCTGCGGCCACCTATCCTCCCGTTCGATGTGTGTGCGATGCTGCTGACACAGGGTCTCCCTCCACTGTCTCTGCTCTGCCGCCTCTGCTCTGGAGCAGGCCATCAGTTCCTGGAACATCTCGTCCCTAGTCTTTTTCTTTCGCCGTCTAATCTGAGCCAGCCTCTGCGAGGGGGATGCCGGGGCAGTCCGGGAAAGAGCCGAAGCTGTGTGATGTGAAAAAGTAAGTGATTTCCTTGACCAAATACAGGTTTGTGGACAGTGAACACAGTCAAGTCAGTTTAAGAGAGCAAGACTATACAGGGCACCAAGTCTCGCGAGATCTCAGAATTAGTTCGAGATTTCGGAGTACGCTCTCATTGGCGGCGCCATTGCACAGGAGAGCGGACAAGCAGGGAGAGACAGCTGAATCCGTCTTGCAGACAGTCCTGGTAAGCCTTACAGTAGATAATGCTTATCAGTTAGTGGATAGCTGTGCTCTCCTGCTAAAGGCAATGTGGAAAGCAGAAAGGATGAGCCTTTTGCAGCCCCTCCCGCCAGTGCACGGGAAAGATCAATGTATGCTTGTTCTCTGTGGCCTCTAGCACATGGCTGTTAGGCGAGGGTCATTGTTATGCAACCTAATTTTAAACCATTAACAATAGTAACAATACACTAATTGCCCTACTTAGATGCAGTATTTCCAGAACGAGATCACCCTGAGGCTGGTCACCCGTGCCCAGAAAGAGAGGATGCTAAGGGAAGCGCTGCACCGACCAGGACCATATGCAGCAATGCTCGTGGAGGCGATGATCCCTCTGTATATTCGGATGTCCTGGCAAGGAAGAGTTTGCTTCAACGGAGCGCCCAACAAGGCACCTCTCCCAAGAAACCTCCTGCGGAGGCTTTTCGAGGAACTGTATGACACCTTCGTTGAATTGTCGCTAGAGGATTTTTCTTCAATCCCTCTTTATGTGGACCTACTTTTCATATAGTTTAATATTTACAATTTTTTATATAGTGTTTCTATTTTTTCTATACATATTTTATAAAAAATAAATGTTTACACGTCTATAGCACTTACCGCCTGATCCTTCCCCTGATTCTGAGTCCGGGTTAACGGCAGGGGAGGGTTGGTAGGGGATCTCTGTGGGGGTGATGAAGAGATCCTGGCTGTCAGGGAAAGCGGGAGTGGGTTCGCTGTCGCCTGCGCCGTCCTCCAAAGACCATTCCTCATCTTCCCCATCGGCGAACATCGAGGAGGAACTGTCCCGGTACACTATTCCGTCCTCGGAGTCCACCGTCACTGGTTGGGCAGTGGTGGCAGACCCACCTAGAATGGCATGCAGTGCCTCGTAGAAGCGGCATGTCTGGGGCTTGGCTCCGGAGCGTCCGTTTGCCGCTCTGACTTTTTGATACCCTTGTCTTAGGTCCTTGACTTTCACGTGGCACTGCATCGCATCCCGGCTGTATCCTTTGTCTTTCATGGCTTTCGAGACCTTCTCGAAGGTCTTTCCATTCCGCTTGCTGGAGCGCAGCTCCGAGAGCACAGACTCCTCGCCCCACACAGCGATCAGATCCATGACTTCCCGGTCAGTCCATGCTGGGGACCTCTTTCTATTCTGGGATTGCCCGGACTCCTCTGCTGGAGAGCTCTGCATTGTGGCAGGTGCTGCGGAGCTCGCCCCGATGTCCAGCCAGGACGTCAGATTCAAAGTGCCCAGACAGGAAAATGAATTCAAATTTTCCCGGGTCATTTCCTGTGTGGCTGGTCAGAGAATCCAAGCTCCGACTGCTGTCCAGAGCGTCAACAGAGTGGTGCACTGTGGGATAGCTCCCGGAGCTACTAAGTTCGATTTGCATCCACACCTAGCCTAAATCGAGCTAGCCATGTCGAATTTAGCGTTACTCCACCTGTCGGGGTGGAGTACCGAATTCGAACTAAAGAGCCCTCTAGTTCGAATTAAATGGCTTCCTGGTGTGGACGGTTGAGCGGTTAGTTCGAATTAACGCTGCTAAATTCGAATTAAAGTCCTAGTGTAGACCAGGCCTAAGAGAGAAGAAAAAGCTCGTAAGAGGCGTCTGGAGTTGCTGGCTGCTGAGGAGAAAACTCGACAGATGCAACAGGAGACGGCTAGACTCCAACTCCAAGTCAAAAAAGCAATGGAAGAACAGCAGAGACTGTATCCTCTTGAAAGTCCAGTTTGTAACAATGTTGGTATGTTGTATAACTCTGAGCAGTTGTCTGGGGGTAACCAAATGTACCCCAACAATGCCACCTTTTATGTCAATGCTGTTACTGTGTGTTCAGTAGGGGGTGGCCCCATAAATTGTGCCAGTGCTATGTATGGGAGTGGGAATGGAAAATTCATAGAGAGTGTAAAAGTCAATGGTAAAAGCTGTTTAGGGCAAACTATGGCTTCTAACATCACTCTTGTTAAAGCAGATCTGGTCAAAGAGGAAGATTATTTACCAAATCAGGGTGTGAATATTGTGATCCTCTGTGAGTTTACTATCCGTGTGCCTTTAGCCAGAATCCACCTTGAGTGGAATGGGGCTCAGCATGAAGTGATAGCTGGCGTCAGGAAGTTATTGCCTAAAGATCTTTTAATTGGGGAAAATGTTAAAGCTTTGTTCAGTCCAGGTAGCCAGTCACAGGAGAGGAATAATCTTAAACCTGTCTCTATTGTGAGCAATGATTTGCCTGAGGTGGGTTGTTCCAAAGGTTTGTCTGTGCAAAAAAGCAGCGTGTCTGTGAGTGGAGTTTCTGAATGTCTGTCTGATGTCTCAGAAGGAAATCTGGAGTTAGATCAAGAGCAGAAAGATCTCATTGGTGAGGAAAATGTTTCTCAGGAGCAGATTAAAGTAAATGGTCAGGTTAAAGCCCTAACTGAGGAAGGAGAGGGTAAATTTGTAATGGGTAACTGTGATTTGCTGGAAGTAGCTCAGTGTAGTGAAAAAAGCAGCAGCTTATCTGTTGGGAGTGGCAATATGCCTGGTAGGGAAAGTTTGGAGGAGCCTAGGCAGCCTTGTGAGCTGATGGCTTTGTCTAATTAGCAGTTTGGGAAGGGAGGGATAGTGAAAAATGAGTGTCCCTGTCCCTTACCTGTTTCCTGTGTGGAGAAATGTGACAGTGAAGGGAATGTGCCTGTCTCTGTCAGGGGTATTGACTTGCCTATGAAGGAAGCTATCTCGGTCTCCAAGCAGTTGTCTGTGAACAGCCATGTGTGCTGGGACAAGGGAAATGAGATCCCAAGCTGTGTGTCTGGTGAAGGAGAATGTGTCTCCGGCTCTTCTGTGTCTGTGGAGCAGACAGAAGGTGCCTTTCAGCCTGTGATGGTTGAGGGTGAGTCAGTTGTCTCGGAGTTGGCTACAGCTAAAGCCCAGGAAGGGAATGGTCCTAAGTTTGTGTGTGCTGGAGAGAATGGCACTGTGACTAGGTTGCATCCAGTTAGTGTCTTAGCAAGATCCCAAAGACCAGACAAATCTGGTGCTTGTAGTTTGCCAGTTGCTAACGTGTGGTTGGAAAAGGGTGTAGCAACTCTGTCTGATCAGGGTGATACCCTAGCCAGGGCACAAGGAGAGCATGAAGGTGATTTAATTGTGTTACCTACTGACAGTTTGACAACTTGTAGCAAGAAGGAAAAGATTCCTGAACTTGTTCATGGCCAAGGGAAGAAGAGTGCTTCTAACCTGTTATTGAGAAAGTCTATAGGTTTGCCTGAAAGGGGATTGTGTAGGAATCTGCCTGATGGGCCAGAGCTGATTCTCAATATAAGCAAGACCCAGAAAAAGTCTCTGGGGGCTCAGGGAAGTGTTCCTTTAGAGCAAGCCCTGGGTGAAGTGGGGAAGGGCAGAATTTCTGAGAGGGGTGAATTGCTGCTTAGAAAAGCTCCTGGGGAAAAGAATCCTCATGGTAGCCTGTGCAAGCGGTTTACTGCAACTGAAGGGTGTAAAAGTGATTTAATCAAGGAGATTTCTGTTCCTAACAGCCAGAAATTTTCTGTTGTGAATGGATCCACTGACTTTCCTTTTGAGAGATCCAGTGTGGGCAGCTTTGAAAAAGTCTCAGGTGGAGTAGAAGCTGTTAACAAAGTTGAACAGCCCTATAACCACGAGGCTGTGTGTGGCCAGCTTGTTGGGAAGACAATGGTGTTGGGACAGGACTGTCTCCATGCTAATTCTGTGAGTGAGCAGTCTGTGCTTCAGGGTCTGAGGACAGATTCAGTTACTGGTGTTTCAGAGCAGAACAGTTTTATGGCTAAACGCTTAAGGATGCAGGGTAGAGCAAGCCAGCTCTCACCCTCGGACTATTTGGATTTGTGTGGTATCTCTGTAAGACAAAGTCCAGCCTTGGAATCCATAGCAGCTAAAGAGTTAAAAGCTAGTGTCTGTGTTAATGTGAATTACTTGGCTGGCAGGGAGAAGAAAGACTTGCTAATAGCTGTTAGCACAGAGGGCCCACCCCATCAGCCAGTGAATTCTGTTAAGCAAGAGAAATCAGGGTTTAATCCTGCAGGACAAGGAGGAAAGAGAGAACTGAATTTTGCAAAGGGAAGCCACAGATTAACCCTAAAAGGCCCAAACTCCAATGGTATTGAACCAAGGGCGTGGCATGACAAACATGTTTGTAGATGGACACTTGCAATCAATTTGTTGTTATTGCTAATGCTAAATTTTGTAACTAATGTGTTGCTATTGCCTAGAACTGTAACAATGTACAATGTGCCTAATCTTTTGGAAAGTCCCTTAAACATGTTGAAAGGAATACATGAAAACACACTTTATGTTAAAGGGCCTTGCTATACTGATGTTTCACAGTTAATGCCTGTAAACAGCATTGGAACTTTTCACAGGGGAAAATACATTCCAGACCTGATGTGCTGTATGAAAGGGGAAACTGAGGCACACTACCATATTGCTTTCATGGCTAAATGCCAAGATTCCTGTACTATGAACAACATCAATATCTACATTGGTTTAATGTTAATTGGGTTCCAAACATTGGCCAAAGCTGGTATGGATAAAGTAGCTGTTTTCTTTAGCTCTTGGCAAGATCACATGAAACATACAGGAACCATGCTGCAAAAGCTAACCAAGTTATACCTTAAGTTTGTAAAGAGATTCATTCATGTTATTGAACATGTCTTTGATAAACCATTTCTGTTATACATTGGTACGGCCTCTAGCCCAACACTAGCTGTAGTGAGACAGACCCAAGGAAAGGGGGCTCTTGGGATGCAGTCAGTGATGTTTTGTCATCCCTTCCTGCATCAATTTTGCGTTGGGGGTGTGACGTTATTGATATAAATTGGGACCATATAGAACATGGGTTGCAACCAAGGTCCTGCAGTGGCACCAAATCGTAGATAAAGGGGGTCATCTAAGGTGTCTAAGACCAGATTATGGGTTGCTGGTTATAATTATGCTGTCTGTATGTCTGTATCATTTTTAGTTGAAGTTATGAATGTTGGCTCTCTGCTGTCTGTATTTCAAGTTTGTGCTGTGCTTCTGGGGGAAGCCTCCCAGACAAGCTGGTGTTAGCTCTGCCTAGCCAGTTTGATGGCCCATTAAGGACCATCAGCTACACAATTGACCCATGGAGAGAAGGCAGACACGCCTTGTGACTCAGCAAGGTATGCAGAGACTTGTCCATGTGACTGCAGACTCCATTTTGCTGTGATTTTCCACAGTGAGAACAAAGAGATTCTTACACCTGGAAAAGCCTATATAAGGCTGATGCTTCATCTTCATCTTGTCTTCAATCCTGCTTTTGACCTCTGGAGGGACTTTGCTACAAACTGAAGCTCTACACAAGGGACTGAATGACCCATCCTAGCGGGGGATGTATTCCAGAGACTTGATTTGAACCTGCAGTTTACTCCAGCACTGCTGCAAGCCTGAACTAAGAACTTTGCCATTACTGTATGTAATTGATTCCATTTAACCAATTCTACCTCTCATTTCTACCTTTTTCCCTTTGTAAATAAACCTTTAGATTTTAGATTCTAAAGGATTGGCAACAGCGTGATTTGTGGGTAAGATCTGATGTGTATATTGACCTGGGTCTGGGGCTTGGTCCTTTGGGATCGAGAGAACCTTTTTCTTTTATTGGGGTGTTGGTTTTCATAACCATTCATCCCCAGGACGAGTGCACTGGTGGTGATACTGGGAAACTGGAGTGTCTAAGGAAATTGCTTGTGTGACTTGTGGTTAGCCAGTGGGGTGAGACCGAAGTCCTCTTTGTCTGGCTGGTTTGGTTTGCCTTAGAGGTGGAAAAACCCCAGCCTAGGGCTGTGACTGCCCTGTTTAAGCAATTGGTCCTGATTTGGCACTCTCAGTTGGGTCCCGCCAGAACCGCATCGTCACACCCTCTAAATGCTCAGACTGTGGGGAAAAGTTTAGTCAGAGCTCTGGCCTTCTTAGCCAGGGGAAAATCCACACTGGAGAGCAACCATATAAATGCTTGGACTGTAGGAAAAGTTTCAGTCAGCGCTCAAGCCTTATTAAGCATAAGAGAATCCACACGGGAGAGAAACTCTTGAAATGTTTGGACTGTGGGAAAAGTTTCAGTGAGAGCAAGCCTTATTAAGCATGGGGGAATCCACACAGGAGAGCCACCCTATCAATGCTTTCAGTGTGGGGAAAGCTTCAGTCAGCACTCAGGCCTTATGTGCCACAGGAGAATCCACACGGGAAAGAAACTCTCTAAATACTTGGACTGTGGGAACAGTTTCAGTCAGTGCTCAAGCCTTATTAAGCATGGGGGAATCCAGACAGGAGAGAAACCCCATAAATGCTTGTGTAAGCAGAGTCAGGATGAGCTCTACCCTGACATCTGGTGGTGAATTATGGCGAGTGTGGAAAAGAATTTCAGGGGCTGATCATGTTTGCATAGGCACACCCACCCCGCCTAGCATAGCCCACGGCAACCCAAAATGGTCACGTTGACAGCTGTGGGATCCCCTATTTCTCTGTTATTGGGGCAGGAGGAATAAAGTGTTACCCTGATTATGTGAATGAGTGACTATGAAACTCTTTTATGAGAGAAGGTCTCACCTTCCTCTAAGTAGCACTCACTAGACAAGGGACATGGGTTCCAAAACCCAGGAAATTGATGGAGGTAGGAGACAAGCATGTGTACCTGGTGGGATGGGGCCTCTTTAAGAGTCTAGAGAACCAATTGCCCCTCTCTCTCTCTCTCTCTCTCTCCACTGTTGAATAGTAGAGCTAGGTTTGATTCTGTTAAGAATCTTGCTAGAGACTGCTGAGCTGAATTCACTTTAGGTCAATTGTGCACCAGCACTGGAGCTCCCCTACTAGAAGCTGAAATCACTAAAAGAGCTAAATTTGCTGAGCTGAGCTGAGCTCACTGGGTGCTGTGTTAACTAGTGGGGGAGCCTGAAGATATATTGCAAAGTTGCAGAATGTTTGGAGCAGCCCACGGAACAGCAAGCGAGCGGAGGGGAGTGGTTTGTGGCTCACGGGTCGGCTGGAGAGTGGATCCGTTTGTGGTGAAGGCTGCAGCATAACCCCATGGAGAGGCGGGGCAGTCAGCCTTGGACCATGTAAGGTGCCTCTTAACACCCTGTGTGCCCCCCCATCTCCACCCAGGCTGGGGGGGGGCACACAGGGGGTAAAACTCTGCTGATAAACTTTTGAACTCTGGGGCGGCACTGTCCAGAGACAGAGACTTTTGGGTTGTTGGACTTTGGGGTGATTGGACTTAAGACCCTGAGGGGAAAAGGGGAACAGGACACTGCCAAAACTTACTTGGTGGGTCTTTTGCTCATGGTTGATGTTCTGAATCCTCTTTGTGGTGTTTCCCCAACATGATGCCATATTGTTTCCCTCCTTTATTAAAAGGATTTTGCTACACTCAGACTCTGTGCTTGCGAGAGGGGAAGTATTGCCTCCTAGAGGTGCCCAGGGGGGTGGAGTATGTAATTGTCCCAGGCAGGGCCGCCCAGAGGGGGGGGCAAAGGGGGCAATTTGGCCCGGGCCCCGGGCTCCGCAGGGGCCCCCAAGAGAAGAGCGGAGGCTCCCGCCTCCGCCCCTCTCCTGGAGCCTCGGCGCATCAAGCGCCGAGACTCCGGCCGAGCCCCTGAGCCCCGCCCCGAGCCGCATGGTGAGGAGGCGGGGCTGGGAGCTCCAACGGGGCCTGAGCCCCGCCCCGCTCAGAGCGGCATGGGGAGGGGGCAGGGCAGCTGCCTCCGCTCGGCGTGGAGCTCACAGCCCCGCCCCCTCATCACGCGGCTCTGAGCGGGACGGAGCTCAGGCCCCGCGGGCGACGCGCTTGGTAAGGGGCCGGGGCCGCTGCCGGCCTGGCGGGCGAAGCCACGGCCGGGCGGGCGGGCGGGAGAAGCCGGGGCCGGGGCCGCGGGCGGGCGGGGGAAGCCGGGGCCGGGGCGGCGGGCGGGCAGGAGAAGCTGGGGCCGCGGCCGGGCCGGCGGGCGGGCGGGCGAAGCCGGGGCCGCGGCCGGGCCGGCGGGCGGGGGGGAGAAGCGGGACCCGCCGCCGAAGCGCAGCCCGGTCTTCGGCGGCGGGGGGCCCCTTCTGTTCCGGGACCCGCCGCCGAAGTGCTCCGAAGACCCGCGGTGGGGGGCTCCCGCCGCGGGTCTTCGGGGCACTTTGGCGGCGGGTCCCGGAACGGAAGGGCCCCCCGCCGCCGAAGACCCCGGGCCCCCGGAATTCTCTGGGCGGCCCTGGTCCCAGGTCACTGGATGGGGGCTCGAGATGGTTTTTGTATTGCGTTATTGAAACAGCACTCCTGGATACTGAACCCGGCTCTTGTTGCTGCCAACTCAGAGGGGCAGAAGGGTTACGCTCCCAGCTCATAACTTCATAAACATCAAAGTTTCATTTGAAGCTCAAACCTTGCTTCACACCAGACAGTCCACACAAGAGAGAACCTTCAATAAATGCAGGAAAAGATTCAGTCTGAGCTCACACATTATTCCCCATCACATAATTCAGAGGAGGAGGAGCTTGAATGTGAGGGAAGCTTCATTTGGTGCTCACATGGCATCAAGCATCAGCAGAGCCACACAGGGAAGAGCCTCTTAGATGTCCTTAGCGTGGAAAATGCTTCAGTTGGAGCTAACACCACACTGGACATCAGAGACTCCTCCACACAGGAGGGAAATTCTCTCAGTGCCCTGACTAGGGTTGGCCATAGTAAAACGTCCATTTCCTAATCCCCACACCCAGCAGGGGCATTTGGTTCCCAAATATCCATGTCTGGGAGCAGGTTCCAGCAGCAGCTGACCTGGAGCTGATCAGTGACTCTCTGGTTTTGCCTGGTCTCAGCAAAGACCAGGCCGAGGAGAAGTCCTGGTCAGCCCCTCCTCCCTGCCACAGCCCTGGCTGCTGAACTGCTGGGCCTTCCTGCCAACCTGCTGGGCGAAGGGAGAGAGAACCTGCTTTTGATACTAAACCCCAGATTCGTCGTCATGATGATGCATTTAGTACCAGATGGGTCGTGTAAGGTGTCATTGGTAAAGTTCTGATTTGCTGAATATGAGTATCCTGTTTGTATGCATGTATCAGTTTGGTAGCTGAAGTTATGAATATTGACTCTGTATCTTAATTTCAAATGTGGTTACACCTGGTGACAACCACTAGGAAAGATGCTTCCAGTGTAGACAGCTGGTTGGGAAGGGCCAGCAGGGGAAACAATAGGCCTTAGGAGAATCTTATCCCCGAGCTGGTGAGCCTGCTTGAGAATGCTCCAGGCAGCCTCTGAGCAATGGGCTCAGTAAGGCAGGCAAGGGCTTGTGACCGGACCACATGACACTGAGCTCCATTTTGGGTACCCGTGTTTCTCCACAAACTGGGCTGGGAACCAAGTTTGGAAGAATGAGTTTTGGCCACATGGAACAGCTCTCTAAGGCAGGGAGTGA
Organism: Mauremys mutica; assembly: GCF_020497125.1. NCBI lineage: Eukaryota > Metazoa > Chordata > Testudines > Geoemydidae > Mauremys > Mauremys mutica. The sequence goes on along the minus strand of NC_059095.1, from coordinate 15,246,916 downwards.
CATCATCGGTTGTTGGTTACTCTCCCGTTGCTGAACACCTGAGAGAAGCTCCGAAAGAAAATGACTTGGCACGGGGGTGGGGAGCCCAAGCTGGAAAGCAAGTGCAGCTTGTGCCTTCAGCATCTGCAAGCCTGTGTTGGTCATCAGTCAGGGTGAGCACTTGCTAAATCACACCCAATCTTCCTAGTCTTTTAGGCTTTGTTTGCAATTTTGTTTATTTACTAGGTAATCTGCTTGGATCTGTTTGATATCACTTCACTTCTGGTTTCTGTAGTTAGTAATCTTGGTTCATGTTTTAATGTGAACCCATGTGCTTTGGAGCCTTTAGCTGTGCTGTCTCAATTCCCATCGCAGCCAGCAGTAGCTGAAATTATCTAGGATCCTGGTTAGAGGGTTGGATCCAGGTGCAGATGCAGCAGCTCCACTGGTTAGGGGAGCGGCCAGAGCAGAGAGAGAACCCCAGAGTGGGGACACCCTAGCCCCTGTTCTAAGTGACCACAACGAGATTGGAGGTCGAACCACCAGACACCCTGGGCCCAGCCTTACCAGGGTTACGAGGACTTTGCCACACACAGAGTAGAAGGAGAGTCCTCGAGGTCAGGGAGGCCTCTGCGTAAAGGGAGTGGGAGTGAGGACTCACATCCTAGCTAGCCCATTCCACTGGGGGTGTGTATAAGCCAGAAAAATGTGCCACAATATTGGGACCATGCCCCCCTTTACACTTGGACTCTTTGCTTCTCCCTCTCTCTCCTCTGCTGTCTCTGCTCCCCTTGGCTTTCCCAGCACCTGGCCCCACAGTGCTTGTGGTCAGCTGGAGACGGGGCTTCCTGGGCCTGCTCCTCTCTCCTGATTCCAAAGGACTTGGCAGTTGAGGGGTCAAGTCCCTCCATGGTTGTGCTGGCTTAGTTTTCCCTTTGTGCAGAAATTGCTGCTTTCTTCAGGACTGGAGCCTCTTCTTGGCCTCTCTGGCCCATGCTCAGGCCCATGCTCTGGTTTCAGCTAGAGCCCCGGGATGGAACTGGGGCGTAGGGCGTCCCAAAGGCTAGAGCGTGAGCCTTAGTTGCTTCCAGACTAGCCTTTGCCATTCCTGACGTGCTAGAGAAATGGGCACACGCCCTGGCTGGCGTGCAGAGCAGTTTCCCTCTCCCAAGTGTGCGCCTGTGCCTCCGCTTGAGGGGGCTTGCTAAATGCCACCTTTGGAGCCTGTGTGTTTCTCTGCTTCTCGCCAGCTGGGGAAAAGCCTCTTGGGGTAAAATCTCCTGGCCCACTGCCACAATGAGCAACCTTGGAGCGGGAACGGTAAGAGGCCCCAGCCGCGGGGCAGGCCCTGCTTTCTTACCATCTTCTGCTGTTGGCCACAGAGCATCAGCAGCTGCCCCCCATGCTGGTCTGCGGGTGCCTTTCAGTGGGTGTCTGGTGTGCCAGGGAGCAGGCTGGCTGGTGTCTTTGTGGCTGTCTGCAGCCCACACGCGGGCATGGTCCTCCCCTCCTCTTGCCCCACCCTCGGTCGCTCTGTGGCTTTTAAGCTTCCCTTGGAGCTGTCAGCACCAGCTGCCTCTGCTCGAGGGGCCCAGAGGAGGAAGTTGTGCTGGGCTCCAGCCTGGGGCTCTTCCTCCCTCCTGCCTGTCCCTGGCTATCAAGCCTGGGCCTGGCCCTCCTTTCGTTACGCGCCGTGTGAGCAAGAGCCAAAGCACGGCAGCAAGTGCAAGGGCCAAACCTGTGGGCATCTGGTGAAGCTGCGAGAATTGCAGTCCTCAGGTCACCCCACAGGACGGCAGCATCTCTAGCCAGGGTGTCAAGTTCTAGGGCCCGGCCCATTGCGGCCATTGCGTCAAGCCGGCCAGACCGAGGCCTGGCTCCAGTGGGATCAGCTCACCGGGAGGAGGGGAAAGACTTGCTCTTGCACAACTCCAGAGAAAGAAGCAGAGATTCCAGGGCTTGGCCACAAGCCAACAGGGCACCAGATGGTCCCATGGAGAGTTGAACTGAGCTGGTAGGAGTCAGACTCCTGCATGAGCCCATCACACCATGGGAGGGTGGGGAGGAGCTGTGAGCCCGGCGGGTGTGTCTGGTGCAGGGCATTTGCAGTCTGGGGGCTGCTGCACAAATCAGCTGCTGGGGGGCCGGTGGGTGCCTGGGCTGCTGCTGCCCCCAGCTGGGTCTGTATGGGGAGAGATCTGCATTAGCTCCCTTTATGCCCAGCTCTGCAGGGCGGGGAGGGTTCAGACTCTTTGCGGTGGCTGGAGCCAGCCCCTGAGCCGGAGCCTGCCGGTAAGGAGAGAGACCTGGGGAAAGGGCTGGAGCTGAGCAGGAAAGTGAGTCTGGAGCTTCAGCTCTCACAGCCCCAGATCTGCCTCTGAGGCCAAAGCAGAGGGTTCTTTTGGTTCAGTTCTTGGGTAACCTGCGTTGAGCTGTGCGCTCATTGCTTACAATCCCTTCAAGCCTATCTTTGCATAGTTACTAACTGTGTGTTCTATTTCCCCCTAAAACCCTGTGTTTTGCTAGATGTGCTTGGGGCACCTGCTCAGGACCACAGACTGGTGCATGATCCTCTCCACTTGGAGGGAGGGGCAGACTGGGTAATAAACTGATACCGTCAGGCTTTTGGCCAGGGCAAGACACTGCAGCACCGGGGACCTAGGCTGGGGAGCTGGGGAGAAGCTTCCTAGTCCCTGCAGCTGGGTGTGTCCCTGCCTGTGCAAAGGTTTGTGTGAGTGCAGGGCTGGGAGCGAGCTGCATCTTCTCCCAGCAGCTGTGTGAGAGGGAGCCCAGGCTGGGGAGACAGAGGGCTCAGCGGTACCCCAGCTCCAAGTTGCACCCCTGGGGGCCTTTACACGTTAGGAACCATCAGAGCTAAGGTGACGTATACACTGCTTTGTGCAGTGCTGTTGTGCATGCGTGTTACGATACAGACTCACAAGCGTGGCCTTGGGGTGAATTCCCTGCCCCACACAGCATCAATTTCCTCCAGACCACCAAGGGAAGTGGTGCTTTCTCCATCCCTTGATGAGGTGCCTTTCTGGAGTCTGCTTTGATCCAAAACTTGCTACAGTGCCATACAGGAGGCCTGGGCTGTGCAGAGGGGTCAGATGAGATGATCTAACCATCTCTTCTGGCCTTAGTCTCCAAATCTCTGCAAAACTGAGTGTGGCACATTGAGAGCCTCTGAGGTTTCCATGTGCTGCCTGCTTGATCCCCAGCACTAACCCTGAGTGCGTGGGGGTGTCACAGGGAAAGCAGCTCAAACATGCAAAGGAGCTGGCCAGGGGCAGGACATTAGCCCTGCAGGGCAGGGGTGGGTGTGGCAGTGACATCACAAGGGCCTTTTGCAGCACCTCAGCTGATTGGTCAAAGTAGGTTGGGAGGCGGTGACCTCACAGAGCGTCCATGACAACGGCCAGGTAGGCCAGGCTGCAGGGCTGGGGAGATCTCAGAGACCCCCGTGACTGTGCTGCGGAGAGTCTCCTTCTTTAGGTCTCTCCTTGAGGACTGAGAGAGGATTCTGGGTCATGCCTGTGAGCGCGAGGAGGAGCCTCCTTGGAGTTTTCCCCTTTCCCACGGCTAATTGAGCGAGAAGACAGACGTCCCTGTGGAGCAGGTAAGAGCCCCAGAGAGGTTCGGTACCTAGGGAGCCTGACCCACCTGGTGCTGGCCAAATTCAAGGCATGGAAAACACTAGGTTAAGGTGGGAGAATTTTTTTACCACCTAGGCCTTAGTCCATTAGAGTCAGGGTGTCAAGTTCTAGGGCCTGGCCTTTTTCCTACTTCCCTCCCTCGACTGGCGAGGAGGGGGCTGCTCTTTAGCCCTCGTGGAGGGAGGCCGTCCCAAAGAGATGGGACAGGAAGACTGCTCTGAGAGCGATCCTCACTGGTGACCTGAGCCATCCCTGGGCCGTCTGGGGAACCCTCAGCCTCCGCCAGAGTCTCAATGCTGATTGGCTGAGCAGGGGATCTAGTGACAGGGAGGAGACTCAGGACTTTGTTGTTCTCTTTTAAGGCCCGGCAAATAAGCCAGAACCAATCATCTGCTTGGTGAACTGTTCTCCTTCCTTCTCGCCATAGGCTGTCTCTGAGCCGTTCCTGGTTCTCTCAGATGGTCTAGTGCTTCTACAACATGTGCTGAATAATCAGTGTGAATGGTGGTTGGTCTGTAGCTCATTCAAGGTCACTTTGTTCTGATCATTCAGTGCATGAGACTCCAGACTGATGGTTAGTTTGACAGTCAGGACACCCGGGTCCTGTTCCCAACTCTGTGCCGACAGGCTCTGGGATGTAAGACAAGGCCCTTCGCCTTTCTCAGCCTTCGTTTCTCCCTCTGCTGGTTAGGGATAACAAGCCTCTCACACCTGCCTCCTGGGGAGCTGTGGTGACCTGTCTGAGAGGTCACTAGTAGCAGTGTAGCACAGGAGGTGTCCTATCGGGTTGAGTCATTGCAGATTATGATGTAGTGCAGCAGACCCCCATTTTCCCAACCTTGCATTATGCAGCTTTCCATGTTAACCGAACCACCAGTGCACACAGGTGCAGCAGCCGGCGATTTGTCCTGTGACTGCTAGATGGTGCTGCCGCCTCGCACTGTCCCGTTCCCCTGGGTATCTGAATGTTTGATTAGGTGACCTGGCCCCACCCGGCCCCGGTTAGATACAGTCAGTGGAGTCTGCTGTGTAAGGGCTGAAAGAGTCATAGAATCATAAAATCTCAGGGTTGGAAGGGACCTCAGGAGGTCATCTAGTCCAACCCCCTGCTCAAAGCAGGACCAAACCCAACTAAATCATCCCAGCCAGGGCTTTGTCAAGCCTGACCTTAAAAACCTCTAAGGAAGGAGATTCCACCACCTCCCCAGGTAACCCATTCCAGTTCTTCACCACCCTACTAGTGAAAAAGTTTTTCCTAATGTCCAACCTAAACCTCCCCCTCTGCAACTTGAGACCATTACTCCTTGTTCTGTCATCTTCTACCACTGAGAACAGTCTAGATCCATCCTCTTTGGAACCCCCTTTCAGGTACTTGAAAGCAGCTATCAAATCCCCCCTCATTCTTCTCGTCTGCAGGCTAAACAATCCCAGTTCCCTCAGCCTCTCCTCATAAGTCATGTGCTCCAGCTCCCTAATCATTTTTGTTGCCCTCCGCTGGAGTCTCTCCAATTTATCCACATCCTTCTTGTAGTGTGGGGCCCAAAACTGGACACAGTACTCCAAATGAGGCCTCTCCAGTGCTGAATAGAGGGGAATGATCACATCCCTCGATCTGCTGGAAATGCCCCTACTTATACAACCCAAAATGCCATTAGCCTTCTTGGCAACAAGGGCACACTGTTGACTCATATTCGGCTTTTCGTCCACCGTAACCCCTAGGTCCTTTTCTGCAGAACTGCTGCCCAGCCATTCGGTCCCTAGTCTGTAGCAGCATGGGATTCTTCCATCCTAAGTGCAGGACTCTGCACTTGTCCTTGTTGAACCTCATCATATTTTTTTTGGCCCAATCCTCTAATTTGTCTAGGTCCCTCTGTATCCTATCCCTACCCTCCAGCGTATCAACCACTCCTCCCAGTTTCGTGTCATCTGCAGACTTGCTAAGGGTGCAGTCCACACCATCCTCCAGATCGTTAATGAAGATATTGAACAAAACCGGCCCCAGCACCGACACTTGGGGCACTCCACTTGATACCGGCTGCCAACTAGACATGGAACCATTGATCACTACCCATTGAGCCCGACCATCTAGCCAGTTTTCTATCCACCTTACTGTCCATTCATCCAGCCCAGACTTCTTTAACTTGCTGGCAAGAATACAGTGGGAGACTGTATCAAAGGCTTTGCTAAAGTCCAGAAATAGCACATCCACTGCTTTCCCCTCATCCACAGAACCGGTTATCTCATCATAGAAGGCAATTAGGTTAGTCAGGCATGACTTGCCCTTGGTGAATCCATGCTGACTGTTCCTGATCACTTTCCCCTCCTTTAAGTGGTTCAGAATTGATTCCTTGAGGACCTGTTCCATGATTTTTCCAGGGACTGAGGTGAGACTGACTGGCCTGTAGTTCCCTGGATCTTCCTTCTTCCCTTTTTTAAAGATGGGCACTACATTAGCTTTTTTCCAGTCATCCGGGATCTCCCCCGATCGCCATGATTTTTCAAAGATAATGGCCAATGGCTCTGCAATCTCATTGGCCAACTCCTTTAGCACCCTCGGATGCAGCGCATCCGGCCCCATGGACTTGTGCTCGTCCAGCTTTTCTAAATAGTCCCGATCTACTTCTTTTTCCACAGAGAGCTGGTCACCTCCTCCCCATACCGTGCTGCAGAGTGCAGCTGTCTGGGAGCTGACCTTGTCTGTGAAGACAGAGGCAAAACAAGCAAGGGGTACACTAGCTTTCTCCACATCCTCTGTCACTAGGTTCCCTCCCTCATTCAGCAAGGGGCCCACACTTTCCTTGACTTTCTTCTTGTTGCTAACATACCTAAAGAAACCCTTCTTGTTACTCCTAACATCTCCGGTTAGCTGCAACTCCAAGTGTGATTTGGCCTTCCTGATTTCACACCTGCATGCCTGAACAATACTTTTATACTCCTCCCTGGTTATTTGTCCAATCTTCCACTTCTTGTAAGCTGTTCTTTTGTGTTTAAGACGAGCAAGGATTTCACCGTTAAGCCAAGCTGGTCGCCTGCCATATTTACTTTTCTTCCTACACATCGGGATGGTTTGTTCCTGCAACCTCAATAAGGATTCTTTAAAATACAGCCAGCTTTCCTTGACTCCTTTCCCCGTCATGTTATTCTCCCAGGGGACCTTGCCCATCAGTTCCCTGAGGGAGTCGAAGTCTGCTTTTCTGAAGTCCAGGGTCTCTGTTCTACTGCTCTCCTTTCTTCCTTGTGTCAGGATCCTGAACTCGACCATCTCATGGTCACTGCCTTCCAGGTTCCCATCCACTATTGCTTCCTCTATTATTTCTTCCCTGAAGGGGTTGATTTGGGGGTGCGGCGGGGCAGACCAGGGACAAGGTGGGGCGGTGCTTTGGGGAAGAGGTGGAGTGGGGGAAGGGCCTGGGGCAGAGCAAGAGTTGAGCACCCACTGGCCAGAGGGGAAGTTGGTGCCTACTGAGGGGATGGACAAAGGACTGACAGACTCAGAGAAGATGAGGGTTGGAAAGGACTTCAGGAGGTCATCCAATCCAACCCCCTGCTCATGGCAGGACCAATCCCAACTAAATCATCCCGGCCAGGGCTTTGTCAAGCCGGGCCTTAAAAACCTCTAAGGATGGAGATTCCACCACCTCCCTAGGGAACCTATTCCAGTGCTTCACCACCCTCCTAGTGAAATAGTGTTTCCTAATATCCAACCTAGACCTCCGCTACTGCAACTTGAGATCATTGCTCCTTCTTCTGTCATCTGCCACCACTGAGAACAGCTGAGCTCCATCCTCTTCGGACCCCCGCCCCTCTTTCAGGTAGGTGAAGGTTAGGGTTACCAGATGTCCCGATTTTATAGGGATAGTCCCGATTTTTGTATCCTTTTCTTGTATAGGCTCCTATTACCCCCCACCCCATCCCGATTTTTCACATTTGCTGTCTGGTCACCCTAATGAAGGCTGCTATTAAATCCCCCCTCACTTTCCTCTTCTGCAGACTAAATAAGCTCCAGCCCCCTGATCATTTTCCTTGTCGTTGGCTGGACTCTCTCCAATTTGTCCACATCCTTTCTGTAGTGGGGTGGCCCCAAACTGGATGCAATACTCCAGATGTCCATATATGGCCTCACCAGTGCCCAATAGAGGGGAATAATCACCTCCCTAGATCTGCTGGCAAAGCTCCTACTAACGCAGCCCAATATGCCACTAGCCTTCTTGGCAACAAGGGCACACTGCTGACTCATAGCCGGCTTCTCGTCCACTGTAATCCTCAGCTCTCGTTGACCAGCCCCAGGACTGACCCATGAGTCCGCGGGGGAGGGGTGGAGGAGAGGAGGCCACGGTGAGTGGTGGGGACCCCGGAGAGGGGGTGCAGCGGAGGAGAGGGGGAACACGGCCAGACAGCGGTGGGCGATGGGGGCTGGGAGAAGGGGCGAAGCAGATACAGGAAGAGATGGAGCACAGGCTGGGCACCAGGGTCCAGGCATCCGGGGCCTGGTTGGCGGCAGTTGTGCCAGGGGAGGCTTAGCCTCCCCGCCTATTTACCAACCGCCTGTGCTTCCACTGAGGGATCTCCAGAGTCTCAATGTTCCCCGGAGCTCGCCTTCCCTGACAGGCCTGAGCAACCAGAGCTTGTCGCTAGACCACTCACAGCCTCCCCGCGGGGAGCGTATGGACCCAAACAGGCTGGAGACAAGTTATCGCAGAAATCACTGGGGACTCGGGGAGCATCTTCAGCTGTGGAGGGTGACACACCCCACAGGAGCTGAATTTCTGACTCGGGGCTGAGCAGTGCAGGGTGGATGCGCAGCACAGCTGTGAGGCTGTTTGCTGCGATCGATGCACCCGAGTCGGTTTAGTGAGGGTCTAGTGAAGACCCACTAAATTGACAGCAGAGCGCTCTCTGGGTGACTCTGGGACTACACCGGGAACGACAGGAGTAAGGTAAGTCTCCCATCGGCCCAGCACAGCATAGACACACAGCAGTAAGTTGACCTAAGCTACGTCGAATCCAGCTGTGTTAGTCACGTAGCTGGAGCAGCGTCACTTAGGACGACTTACTGCAGTAGGATGGACACAGCCTGAGTTTCCACTGCAGTCTGGATGCTCAAACACCAGCTTGACAATACAAGTCACCAAGCCCAGGCCATGCAGAGACAGGCACAGTGTGCAGTGTGGACACCCCCTCAGACAAGCCCAGGAGTGTCACATGAGGAAATCAGTCCTTTCGTTGGACTTCCTGGTAGAAGAGCCCAGTGATGTTGGAGCTCCCCGAGCGTCAGTGACAAACGCAGCGCTCCAGCAACTGAGCTCTAGGGCTCGCTGCTGAAAGAAAAGCTTCACGAGTGACAAAGGGCAAAGGGAGGTGCTGGTCTTTGGCCAAGGGCAGGGTGCCCCACCTTCAAATACAGACCATTTCCCTCCTTGTCTGTCTGTGCTGGGGCAGGAGCAATAACATGGCCTCCTGCTTTTGCTATTGCAGAGAGTCGGTTATGACGGTCTCCTCAAACACAGGGTGCGAAACAGGCCTCAGAGCTGACTGGGTGTAAACAAGAACTATGCAGCCAGACTGAGCCAGCTGAGAATCAGATGTGCCCCTTTCCTGGAGGGATGGACTGACCTGTGAGGGGCTGAAACCGGAGCTCCCAATGTTTAACTTGCACTCGTTCAGCATCTTTCCTCCGAGTGCCGTCACTGTAGGTTAAATACTCCAGCCCTGGGCTCCCCGCCAGGTCTGGGCCCGACAAGCTTTCCTTGTGATTGGATTCTGTACAGCAGGGAACCAGCAGGTGCATCTGACTCCTTGGTGAGGTTTTGCGTGCAAGGTGTGTGTGTGAGTCTTTGTGTGTCGGAAGCATGAGTGTGGCACTCTCACTGAACCGACAGAGGGCGACGGTGGTGGGAGAGAGACAGTGGAAGAATAAAGGGGCAGTGATGGGCATAACGATGATGATTGTGTTGTGTTTCATTCCTTAGATCTGGTGCCACTGCCCATCCCTTTAGCCTTGTAGTTTACCAAGAATAAAACTAAATATCTGTTCAGATACAAGGGAGTGTCTGTGTCCATTCCTGTTAGCTGCACAGGGGTTTGATATTGCTGCTTTCAATCCTCCGGCTCTGCCGGGATAAGGAACAATTCAGGCCGTCACTGAACTGAAGGAGGGAGATGATTTTCTGACAGGGAGGGACGGCACCTCTCAAAGGTGTTTGGCAGGCAGCCTCCTTCCCAGGTCTGTCCCGACAACACCCAGTTGAAAAGGGCCCCTCCCCAGCCCTCCTCAGCCCAGTGAAAACGAGCGAGTGAGTGAGCGTGGGGGAGAGCAAGTGATGGAGGGAGATCATAGAATTATAGAACCTCAGGGTTGGAAGGGACCTCAGGAGGTATCTACTCCAACCCCCTGCTCAAAGCAGGACCAAACCCAACTAAATCATCCCAGTCAGGGCTTTGTCAAGCCTGACCTTAAAAACCTCTAAGGAAGGAGATTCCACTACCTCCCTAGGTAACCCATTCCAGTTCTTCACCACCCTCCTAGTGAAAAAGTTTTTCCTAATGTCCAACCTAAACCTCCCCCTCTGCAAGTGAGCGAGCCAGGACCTCGCTGAAGGGGCGGGATGAGGGTGTTCAGTTTTGTGGGGTCAGAAAGTTGGCAACCCCAGATGCAGGGGAAACAACTCAAACACCCAACGAGGCTGGCCAGGGGCAGGACCTCAGCTTTGAGGGGAGGGGTGGGTGTGGCAGTGACATCACAAAGGCCTTTTGCAGGAACTCGGCCTATTGGGCAAAGGGGGTGGGGAGGGGGTGACCTCACAGAGAGACCCCAACATCAGCCGGGCAGGACAGAGGTGCAGGACCAGGCCAGTCTCTGAGACCCTCCCCCCGGCTTTGCTGCCGCAAGTCTCCTTCGCGAGGTCTCTCCTCGAGGGCTGAGAGAGAATTAGGATTCACGGATGTGAGCATGAGGAGGAACCTCTGTGGAGTTTTCTCCTTTCCTACCACTGATTGTGCTGAAAACAAACTTCCCTTTGACTCCCCCCATTTTTTTTTTTAAGGTAAGAGGCTCAGAGAGGTTTGGAACCTGTTCCGTCTGATCCACCTGGCGCAGGCAGCATTCTAGGCCCAGGAAACACTGGCTTCAGGTGGCAGAATTTGATTTCCTACCTAGGGTTTGATGGTTGGAATCCCTGGGGACATTGGGGTGTATCCTTTTTGGTTTCCCTTTTCCTGTTTCCTCCCTCCTTTCTCCTCTTCTCTTGCTTCTTTTTTCCCTTTTCCAGCTTCCCTCCCTCTACCAAGGAGGGACGTGTGTGAGTGTGGGCGGGGGAGGGGGTTGCTCTCATTGCGGGAGGTCCTCACCAAGAGGTGGGTCTGGGTCTGAGACTGATCCCCTCTGATGGTGTCCTGGGCCGTCCTTTGGGACATCTGGTGAGACCCCTCAGCCTCTTGCTCCTCAGAGTCTCAGTGCTGATTGGCTGAGCAGGGGGCTATCGACACCAAGGAGACTCAGGTCCTTTTGGTCTCTTTTCAAATCAGGCAAATAAGTCACAACCAATCCAATGTATGGAATTAATCTGGCTGCTTCTCTCCATTAATTGTCTCTTGGCAGGTCATGATTTTCAATAATGTCCTAGGTCTTCTAAAATACTTGCTGAATAATTACTATGAACCACTGTTGGTCTCTAGCTCACTTGAGGGCACTTTATTCTGATCACTCAATGTATGAAATTCAAGATGTGAGAGAGAGGCTGAAAGTCAGGAGCAGTGTTTCCTCTAATTTGTTATGTCCATGTGCGGAATGAATTTTGTTTTGGGCACAAATATGGAGGTGAGGTGTGACACATCACCTGCTTATTGCGCTCATTACAAAATTCATTCTGCACATGGATGGTGTGTGGCAGGGGTGAGGCTGAAGGGTTTGGAGTGTGGGAGGGGCTTGGGGGGTGAGGGTTGGGGTGCAGGGGGGATGAGGATCCGGCTGGGAGTGCACGCTCTGGAGTGGGGCTAGGGATGAGGGTCTCAGCATTGGAGCAGAGGTTCGGGGCGCAGTGGTGTGAGGGCTCCGGCTGGGAGTCCAGGCTCTGGGGTGGAGATGGGGATAAGGGAGTCAGGGCTGGAGCAGAGGGTTGGGGTGCAAGGGGTGAGGGCTCTAGGGTGGGGCTGGGAATGAGGAGATTGGGGAGCAGGTTGCCCCAGGGAGAGAGGACTCCCCCCTCCAGCCCTCTCTTCCCACAGCAGCTCAGGGCCAGGTGAGAGGGCACCTGTCTCCAAGCCACAGCAGCGCCGGTGGGGCTGGGTTGGGACTGGGGGAGGGGACAGAATTTATTTTTCTGAAGACAAAAGGAGGAAGGGACGGAGTTATGCTTCAGTTTTTACCTCATAAACTTAAGTCCTGTCTAACCCACAGGACACTATGGGAATAAGACACTATGTCATGTGGTGACATCACAAGAGCAGAGGATGTGAGAACTACAGCAACTGAGAGGGCAGGGGATTTAGAGTCAGATTGTTTCAAATGCTGCATTCGTCGGCTGACATTTAACAGCAACGCTTAGCTAGCACCATGGAGAAAGGAATTCTCTGCTAAAGATTCAACTTGCCCCTTTGGCCAACTCCGCCCCTTCCCTGACCGGAGTGTGCTCAGAACAGCCCCACCTCCCCCCCCCACACACACAAGCCCACAGCTGGGCACCCAGCACAAAGCCAGGGAGGGGGTTGCTTGGCTTGTTTTACTTTTTACTTTGCAGAAGGTTTTTTCAAAAGCATTTTCTGCTCCTGTTCCCCATGGTGAGGAAGCAGATGGTTGTGGGGAAGGGAACCTGAGAGCGGTGGAGCCGGGGCAGTGGGGGGGGGGGTGTTGCGTTACAAGCGGGCCGGATAAAGCACAACAACCAATATGATTGCAAGCTGAATCATTTATTAAGTACAATGCATCATATTATATAGGCTTCTTCATATTAGCAAACGTCAGACACACCAACATTACATTGCTGCTGATTGGTTCTTTGTCCAATACACACGCTTTTCACATGCATGGCCCTTTGCTCACTGGTTCCCCATTTCCCATGCAATCCATCTGATTATGGCCTTGTTTATCACCTTGAAACCGATCCCAGCTAGGCCACCTGGCGTCTGCCTCCCCCGGGCTAGCTCCCAACTTTCTCATAACAACTTTATCTAACCCCTCTATACTTGATGTGCTGCTGCTGTAACTTTCCACCAAGGCAGCATAGGGATGATGTAACCCCACATCTCCCCCTCTTTTCTTAAAGAGACATCCATAAACCTCTCCAAACTTCATAGCAAAAGGCGTACAAAACAGGGCAAGCAAAATAAAAAAACAAAAAACAACTCCTAACGCAATTATTCCCATATGGAGAAGAAAAATAACCCAAGTGGGCCAGCCAAAGCCATTAAGCCAGTCCCACAAAGGATTATAATCACACGTAAGCTTATGCATATTATCCTGCAATTGCTAAAGCAATGCATACATAAAATGCAAATAATTAAATAAATCTATACAACACATACCTACAAAATTCTTACAACCATGTCCTTGCTTTCCAAAACTATTGGTATGCAAATTTTAACAACAATTCCAAAATAAAAAATTTGGCCAATAAAATTTCTCTCTTACTTAAGAAAATGCATTAAACTTTAGCATATCACATTTTTCTTCTGATGTATCCAAACACTTTGTATTCTAAATTAAATAAAACCAGTATCTGCATTTCAATCCAACCCTTCCGCTTAATTTCAAATTAGACCATCTCATAAAAATATTAAACACAACAATTTTGGCCACAAAACAAACACCACAAAACAAAACATAAAACACAAAACATAATTTTTACTCTGTTAGTAAATGCATGGTATATTAAATGCTATGCAGCTGGCATTAATTTTCTTTAATTATCTGAAAAACAAAAACAAATTTATCCCTACTGGGCAATCAATCATTACTTAAAATATACAAATACTCTTGTTAATTTTAGGCAAAACAGGGGAACATTAATACAAATGCTTTTTGGCTTGCTCTTTACTTTTAACTTCTGCTTTTAAACACTAAAAAAAAAAAACATCACCACTTACAGTGCCCTTAAAGCCTAATACAATTTTAATTACATAGCACTATATACATTCTTTAATTAATTTAACAAAATTGTTCATAGCCAAACAATTGCAAACTAATTTCTTCGCCTGAATTTATTTACAAACATTTCAAAAATACCAAAAACTTTTCTCTTTAGCATCTTTACAAAGTTCAACTGCTGTTCCCTCCAGCAACTACAAAGTTAACTTTTTACTCTGCCTTAAATCACTCGCTTGTTCTCCAACAACCACTTACCAATTCAAATCACCATTCCAAATATTCTCCTGAGTATTTGAAATTCCCATGCTTATGTTTAATTACTTTCTCTTTCCACTACACCCTCAAAAGTTTCCAACCTGTTTTCCAATCTCTCTGTCTGTTGCCTGCCCGCCTGGGCCCGATCCTTTTTTCCTCTGAACCGTTCCTCTCCTGGGCACAAACTTATTCCACTACCAATTAGCTAGGAGAATGTGCTTCTTAACTAGCCCCCACCCTTCTGATATTCTTCTGTGAACAGTTATCTGTACTTTCCCACCGTGGGGGCTACATTCTCATGCATATAACTTTAATTACAGCATCTGCTTTCTGCCTATCTTATTTAATATAGGCTACATCTAGTATCAAGCAGCCTTACAGCTGCCAGTAATCAGCACATAACACAAAAAATTACAAAAATCTAGTAAGGCTAACAAAAGCACTTACAAAGGTACTTTGGGTCACATAGGCCCAAAGCCATTCTTCCAAATTACCTAAATTTATGCTTAGTAACACCAACAACTCCCCCCTTTGAGAATACTCAACAAACTTTTGGCTGAGTTTTCTCAAACTTTGAGAACAAAAAGCAATTAAACTCTAGGAAGCTGGGGTTAGTAATGAGGGGGTAATTAATTCCACATTCATCCTCCCCATGGACCCGGCAGGATTCGGTATGTGGGAGCCCACACCCACCCTAACCGGTCCACATGTTTGGCCTCCCTAGATCAGATGGTACTCCTGATGTATCTGTAAGGGCAGTGGGCCATCCTGGTGCTTAAAATCACTCCGAATGGCCATCCGCTGGTCATTCAGGATTTTAAACGTACTAGCTCCCACTGCAATGCCTTCTCAGCCTCAGTAATAGCCCATACCATCTCTGCCAGTAGCCTCCGGCTCATAAAACTAATGGCAAAAATGACATGTAACTCACCAACTCCAGCCTGTACTTGGATTAGCGGAGCTCCAACAATAAAAAACTAAATAAGGGCAATATCATTTACAATCCAATTAGGAAGGGCAATACATACTGAAGGATTTATCCAAAACACAGGGTGCAGCCTGTAAAATAAACTCCAAAATCCAATTAATACCACATTTCTCAGCAGGAGTCCCAAATTTCTTCCTGCCAGTGTACAATTCTTTGTTTCTTCACCAGGGTCAGTTCTCAATGTCCTTTTAGTCAAAAATTCCTGGACTTTGGCAATGTCAATGATGTGAGTGTTTTTTCTTCTTTTCCACCACCATCGTGGTTCAGCTTCTACGGGGGAGATTACCAGGACATCATCCTGTAGTGGTTTTGCTTCTTTCAAAAGAATCCAATGACACAATGGGGGCTGCTAATGGACAAGGGAGAGGTTAACCAGCACGTCACCTTGTCCTTTTTTCCTGCTGTCCAAAAGCACAGTAGAGCTAGAAAAAGAAATAGGCCAATCATCAGTAGGCAAATTCTTCTGATGTGGAGGGGTCTTTTTGCAGTGAGAATCATGGGTCCAAGCAGTCAGTCTCCTGGTTCCAAGGAGTGGCAGGGCTGCTAGGGTCTTTGGGCAGCTCTTCCATACCTGTGAGAAGAGACAGCTAACACATTCCGTTAGTGCCTGGCAGGGTTTTGCAGCTCTCATAGCTTTTTGGGCTCAGTCAAGCCCCCCTTTTTCTTGTCTGTCCGCCAAGTCTTAGCTGTAAGCGGTGTCCTTGACTGGGGCCAGAAAGATTTCTTCGGTTAACTCATTCTGTTCTTTTTCCTTCCCTGCTTGGCTTCTTTTAATCTGTGCATCCTGTGTCAGAACACCCAGCTGTTGCAGCTCATACCGGAGAAGCATAACGGTTTTCCCGGCATTGTCCCCGGCTCAGACCAGCCAGCGTAGGATGCCTTCTCCAGGTTCCTGCCAAAACAACTTACTTGCTTGTAGGTCCGAATGACCTCTGGGGCCACGGCACGAGCCTCTGCCTGCGCCGTGCACTCCAACGTCTTCCCGTCCAGGGCTCGCTTCCAGCGGAGCACCTCCTCGTCCTGGGCCCGAAGGGTGGTTAGGAGGAGCCTCCCTAGCTCCCCCTCTTTTCTTAATAAGTGAGTCAGTGCATCAGGGGAGATTCTTTCCCCCTGTCAGTCCATGATGTGCAATAAAAGCTTCTGTGTTATCTTTTCTTCAGCTGATGCAGCGGTACTCATAACTTAGCCAGCCGTTTACCTATGAGCTCAAATGCGCCTCTCTCGGACGCCCAGGAGCTGCTATTCCATGGTACCTCCTGCAGCGGCTGTAACCCGCAGCCGCTCACCTGTAAGCTCAAACGCGCCTCTCTCGGACGCCCAGGAGCCACTATTCCACGGTACCTCCTGCCGGCTGCAATCCCCGCTTTTCCACTCTCGACGAACGATCCGACTTATTCGAATCGCATCACGTCGGGGTCACCATTTGTTGCGTTACAAGCGGGCCGGATAAAGCACAACAACCAATATGATTGCAAGCTGAATCATTTATTAAGTACAATGCATCATATTATATAGGCTTCTTCATATTAGCAAACATCAGACACACCAACATTACATTGCTGCTGATTGGTTCTTTGTCCAATACACACGCTTTTCACATGCATGGCCCTTTGCTCACTGGTTCCCCATTTCCCATGCAATCCATTTGATTTATGGTCTTGTTTATCACCTTGAAACCGATCTCAGCTAGGCCACCTGGCGTCTGCCTCCCCTGGGCTAGCTCCCAACAATCTCATAACAACTTTATCTAACCCCTCTATACTTGATGTGCTGCTGCTGTAACTTTCCACCAAGGCAGCATAGGGATGATGTAACCCCACAGGGGGGGAGTTGGGGGAGGCTGAAGGGGGCGATGGGGGCAGTTGGGGGAGGCTGAAGGGGGCGATGGGGGCAGTTGGGGGAGGCTGAAGGGGGCAATGGGTTGAAGGAGGCCGGGGCAGAGAGGCTGTTGGGAGGCTGCTCATCCCCACAGGAGGGGAGGAGGAAGAGGAGCTGCCCTTCTTTCTGAAGCTGTTTCCTGTTAGAACTTGCAACTTCACTGTTCCTGAGCAGGGTCCTGTGATGAAAAGGGAACTAGAGAGATTCGTGGTCCTGCTTTCAGCAGGGGGTTAGGCTGGATGACCTCCTGAGGTCTCTTCCAATCCTAATTGTCTATGATTCTGTGTTTCTGTGGAGGACAAGTCCATCAATGGCTATTGGCCAGGGTGGGCAGGGATGGTGCCCCTAACCTCTGTCTGTCAGAAGCTGGGAATTGGGTGACAGGGGGTGGCTCACTGGATGATTCCTGTCTGTTCATTCCCTCTGGGGCACCTGGCACCGGCCGCTGTTGGCCGACAGGTCACTGAGCTAGATGGAGCTTTGGTGTGACCCAGTCTGGCCGGTCTTCTCTTCCAATGCTCTTCTCACATGCTCAGTAACAGCTGCAAGTTTCTGCCCTCACGCGCCATCAGAATCTGCTCCCTGCAATCAAAGGCAGGAAAATCCCCCTGAAGGGGGGAAATCGGAGGGGCGGGATGGGCAGGGGGACAAAACTGGGACAGGATCAGGGGTTCAGATGGGGGCTGCCCTGCCAGGTAGGTGCAGAAGGGAAAACCCCCAGCTAGAGGGAGGCAGAGGGGATAGACGTCCCCACTGATGGGGTGAGCCGGCAGCAGCAGTTCCACACTAGGGTGTGGTGGATGGTAGAAGGACTCGTGTTCCTCACGGGATGGTTCCTCACGGGATGGTCCATCTCAGCCCCCCCTCCCCAGGGCTGTGGGGTTAAAGGCCCCGGGTGGCCCAGTGCCCAGGCACCACAGCTCTGCTCTAGCTGAAATGGTGACTGAGCTGCCAAGGGAGCAGGAGCAGCTCCAGGCCCCAGCACGCCAAGCGCGTGCTTGGGGAAGCAAGCCAGGGGGATTTCCGCTGGTCCCGCAGCTTCAGTGGACCCTCCGCAGGCAAGCCGCTGAAGGCAGGCTGCCTGCCGTGCTTGGGGCGACAAAATCCCTAGAGCCGCCCCTGCAAGGGAGACGTGATTCAGGGAAATAGTTTAAACCACTCCCTCTCCATCATAAAACAAACTGATGATCATCAGTTCATCCCTTCCCCACTGAACTGCCCAGTGCCTGGCTCGGAGGTGGAGGCAGGAGGAGAGAGACAAGGGTGAGATTTCAGCATCTCCAGGTAGGTCCCATGGTTCCAGTTGCCCCAACAAACACTGCGGAGTTTTAATTCGTAGCTGCAGGCCGGCTTTAGGGCTATTCCACCAATTCCCCTGAATTGGGACCCACACCTAAGAGGGCCCCGTACCCAGTAAGAATCCCTTCCCTGGCTAGAGGCGCTTTTTTAATTTTTACTCACCCGGCGGCGCTCTGGGTCTTCAGGGGCATGTCGGCGGCGGGTCCTTCACCTGCTCTGAGTCTTCGGCGGCACTTTGGCGGCGGGTCCTTCAGTGCCGCTGAAGACCTGGAGTGAGTGAAGAACCCACCACCGAAGTGCCACCAAAGACTCGGAGCACCGCCCGGTGAGTACAAGCCCCACATGTTTTTTTAAGGTTTTTTTTTTTTTTTAGTCATCCCTGCTGGGGCCCCATCGAAACTGTTCGAATTGGGCCCCGCACTTCCTAAAGCCGGCCCTGCATAGGTGTTGTCAGTCTGGGGGAGACCCTGGTGCACCAGCGAGGGAGGGTGTCTGACGGGGTTGGTGGTCTGGCTGGGGGGGTGGTGGTGGCACAGCTGGGAGGTGGGGGGGGTCTGTGTGGTGGGGGCTGTGGGAGGGTAGGGGAGGGATTGGTGCTGTGGGAGGAGGGTTGTTGGCAGGGAGCGATTGGGTTGTACGGAAGGGGACTGGGTCTGGGAGGGGTCTAGGGGTGGGAGAGGCTATGGGGGACTTGGATCGGGGGCTTGGGTCAGTGGCCTGGCTGTGGGTGTTGGGCTGGAAGGCAGTGAGAGGCAGCAGCATGGCCGCCCCCAGGGGGACACAGCATGGCTGTGGGGCTGTGGTGGGGAGGGGATGTGGGGTGGCACAGCTGGGTGGGGCGGCTGCACCTTGGCTTGGGGCGAGTAGGACGGTCAAGAGGCCTTGCAGGCTGCACTGGGAGGGGGATCATAACCACCATGGGGGGGGCGACGCTGAGGGAAAGGGCCCTTCAATTAGAGCCTGAGCCTGAGGGTGAGTGGCCACCACCAGAGTGAGTGTCCGACCCGCGGCATCCCTGCAGCACAACCAGGGCCTGGGCAGGGGCCTGGGATGTGTGAGGAACAGACTGTGAACTGCCCTGACATTCCAGCCACAGCTGTTTGGGGTTCCCCCGGGGCACAGAGCAGGGTGACAACATTTCCTTTCACCTTTCCCAGTTAGTGTAAGAAGGAGGATAGCTCAGTGGTTTGAGCATTGGCCTGCTAAACCCAGGTTTGTGAGTTCAATCCTTGAGGAGGCCACTTAGGGATCTGGAGCAAAAATTGGTCCTGCTCGTGAAGGCAGGGGGCTGGAGTTGATGACCTTGCAAGGTCCTTTCCAGTTCTAGGAGATTGGTATATCTCCAATTATTACCTTTACCTTTTCTCCTTATGTTTCATGAGTTGCTGTTTCATAAACGGTGTTTGCTTTAGAACTATATGCGATGATCAGTGGGTCAGGGAAGTGTCCGGAGCAGAAAGAGTACCCCGGAGTGGGGGTCCTGAGTACAACAACCAGACTGGGGGTCGAGCCCCAGGAATCCTGGGCCCAGCCTTGTCAGGGTTACAAGGACTCTGCCACAGGAGAGTAGAAGGATGTCCTGAGTCAGGCAGGCCTCTGGGTGAAGGGAGTGGGAGCGAGGACTCAGATCCTTTCGCTAGCCAATTTCACCTCTGGCATCATGAGATCGCATGAACTGGTCCTTTCCTGTGGTCTGGCTCTGGTGAGATAAGATTAAAAGGTGTTTTCACGGTTGGACAAGGACATACTCTGGGGACTGCATTATTCTCCTCTGCAATTCCATTCTGCAGTGCCCTGACAGCATGATCCCAGTTGAATGTGTGGGTTTCTCTCCCCGGCAGGGTCAGGTTTTCTGTTCACTGTTTTTAATGACTGAAATGCTCTTCTCTTCTTTGTAACCTAGGCATCCGTTTTGAATCTAATCACGGAGCGGAAGCAGAAAATAGTCACCATTCCCCCGAGATGCCCAGCTGAAGTGGGAACTTTTCAGTAAGAGCTCCCTGCTGGTTCACACATGCGTGTAGATAACATCCATGCTGGTGTCTGTCAGTGAGGTTTCTCTGTCTGTTCTCGCCAATGTTTGCCTACTTGTTTTCTGGCTGGTGCTGTCTGAAAGGATTTAGTATCCAAGGAAGGACGTATCCTCCTGGTTAGCAAACAAAGAAAGCAGCACATTCCGTGTCCAGATTATATTTAGTCGTAAATCGACATTGTGATGGTTCCCCCCCAAGGAAAGGTATCCTTTCTTTAAGAAAATGACTGAAGTACGAATGCCGAACACAATTCCAATAGAGGATTCAAAGCAAGGCTTTCTGTGTGGTGATTATAAAGGCTTTAATTTAAATCAGTCCACCCTGAGATGACCAATTAAGAGTTGTTATCTTCACTGAAGGCAGTTGAGGTCTAAACCCTTGGCTTTGAATGAATGGAAATTCGTTCCATTTACCAACCCTAATCTGGTTTCATGAGCATTGACTGGGGTGCAAGGAGAGGCCAGTCCCATGAAGACACATTGCTTTGGATGTACAGTAACTCCTCACTTAAAGTCATCTCGGTTAACATTGTTATGTTGCTGATCAATTAGGGAACATGCTCGTTTAAAGTTGTGTAATGCTCCCCTCTAACGTTGCTTGGAAGCTGCCTGCTTTGTCTACTGCTTGCAGGAAGAGCTGCCCCTTGCAGCTAGCTGGTGGGGGCTTGGAACCAGGGTGGACAGGCAGCCCCCTATCAGCTCCCTGCTCCCCTAAGTTCCCTGTACAGCAGCTTCCTGCAGTTCATCCACCTCAACAAAGCTTCACAATCATCATCACTGTGTACCAGTATTAAATTGTTTGTTTAAAACTTATACTGTGTATATATAAATAGGTAATATAGTCTTTTGTCTGGTGGAAGAAATTCCCCTGGAACCTAACCAGTTCATTTACCTTAATTCTGATGGGGAAATTGGATTCACTTAACATCATTTTGCTTAAAGTCGCATTTCTCGGGAACAGAACGACCCCGTTAAGTGAGGAGTTATTATAAAGGTTCGCCTGCAGCACCTGTAACTTCCCCCCCCCCCACCCCCACACCCACACACATGCCCTTGCCTGTCCCGGCTCTGGAGCTGTGGCCAGCGAGGGACTGGTATAAAACCCTTTGGTGCTGAAGCCCAGTGTGGAAATCTCACTCTCCAGCAGGAACAGACGAACCCAGCGACAATCCCCGGCATGAGGCGGGGGGCAGAGCTCTGTCTCCTGGGGAAGTGGAGAGAAGCGGAGGCTCTTCTCCCGCCCCGAGTGCAAACGCCCTGGCTGCAGCTGCAGAACCGGGATCAAGCACAGCGAAGCCCCCCGGGCGTGGGACAGGAGCGCTCCTGGGCGGCGATGTCCTGGGGCCGAACGTGTCACTGGGCAGTGACCAGACATTGCGTGTGAGCCGCCCCAGCACTCCCGAGCTGTGTGGTGCAGCGCACCCCAAGGTGCGGCGTGACATGGGCCAAGCTCCAGGGGACCCAACCCGGGCCGGTCCCGCCTCCCCCAGGGTCTGGCCTCAGCCCCCCGTTCCTGAGGCCTGATCCCTCAGTCTCCCTGCCCCACATGCCCTGCCCACTGCCACCCACTTTTGCCTCCCCAGCGCCCCACCCCTGAAACGCCTCTACCCAGGGCGAGGCCAGAAGTGGAAGTTATGGGAAGCGGAAGTGAGTGCAGCGCTCAGGATGCCATTAGGAGAAGGTCAGAGGCGCCAGAGGGTGGGGCAGGGGCATTGCATGAGGCTCTTGCCAGCCCTGGTGCATTGTGAGATTCTTCTTCCTCCCAGCGGGTCTCTGCTGTTCTCAGTCACGTGTTGCCCTCGTGCCTCCGCACACCACAAGCAGCCAGGCCCCCCCGCCTGAATCTGCGCCCGTGGGACCCTCTCAGCCTCCCTGTTAGGATATAGATATTCAGGCCTGTCTGCAAAGGCCTATACTTTAAGAATTTAGGTGTGTTCCTATCGCTTAGCTAGTTATAGAGGCATAAAAGAAAGAATCAAAATCACTGTCTGTCTGTGTAATGGCCTTCTCTTACTGT
Organism: Mauremys mutica; assembly: GCF_020497125.1. Taxonomy (NCBI): domain Eukaryota; kingdom Metazoa; phylum Chordata; order Testudines; family Geoemydidae; genus Mauremys; species Mauremys mutica. Next base: position 15,224,731 of record NC_059095.1, on the reverse strand, counting down.
GACAGTATGAGGCCTGGTTCTTAGCCATAAACAAGGAAGTGTGGGGTCACATCCTCACATTCCAAACTAATCACATGGAAATAAGGTGCTATTGGGCTGTTAGGAATACAGTCCTGTCGTGATATTCCTATCACCTCCAGAGAAAGGGAAGAGCCTAGAAGATGTGAAAGGAGATTTAGTTTGATAGCATCCTGTCTGGCAAGAACTCACTTATCAATAGACACAGCTGGAAACCCTTGTGTCTGTATAGATGTAGTTGTGAAATCCTCACTTCTGTATTGTTTTGTAGGTTTATTTGCATGGTGTCTGTCTGGTTCTGTGATTGTTTCTGTCTGCTGTATCGTTAATTTTGTTGGGTGTAAACCAATTAAGGTGGTGGGATATAATTGGTTAAATAACCATGGTACAGTATGTTAGGATTGGTTAGTTAAATTTCAGTAGAATGATTGGTTAAGGTATAGCTAAGCAGAACTCAAGCTTTACTATCTAGTCTGCAGTCACTCAGGAAGTGTAGGGGGGAAATGGGAACAGGGTGGATGGGGGAATTGGGATCGTGTTTTACTAAAGCGGGGGAATGGGAACAGGAACAGAAACAGGGACACAGGCCAGGCTCTGTGGTATCAGAGCTGGGAAGGGGGACACTAAGGAAGGAAACTGGAATCATGCTTGCTGGAAGTTCACCCCAATAAACATTGAATTGTTTGCACCTTTGGACTTGGGGTATTGTTTCTCTGTGTTCATGCGAGAAGGACCAGGGAAGTGAGAGGGTGAAGGAATAAGCCTCCTAACATCTTGGTGCCGGTGACTCGGATGCATCGCATCGGATAGGTGAGTGGCAGCCTGTAAGTCCCCCTCCCCAACAGTCCGCGCGGCTGCTTGGAGGGGGTATAGCGAACGCTCGTGATGGTAGTTGCGGGTTCTGGCAAGCCAGGGTAAAGGACTTTTTAAATAAATGGATAAGGAAGAACCAGGGCCCATACCAGGTGCAGGGGTCAGCCTGGGATGAGATTGAAAAGGAAATGGGGGAAGCGTTAGGGGACCCAGAGGGATGTGGGTGGCTGAGGAGCCCCACGTCCTTTGGTATATGGGTAGTGGAAGAAGGTCCCTGCCCCTGGGGACTAGATGCCTTCCAGGGAAAGGAGGCACTTCAGTCCACTTGTGAGAGGTTTGAAGTAAGTGCAGCAGTATGGGAAGCTGCCAGTAATCTTTCAAATTTGGTGCTGTTTAAGCAGGGGCTGCTGAAGGGTTGTAAATTAGTTAGGGTGGTTAAAGATGATTTGACACAACAGGGTTTAGAGTCAGAAGCACAGTTAACAGACCACCTTTAGAGACAGGAGCTGGGACTTGGCCCTGGGGGAGTGAAGGAAAAAGGTTTCAATGTGGAAAATGGCAGGGTTTGCAGGAGCAGGTAACAACCGCCACTCTTCTCCCAAACCAGAATGAGAACCTGGGGGTCAGGGTTCCCAGCTATTCCAAGCTGGGGAGCCTACTCTTGGTTCAGAGCTAACTATATCTCTTTCTTCCTTCTTTCCCTCAGTTTACTTAATTTGCTGCTGGTAGCCTGTACTTTAAACTGACCTAACAGGCTTAATTGGTTTCTTTCCACCTTTACCCCCTCCTCTCCCCCTACCTTTCCACACTTTTGTTTTTCTGAAGCTTTAATGGAGGGTACTTTGGATACTGATGTGAAATGTTTTTGGAATTTGTTTGTTTGTTTTGTTTTGTTTTGTTTGGGACAAAGTATGACGAAGGTCTGCTGTATTCCACTGGAATATTTGGAGTAAAAGATCCATGGGCAACCCTGGAGACAAATGTTTTACTGCCTTTTGAACAGTCTCAAGGTAAAGACAGCACAGGTTACGGCAGCTGTGTGGCAATAATCGTACTTGGTGGCTGAGTTATTAGGGACAAAGTGCACCACCTTAAAGAACTAAATGTAGGAGTAAGTGGTTTAAAGAAGTAAGTGAAAAGTTACAAAGGTTGTGGCTACACTTAGCACTTCAAAGCGCTGCCGCGGCAGCGCTTTGAAGCGCTAAGTGTAGTCAAAGCACCAGCGCTGGGAGAAAGCTCTCCCAGCGCTGTCTGTACTCCACCTCCCTGTGGGGAATAACGGACAGCGCTGGGAGCCGCGCTCCCAGCGCTGGGGCTTTGACCACACTGGCGCTTTGCAGCACCGCAATTTGCAGCGCTGGAGAGGGTGTGTTTTCACACCCTGCTGCAGCGCTGCAAATTTGTAAGTGTAGCCAAGCCCAAATACCTTTTGCAAAAAGTGATAATACAGGGCTTGGAGGAAAGTAAACGTTTGGGAGGTGTGAAAATGGTACAGGTAAGAGAATTGAAGATGTTAAAGGTGACAGTTGTGGTCTTACAAGAAGCAAGTTTTTGGTTTAATAATAGAACCGAGTTATATAAATGTAACTGTATGTGCAGCTCCGTGCAGTCATATTGGATGGAAGCTTGGTAATTAAATTGTATCAGGGGTCAGGTAGAGTGGCTACTACCACCAGCATGCTTCTGTCCCCAGAAGCCTTTACAGGTATTTTGAGGGGGGATGGGCCCTTTTCCCACAGAAATGGTCTATAGGGGACGCCTGCAGGCAGCAAGCGGAGGATTAATCTGATCAAAATGATTTGACTAGTGGGTAATTTAATCAAAATCACTAAAGGAATGTCAGGGGTTTCTAGTGGAACTTAACTTGGCTGCCCCGGCTGTCTCTAGTTGTACAAGATGGGAGTGTAATCGGCAGGGGCGGCTCTAGACATTTCGCTGCCCCAAGCACTGCGGCATGCTGCGGGGGGGCGCTCTGCCGTTCTCCGGTCCCGCGGCTCTGGTGGACCTCCCGCAGGTGTGCCTGCGGAGGGTCCGCTGGTCCAGCGGCTCCACCGAAGCCGCGCGGGACCAGCGGACCCGCCGCAGGCACGCCTGCGGGAGGTCCACTGGAGCCGCCTGCTGCCGTCCCGGCGACCGGCAGAGCGCCCCCCGTGGCATGCCACCCCAAGCACATGCTTGGTGTCCTGGGGTCTGGAGCCGCCCCTGGTAATCGGGGTACAGTTGTGTAAAAAGAGTAATCACAGTGCAAGGGATGTTAGACCAAATAGAATTGTGTGCGCACAGGAAAAGGAAAAGGGGAGCAATGATTGGCACACTGAGCCTTGGGGTGGCTCTGGGGGATCTGACTGTCACTTTGGGGGTGCATGAAAACTCTGTGGGCATGGGGAGGCAGTCACACCTTGTGTAAAATTAATATGGCTGATATAATGGAGGTGAAATGATTTCCCAGGACATGTGCAGTGTATATTGGAGAAGGGGTAAAAGAAATGCAAACAAAACATGGTACTTCATTAAAATCCTGTTAGGGCTCCAACAGGAGCCACAATAGATTGTGCTTTCTTTTTCAGATCTCTGTGTGTTTTGGAGCAGGAGATGAAAGTGAAAAGTAATCGGAACTCTGGAGGAAGTGGAACCTGTCCCTTTTAAAACAGTCTCTGAGCTGCTGATAGCATTGGATCCAGAGGCAAGCCAAGAAAGCCTCTGTGTGAATGCAAATTACCTAGCTGATGGGGGAGGGAAGGAGGAAAGTGCCCATAAGTAGCAGCACAAAGAACCTGCAAATAATAAACACATCTGGTCAGCAAACAAGCTACTAGAAGACTGAGATTATGGCCCTCCAGAAAAGGGCCCTGACATCCCCCTCAACCCCCCAACCTGCCCTGTCCCTGGGTCCCTTCAACCCCCCCATCCACCCCCTCCCCCAGCCCTGCCCAGTTCCCCTGGGCACTCCTCAGCCCCCATCCCCTCCCATTCCTGCTCTCTGCTCCAGAGGGCCCCGACATCCCCCTCAGCCCCTAACCTGCCCTGTCCCGGGTCCCTTCAGCCCCCCCATCCACCCCCTCCCCCCAGCCCTGCCCCGCCCCCCTGGGACCCCTCAGTCCTGCTACCCAAACTCCCCCTAGTTCACCCCCCAGCCTCCCCCTCATCCCCAGTGCCCCCTCCCCCACCCTGTCTTCTCTCTGTGGCCTTTTCCTTTGCCCTGTCAATGTGCTGCCTCCCCCAGCGTCGTCCTCCCACCCCGCCCCCATCAACTCCAACCCATTTCTCCAGGGCTGGGCCCCATGTCCCTGTCACCCCACGGCCCCCTCCATCCCCAGTGTGTGAGTCCCTCATCTCCACTCTCTGCTCCCCCCAACCTGCCAGGGTCCCCTTTTCAGTCCCCGTGGGGCCCTCCAACCCGCCCCACCCATCCTCACTGGGGTCTCTAAATCCCCCATTCCCACAGTGCACCTTGGTAACCCTACCCTCCTCTACCCCTAATCCCCCTAGTCCCTTATCTTGGGTCCTCCTGGACACCCAACCCCACACTCCGGCCCCCCTCATATATCCCAGTCACTCATTCACACACCGAACCAGTCCCTCGGGGCCACCAAACTTCTCCATCCGTAAGCCCGGGGAAGCGGGGGCAAGCTCCCAGTTTGGCTGGGCTTGGTGTGGGTGTGTGTGCTGGGCTCACAAAGGCATTTTGCTCCTTGGGGTGGGGTGTGGTTTTTGGCCAAAGGTGACACGGTTTGGTAGCCCTGTGGATGCCATGTGGTATCTGGAATGGGGCGTGTGTGTTCCCACGATGCCCCTTCCCCTCTGCCTGCAGAGCTGAGGACAGACAGGTCTGAGGAGCAGAGCCGGAGTTCTGGGAAGGAGAAGAGCAATATGAAGATGGAGTCTAAGATGAGACCAGGTGACTTGGACTAACAGAGACTTGGTGGGATAACTCACATGTCTGGCGTACTGTCATGGATGGATATAAACTGTTCAGGAAGGACAGGCAGGGCAGAAAAGGTGGGGGAGTTGCATTGTATGTAAGAGAGCAGTATGACTGCTCAGAGCTCCAGTATGAAACTGCAGAAAAACCTGAGAGTCTCTGGATTAAGTTTAGAAGTGTGAGCAACAAGGGTGATGTCGTGGTGGGAGTCTGCTATAGACCACCAGACCAGGGGGATGAGGTGGACGAGGCTTTCTTCCGGCAACTAGCAGAAGTTACTAGATTGCAGGCCCTTGTTCTCATGGGAGACTTTAATCACCCTGATATCTGCTGGGAGAGCAATATAGTGGTGCACAGACAATCCAGGAAGTTTTTGGAAAGTGTAGGGGACAAGTTCCTGGTGCAAGTGCTGGAGGAAAAAACTAGGGGCAGAGCTGTTCTTGACCTGCTGCTCACAAACAGAGAAAAGTTAGTAGGGGAAGCAAAAGTGGATGGGAACCTGGGATGCAGTGACCATGAGATGGTCGAGTTCAGGATCCTGACACAAGGAAAAAAGGAGAGCAGCAGAATACAGACCCTGGACTTTAGAAAAGCAGACACTGACTCCCTCAGGAAGCTGATGGGCAGGATCCCCTGGGAGAATAACATGAGGGGGAGAGGAGTCCAGGAGAGCTGGCCGTATTTTAAAGAATCCTTATTGAGATTGCAGGAAAAAAAACATCCTGATCTGTAGAAAGAATAGTAAATATGGCAGGCAACCAGCTTGGCTTAACAGTGAAATCCTTGCTGATCTTAAACGCAAAAAAGAAGCTTAAAAGAAGTGGAAGATTGGACAATTGACCAGGGAGGAGTATAAAAATATTGCTCAGGCATGTAGGAGTGAAATCAGGAAGTCCAAATCACACTTGGAGTTGCAACTAGCAAGGGATGTTAAGAGTAACAAGAAGGATTTCTTCAGGTATGTTAGCAACAAGAAGAAAGTCAAGGAAAGTGTGGGCCCCTTCCTGAATGAGGGAGGCAACCTAGTGACAGAGGATGTGGAAAAAGCTAATGTACTGAATGATTTTTTTGCCTCTGTCTTTACAAGCAAGGTCAACTCCCAGACTGCTGCACTGGGCAGCACAGTATGGAGAGAAGGTGACCAGCCTTCTGTGGAGAAAGAAGTGGTTCGGGACTATTTAGAAAAATTGGACGAGCACAAGTCCATGGGGCTGGATGCGCTGCATCCAAGGGTGCTAAAGGAGGTGCTGGATGTGATTGCAGAGCCATTGGCCATTATCTTTGAAAACTCATGGTGAACGGGGGAGGTCCTGGATGACTGGAAAAAGGCTACTGTAGTGCCCATCTTTAAAAAAGGGAAGGAGGAGGATCCAGGGAACTACAGGCCAGTCAGCCTCACCTCAGTCCCTGGAAAAATCATGGAGGAGGTCCTCAAGGAATCAATTCTGAAGCACTTAGAGGCAAGGAAAGTGATCAGGAACAGCCAGCATGGATTCACCAAGGGCAAGTCATGCCTGATTAACCTAATTGCCTTCTATGAGGAGATAACTGGGTCTGTGGATGAGGGGAAAGCAGTGGATGTGTTATTCCTTGACTCTAGCAAAGCTTTTGATATGGTCTCGCACAGTATTCTTGCCAGCAAGTTTAAAGAACTATGGGCTGGATGATTGGACTGTAAGGTGGATAGAAAGCTGGCTAGATCGTCTGGCTCAACAGGTAGTGATCAACGGCTCCATGTCTAGTTGGCAGCCCGTTTCAAGTGGAGTGCCCCAAGGGTCAGTCCTGGGTCCGGTTTTGTTCAATATCTTCATTAACGATCTGGAGGATGGCGTGGACTGCACTCTCAGCAAGTTTGCCGATGACACTAAACTTGGAGGAGTGGTAGATACAGTGGAGGGTAGGGATAGGATACAGAGGGACCTAGATAAAGAATCCTGATGAGGTTCAACAAGGAGAAGTGCAGAGTCCTGCACTTAGGACGGAAGAATCCCATTCACTGTTACAGACTAGAGACCGAATGGCTAGGAAGCAGTTCTGCAGAAAAGGACCTAGGGGTTACAGTGGACGAGAAGTTGGATATGAGTCGACAGTGTGGCCTTGTTGCCAAGAAGCCTAACGGCATTTTGGGCTGTATAAATAGGGGCATAGCCAGCAGATCGAGGGATGTGATCATTCCCCTCTATTCGACATTGGTGAGGCCTCATCTGGAGTACTGTGTCCTGTTTTGGGCCCCACAGTACAAGAAGGATGTGAAAAAATTGGAAAGAGTCTAGCGGAGTGCAACAAAAATGATTAGGGGGCTGGAACACATGACTTATGAGGAGAGGCTGAGGAAACTGGGATTGTTTAGTCTGCAGAAGAGATGAATGAGGGGGGATTTGATAGCTGCTTTCAACTACCTGAAAGGGGGTTCCAGAGAGAATGGATCTAGACTGTTCTCAGTGGTACCCAATGACAGAACAAGGAGTAATGGTCTCAAGTTGCAGTGTGGGAGGTTTAGGTTGGATATCAGGAAAAAACTTTTTCACTCAGAGAGTGGTGAAGCACTGGAATGGGTTCCCTAGGGAGGTGGTGGAATCTCCTTCCTTAGAGGTTTTTAAGGTCCGGCTTGACAAAGCCCTGGCTGGGATGATTTAGTTGGGAATTGGTCCTGCTTTCACAGAATCATAGAATCATAGAATCTCAGAGTTGGAAGGGACCTCAGGAGGTCATCTAGTCCAACCCCCAGCTCAAAGCAGGATCAAACCCAACTAAATCATCCCAGCCAGGGCTTTGTCAAGCCTGACCTTAAAAACCTCTAAGGAAGGAGATTCCACCACCTCCCTAGGTAACCCATTCCAGTGCTTCACCACCCTACTAGTGAAAAAGTTTTTCCTAATGTCCAACCTAAACCTCCCCCTCTGCAACTTGAGACCATTACTCCTTGTTCTGTCATCTTCTACCACTGAGAACAGTCTAGATCCATTCTCTTTGGAACCCCCTTTCAGGTAGTTGAAAGCAGCTATCAAATCCCCCCTCATTCATCTCTTCTGCAGATTAAACAATCCCAGTTTCCTCAGCCTCTCCTCATAAGTCATGTGCTCCAGACCCCTAATCATTTTTGTTGCCCTCCGCTGGACTCTCTCCAATTTATCCACATCCTTCTTGTAGTGTGGGGCCCAAAACTGGACACAGTACTCCAAATGAGGCCTCACCAGTGCTGAATAGAGGGGAATGATCACATCCCTCGATCTGCTGGAAATGCCCCTACTTATACAACCCAAAATGCCATTAGCCTTCTTGGCAACAAGGGCACACTGTTGACTCATATTCAGCTTTTCGTCCACCATAACCCCTAGGTCCTTTTCTGCAGAACTGCTGCCCAGAAGTTGAGCAGGGGGTTGGGCTAGATACCTCCTGAGGTCCCTTCCAACCCTGAGATTGTATGATTCTATGACTTCTGTGGGGGGAGGCATGCTGGACAGCGCCAAGGATTGGGGAGACAACAAGGTGTGATCCCAGGGTGCAGAGAGAGCTGGGGGAGGGTCTGTGTGTCTGTAACACTTCCCTGTCCACTCCCACAGATGGAGTCCAAGAGAGATAGGAAGGAGAGGACGAGGGCCCCAGTACTAAAGAAAAATAAGGTGCATCCTAGCTGGACCTGGGGCTCTGTGGGGTTAAGGCCAGTGGAAGGGACAAGAGTCTCTTGTGCAGAGTGACTATGTTGGGTGCAGGAGCAGTGGGGTGCTTTCCAATTGTAGCTGTGACAACATCATGCAAAGGGGGTTCAGGGTAGAGCCCTGGGGTGTGAGTGATGCGAGAAGGAGAGCCTAGCAATCACGGCAGATTGTGATGATAACTTTTGTTTTTCCTTCTTGTGTTGTGTTTGGCACCAAGGGGAAAGAAGTGTGGAGTGGGGAGAGGGAGGGGAAGAGGGGAAAGAGTCCAGCCCAGTGGTGAGATGGAAAACGAGTGAGAGCAGAAGCGTTGTTGATGCCAGGCAAGACAATCACCAGCGAAATCATGCTGCCCGAGCATGGTGAGATTTTCCCAGGGCCCCCCAAGTTGCCCGAGGCCTCTGGGCATGGGCCCCCTGTGCGTTAATCCGTCACTGCAATGGCTGCAGGGCTCAGGATCCCGCTTCCCAGCATGCCTGGAATGACGGGCGGAGACGGAATACGCGGGGAGCTACCACCTGAGCCAATCAAAAGTCAGCGCTCGGAGACAAAGGGGTCGGTTTACATTTGGTTGTTTGCTGTTGGTGGAGTGGAGCAGAGGGAGCCAATCAGAAGCCAGCGCTCGGAGACAAAGGGGTTGGTTTCCATTCGGTTGTTGGCTGTTGGTGGAGTGGAGCGAAGGGAGACGCGTCACAGCCTGGGAGGTGCCCATTGACACTGAGACCGAAGACCTGGTAAGAATCCCATTTGCTTGTTTTCCTTGTGAATTTCAAGCCGGACAAGGAGCACAGGGCAGCATCAGCCCCTAGAGAACTGATACTCAACTCCCATTCTGCTGCGCAGGGGCTGGGAGGGAGCTGGTTGGGGCGGGTCGGGCCCCTTGTCAATGCTGTGATTGTTGATGGGTTGCTAGTCTAGTTGCTCCTGTTCTTTCCTTAGCCCCAGGCCTTTCTTCCCTCTGCCCAATAAGCTCCCTCACTTGTTGTGTTGTTACTGGGAGATTGTGATAGATTTGTACCCTTGTGCCTGGACGACAATCCTAGTCTGTTATTGGGCACCAAACACTTCCCCAGGGCACAGCAGCCCTTGTGACTCAGGCACTAGGAGGGGCCCCCTGGGGTGGAGTCAGCAGGGGCCAAGAGAGTCCTCCACTTTGGACGGAAGAATCTCATGTACTGTTACAGGCCGGGAACCGCCTGGCTAAGCAGCAGTTCTGCAAAAAAGGACCTGGGGATTACAGTGGACAAGAAGCTGGATCTGAGTCAGCAGTGTGCTCTTGTTGCCAAGAAGGCTAACAGCATATTGGGCTGCATTAGTAGGAGCATTGCCAGCAGATCGAGGGAGGTGATTATTCCCCTCTATTCAGCACTGGTGAGGCCATATCTGGAGTGTTGTGTTCTGTTTTGGGCCCCCCAGTACAGACAGGATGTGGAAAAATTGGAGAGAGTCCAACGGAGGGCGACGAAAATGATCAGGGGGTTGGGGCACATGGCTTACGAGGAGAGGCTGAGGGAGCTGGGCTTCTTTAGTCTGCAGAAGAGAAGAATGAGGGGGGATTTGATAGCAGCTTTCAATTACCTGAAGGGGGGTTCCAAAGAGGATGGAGCTCGGCTGTTCTCAGTGGTGGCAGATGACAGAACAAGGAGCAATGGTCTCAAGTTGCAGTGGGGGAGGTCTACGTTGGATATTAGGGAAAACTATTTCACTAGGTGGGTGGTGAAGCACTGGAATGAGTTCCCTAGGGAGGTGGTGGAATCTGCATCCTTAGAGGTTTTTAGGGCCTGGCTTAACAAAGCCCTGGCTGGGATGATTTAGTTGGGTTTGATCCTGCTTTGAGCAGGGGGTGGGACTAGATACCTCCTGAGGTCCCTTCCAAACCTGATATTCTATGATTCTAAGGACCCAGGTTCCATCCCCCCTGAGGCAAGACAGGCCCATTGCTGAGAGGCTTTGTTGCCCCAGACTCACGGCTGCTCCCTGCTCAGTTCCAGGATGGACGTGCTGAGAAGGTATCTCAGGAAGAAGGCTCCGCAGGTGGCCCCGGAGCCAGAGGGGGGCAGCTGCCAGCGTCCCCAGACAGAGAGCTGCCCCTCCATCCGCATGGCATGGGAAGCAGGCCCCGGCCACCCCAGGAGATGGTCCTGCTTGGCTTTGCTCACCGGGAGGAAACCAGCCCCCAGGGCTGGTGCCGAGCAGAGAGAGACAACATCCAGGCCGAGATGGAGGTGGCCCAAGTTCAATCTGGGCAGGCAGGACTCAGCCCACGGGAGGAGCCAGGCAACGCAGCTCTGGGTTTGCGTCTGCTGGAAGACCTGCCCTCATCCCAGCTGCGTGGGCCAGCAGGAGGCATCCCCAGCGCAGGAGCTGGGGGATCGCTGCCTCAGCTGCTTAACTGGTGCCGGAGAGGAGAGCAGCCACTCTCTGGAGGTTCCCTGCAACACGGAGGCTGAGTGGTCCTCCAGTGCAGGTGAGGAGACCCCCTGGGCATGGAGAGGAGCAAGGGGCCATTAACACCCAGTCACTCTGTCGCAGTCATTGGGGGGATCCCAGCCCAGGGGTCTGGCCTGAGTCACGTGAGCTCAATGACCTCAGCGGGAGTCGCAAAGCCACCCCCTGCAGTGGGGCATGGGGGGAACTGCTGGGAAGTGGGTCCCTGATGCTTTGGAGCAACTCCCAGGGAGGATGGGACAGTGAAGGGCCCACTCTGCCATGGGGCCATAGGGCTGAGGGTCTGTGGGAGGGGCAGTGTGGGGATCTGTCTGCCATGGGGCCCTGGGGCTAAGGGTATCTGGGAGGGGCAGTGTGGGGCTCTCTCTGCCATGGGGCTCTGGGACTGAAGGGTCTGTGGAAGGGGCAGTGTGGAGATCTCTCTGACATGGGGACTTGGGGCTAAGGGGTCTGTGGGAGGGGCAGTGTGGGGATCTCTCTGCCATGGGGCCATAGGGCTGAGGGTATCTGGGAGGGGCAGTGTGGAGCTCTCTCTGCCATGGGGCTCTGGGGCTGAGGGGTCTGTGGAAGGGGCAGTGTGGGGATCTCTCTGCCATGGGGCCCTGGGGCTGAGGGGTCTGTGGCAGGGGCAGTGTGGGGATCTCTCTGCCATGGGGCTCAGGGGTCTGTGGAAAGGGCAGTGTGGGGATCTCTCTGCCATGGGGCACTGGGGCTGACGGGTCTGTGGGAGGGGCAGTGAGGGGATCTCTCTGCCATGGGGCCTGGGGCTGAGGGGTCTGTGATAGGGACACTGTGGGGATCTCTCTGCCTTTGGATGCTTACATGGGAGGGAGAAACATTAAATCTGCTCTCCCCATCCCTTCACACCCCTGTCCTTCCTCTTCCCCCCTCCCCAGCAAGAGTCACCCTCTGCCCTTGTCTCTCTGATGCAGAGACCCCCACGGACCAGTCAGAGAAGGACTTTGCCCCTGAGGAAAAGACAGAGGAGGATGAAGACCCTGACACAGAAAGAGAGGAAGAGGAGGAAGAGCTAGAGACAGAGGAGGAGGAGAAGCAGGAAGAGCAAGTCCTGATTAGTGAAAAAGAGGAGGAGGTGGAGGAGCTAGTGATGAAAGAGGAGGAGAACATGGCCACTGAGGAGGAGGAAGACCTGGACACAGAGGAGAAGGGGGAGGAGGAAATATCTATAGAAGAAAACAAGGAGGAGGATGAGAACCTGTCTGCAGAAGAGGAGGAAGAGAAGAAGGAGGATGAGAACCTGGCTGCAGAAGAGGAAGAAGAGGAGGAGGAGGAAGAAAATATGTCTGCAGAAGAGTAAGAAGAGGAGGAGGGGGAGGAGGAGGAGGGGAATGTGTCTGAAGAGAAGGAAGAGGAGAATCTGACTACAGAAGAGGAAAAGGAGGAGGAGAACTTGTTTGCAGAAGAGGAAGAAGAGGAGGAGGAGGAGGAAGAGAACTTGTCAGCAGAAGAGGAGGAGGAGGAGGACCTCTGCACAGAAGAGGAAGAGGACTTGATCACTGAGAAGGAGGAGGAAGAAGAAGGTAAAGGAAGAGGAAGAAAGGAACACCTGATCATGGAGCAAAAGGAAGAAGAGAAGGACCTGGCTCCAGAGGAGAAAGAGGAAGACCTGGCCATGGAGAAGGACCAGGCCACAGAGGAGGACAAGGAGGATCTGGGTGAGGAGGAGGAGAAGGGAGAGGACCTGGCAATGGAGGAGGACGAGGATGTGGCCATGCAGGGGGAAGAAGAAGAGAAGGAGGTGGACCTGGCAATGGAGGAGTAGGAGCAAGAGGACCTGGCCAGAGAGGAAGATGAGAAGGAGGAGAACCTGGCCACAGAGAAGGAGCAGGAGGAAGAGGACCTGACCAGAGAGGAGGACGAGGAGGAAAAGGAGGAGGAGAACCTGGCCACAGAGGAGGAGAGGGAGGATCTGGCCAGAGAGGAGGAAGTGGGGGAGGGGGAGGACCTGGCCATGGGAATGGAGCACGTGGTCATGGAGAAGAAAGCAGAAGAGGACGACTTGGATGAGGAGGAGGATAAGGAGGGCAAAGCCAAGTCCTCCTCCACCTCCATGGCCAGTTCCTCCTTGCCCAGATACATAATCCATTCCCACTGCCAGACTCTTGCCCGCGGTGACAATGAAGGAGCAGGAGAACTCCCGGGCTGCACAGTCGGGTGTCACGGGGACGTCTGTGGGAGCCATTGACAGTGTGTTCTGTGTGGGCCATTTTCCTTCTCTGACCCAGGGGTTCTCTGCTCCCAAAATCTCAGCCAGGGAAGCCACCCTGCAGAATATGGCCCCGCAGTTTGGTGTGCACGTAGTCACCACATAGGTGTGCAGCAGCCATAGCACCTGCATTGACCAGGGACCAAAACCTGCAGCCCTCACAGCCCAGGCTGCCCCCACGGATGGCAATGGGAGTGTAGCCTGGGCAACTAGCTGCTGGGCCAGGGCATATAGAGAGGACTCAGAGATGCAGCAAACCAGTGGGCAGAGAAGTGAAGGAAGTAAGGGAAAGAGGAGAGCGAGGAGATCGGGGGAGCTGCTGCAGTCAAGGGACCCCAGCCAGAAGAGAGAAGCTGGGTGGGTTAGACACACAAAGTCCTGCATCTTGGCAGGGGTTAGACTAGATGAACCTTGCCAGAGGCGGTGAGTTATATGGGCCTGTGGTGCCTGGGCTCCAGCAAATTCAGGGCCCCGAGGGGCCCGGCTCCACCAATGTTCAGGGCCGGGTTTCACCCCCAGCCTGACCTGCCACTCCCACGTGCCACCCCCAGAGCATCCCCCGGCCCCGCCTGCCACCCCTGCGCGCCTCCCCCGGCCCTGCCTGCCACCCCTGCGCGCCTCCCCCGGCCCTACCTGCCACCCCCACGTGCCTCCCCCAAGCGTCTCTGCCTGCCCCCTGCATCTCCACACTGTGCTCCCTCACTGGCCGCTGCCACTGCAGGCTACAGGGGAGCGGTGCTGGGGGCAGGCTGAGGCGGCTGCTGCGCCTGTGGAAGTAGGAGGCGCATGGCAGCCTCCCCGCCCCAACTAGGTGACTCCAAGTCGAATCTGAGGGGAGGGGCTTATCCCGGTTGGACCTCCTGAGAAGCAGCCTGGCGGGGCCTGGGTGAGTATCTTGTCCCTGGGGGGAATCCTCCCCTCTGGCCCCCCACCCCAGCCCCAGGGCAGCCTTCCTGCTGCACCCCAAACTCCTCATCCCTGGCCCACCCCACACCCTGCACCCCCTCCTGCACCCCAACACCCTGTCCCAGCCCAGAGCCTGCACCCAGCACTCAAACCCCCTCTCACACCCAGCCCCCCAAGCCCCCTCCTGCACCCCAACCCCCTGTCCCATCCCAGACTCTGCACCCAGCCCCAGAGCTTGCACCTAACACCAAAACTCCCTCCTAGAGCTTGTACCCCCTTCTGCACCCCAACCCCAACCCCCTGTCCCAGCCCAGACCCTGCACCCAGAACCCAAACTCCCTCCCAGAGCCTACACCCCAAACCCCCTTCTTCACCCAAACACCCTCCCTGGACCTTGCAGTGCCTTCTAAACCTGATGGGTCTATAATTCTTTGATTCTAGCATCTGTCACCTAAAAAGAAGGGCTGGCGTGTCTGGATTTCCTCCGCATCCTCTGCAGTGAAGACAGAAGCAAGGAATTTTTTTAGCTTCGCCGCAGTGGCCTGGTCTTCCTGGAGTGCTCCTTTAGCACCGATCGCCTAGTGGCTTTGCTGACCGTTTGGCAGACTTCCTGCATCCCATGTACTTAAACAACCCTTTGCTGTTAGTTGTTGTGCCTTGGCTAGTTGCTCTTCACGTTCATTTTTGGTCTCTGCCCTATACTTTTCATTTGACTTGCCAGAGTTTATGCTTCTTTGTCTTTTCCTCACTAGGATTTGACTTGTCAATTGTGAAAGGTGCCTTTTTAATGATCTTACAAAGGCTCTAGCGGCTGCACCAGCGCGAGCCTCTCCTAAACAAGGCCTGCCATTTTACTTGCACCTGGCAACTACTCCAGCAAGCACTGGAGCTGTTTTGCTGCAAAAACAAACTGGCCAGGTGAGACCTATGGCCTATGGTTCCAAAACTCTCAGTGAGGTGGAGGCGAGGTTTTCAGCTTGCGAACGTGAGGTATTTGCCCTGGTATGGTCCCTAACACATTGGGAATATCTAAGCAGCACAGCTCTCATTGGTGAGGACATGCCATACTCCAGTAAAATATGTCATCTCTGGAAGAATTAATGAGGGCAGGGTATCCTCTCCCCGGCTGGCGGGATGGACTCTAAGTCTGGTCAATCGGGATATTCGTACTGAGAAGATCCCCCCAATACGGGAATCCTTCCCTATTCTCCGATTACCGCTGGAGATGAGCACGAATGTCCGTTGCCAGATCCTGATTTAGACTTACTATCTCCATTCTTCTTAGCAACATCCTGGGAAGAAGTACAAGGAAAAGGGTTAACACTCTGGGCAGTTGATGGGAGTGCTTGTCACCACGAAGGGCATCCTGTTGCAGGGTTTGCTGCAATCCAGGAGGGGACACAACAAGTGGTGCAGGGTACGGTGAGGCCGCCGTCAGCACAAGCTGCACAATTAATTGCGGTCCTGGCAGTATTGTCTGGGGTAGCCCCCGAGGAAAACATCTGTCTGTGTTTTGCTTCTAGTTGGGTGGTTCAAGCCCTTACTAGCTGGCTTCCCATCTGGAAGAAAAGAGTTGAAAGTAAAAGCCCATATGAAGGGGGTCGGTTCTGGCCACGCTTGACAATCAGGCCAATCAGCTAGCAAAACAAGCTGCTAGGTTAGGATCAGCATATACATGGGATAAGACCCCCATTGCAGCTGCTGTAGTTAAGATGCCGTCTCCAGATGTGTCAACAGGCCATGGCATCTTGACCCTGCAAAAACAGGATAATGATCTCCAAGCCATTTTAACAGCAGGGAAACTTCAAGGATATGTAAGGACAAAAAGGGACTGATTATAGCAACATCGCCAAACTGTGAATTACCTGTACTGGTTATGCCAGTAACTCCACGAAAAGAACTAATAACTGTAGCTCATGGCCAGGGACACTATGCTGCATCCAAAACTTTGGAACGGGTGTCCAAGTGGCGTGGTTGCCTAACATAAAGGAGGAAATACTGGAACAAACCTTTTCTCAATTTGGTATCCCATCAGAAATAGATTCAGACAGAGGACCACACTTTGTGGGTGAAGTCACAAAAGCGCTGTGTGCGGCCTTAAACATCAAACAGCGGTTGCACATAGCTGCTCACCCGCAAAGACTGTTATCGTTGAGAGGCTAATAGAGCCATGAAAACTGCTCTTAGGGTACGTTTATACTTACCGCGCGGGTCGACGCGGCGAGTTCGACTTCTCGGAGTTCGAACTATCGCGTCTGATCTAGACGCGATAGTTCGAATTCCGGAAGCGCCGCGGTCGACTCCGGTACTCCACCGCGGCAGGAGGAGTTGGCGGAGTCGACCTTGGAGCCGCGGAGTTCGCTTCCGCGGCATCTGGACGGGTAAGTCATTCGAACTAGGGTAGTTCGAATTCAGCTACGTTATTCACGTAGCTGAATTCGCGTACCCTAGTTCGACCCCGGGGCTGTGTGTAGACCAGGGCTTAGAAAAGTAATAGATGTGCAAGGAAGGGATTGGGATAGCAAACTCCCATATATCCTAGCGGCCATGCGATCTACCGTGTGTGGGTTTTCACCGCACGAGATGCTAACTGGGAGAATTATGCACACCCCTGAACTTTGGTGGGTGGGAGGAGGTCCACCGGATGAGTACCAGCCCAGGGTGCAAATAGACTTATACATGTCACAGTTGCTAGACACCATCAGCAGTCTTCAACATCGAGTAGCTCCCCAACTAAAAGCTAATAACCAAGTCATTAGTGCTTGGTTAGGCCACATTAATGATGTAGGATGGGAGGTCGGTACAAAGGTAATGTTTAGGTATTATATAGAAAAAGGCCATGTCCTTAGTCCTCGTTGGGTGGGTCCAGTTATCATATCAAAAGGAGCAAGTGCCTCTGTATATCAGGTTCAAATACCAGCAAAGAAGGGGACCAAATTAAAGTGATTCCATAGCAGCCAGGTAAAGGAATGGAAAGGAAATCAACCCATTTAACTGTGCTCTCTTCCATTCCTAACTCAACATGACCACCATCATTCTATTCTCTATGTATATAGGTGGCACTGTATTTGTTAAGGTTTGGTTAATTGATTTGGTTGAAGGTGACCATCTGTTCTGTATAACAGGGAGTCATTATGCCACAGAGGATCCCATGGCCACCCTGGATCCTTTGGAACAAAATGACCCCATTTCTGTTTTAATGATCAAGGAAGAACCGTGCTGTGTGCTCAAGTGGGTCAAAGAAAGATTGAACAAGCAGTAATTTCAGAAATGTGCCGTAACTATCAGGCAGCACCTGTGGGATGCAGAGAAAAACCAGAAATGTCATGTAAGTGGGAGATAGTAAAACCTCTTTTGGGAATTGTACCAAAGTTAGGGTGCCCGACAGTTCTCAGATTTGCGGTTGCATTAAATTGGAAGTACCAGAGCATATACCATGGGGTGGGTTTCTGGAAATATATCAGCTCCTTGGGTTCATGAAAGACCTAGTGCCATGTTCAGAATTAATACTCCAGCACAGTCCTTCCTTCTCGGCTCTCAATGTACTGTTGTATCCACACCTTCTTGCGATAGTTCGTCTATGCAGGGAAATGGTTGTAAAGCAGGAAGAGTCTTTTCATTGTAAAACTTTCTACTGCAGTAAGATCAAGGTTAAATTTTCCCGTAAATAGTTAGAATTGTATAGGGAGGTTTAAAATGAATGTTACAACGGCAGACTCTGGTAAATGGTCTGTGGTAGGTCCGTATGGAATAAGAGTATACCAATTTGTTTTGGTTCTTCCTTCTCCTATTCCTAGTTTAACTGGTCCCATGGTAATTAGGGAAGAAGCAAATCAAACAGTTATTACACATCCCCAATTTGCGATAAGGAATGTTTTAATCAGCACTACCCCCTCTGTAATACTATGGTTGTATTTGGGTTCAATGCAAATTTTTCGCCATGTGACAATTTATTCATCGGGTGGGTCATAATTTGGCAAAGCCACAGGTGTCGGCAGTTACATCTTTTTAAAACAGGTGTAACACCGACAAGAGGGGGAAATGTTAATTTCAGTTTACATGTTTGCCGAATTATTCTGTTTAAAAGTTAAAATAAGTTCTGTAAATCAAAAGGCCATTTTGTTTTGGTAAAAGGACAAGGCGACCTCCATTGGGGGTCAGGTTCTTGTTCCTCAGTACCTAGAAAAGGTGGGAAAGTGGGAAGAGCAGGAATCTGACCTTGCCCAGCAACAGCTCCCTACAGAGACCAATGAGGGGAGGGGCCAGGGGCACTGGCTCTTGAGCTTTTGAGCTGTCAGAGGTGCAGGTGGCTGCTCTCTCTCCTGGTGCGGTACAATCTTGGCACTGGCTATGGGCCTGCAATAGCTACTTACTAATTAAGTTGGGGTTGTTTGTTTGTTGTTTTGGGAAAGCAAACTTGCATACACGGACCTGGTCCGATTAGTTAGATCAATCGTGCACTCAGGACGACGCAAAGCGGGTTAGGGTGGGAGTTAAGATAGGGATACGTACCTGTCTATTTCATCTGTTGTCCACGGTCAGTGTTCACTACTGGCTTCTCTTTTCTGGATCCTGCACCCCTTTATCGCTGATGTCTGTAAAGATAGAACATCTTGTATTATAAGTGCCTGTGTGTTATTCCGAATCTCCAGAATCATTAATCCATTCCCCTTTCCATTCCTTCCTCTCCCCTTAGCAAATAAAGTGTTGTTGTTTTATTTTATAGTTTTGTGTGTGTGGAGTTCATTAAAGTCAGCTCTGATGGATGGCCTTAAAAGGGGGACTCAGCGGGAGATAAACTGTAAGGCTCCCCGAGATCTTCTGATCAGATTGGCCTAGAGAGATAAAAATCCTTACACTTGTTGAACCTCATCAGATCTCTTTTGGCCCAGTCCTTCTTGAGAGTGGGAAGGGGCTGGGACAGCAGCTTAAAGCCACATCTCCCCAGGGCAGCACAGCACAGTGTGCAGCGCAGGGGGCACATTTCAGTTAGTTTCACTTTGTGCAACTTAACCCTGAGGTTCTCAGCCCTGTGAATGAGACTGTGGAATTACCCAGCCCATGGGAAAGATTGTGAGTGTAAAATATTCCCCAGGGTTGTTCCATTCCTGGGGGACCATCTGCCTCTGGAGGCTGGGGATGGAATCAGGACCTTTCACTGCCAGGCCTCTGCTTACGACCAGGACTAGGTCAGCCGTGATCAAGTCTAAACAGTGACTTCCAATGAGCCTTATCCCACCAACTGTTGTTAACGGGCAAGGCGGAAAGGCCTCAATTTACAACAATGGCCTAATTTTGGGTACCTCAGTTTCTCCCTTTGAACTACAGGACTGCAGGGAACTTGTTCCAACGGCAGCCACAGCTGCATGTGGAGTCCGTGGGCACTGCAGGTGTCCAGCCCCTACGCACATAAAGGCAGGATCCCATATTTGGACCCTTGAAATCTGGCCCCAGATCTGGCCCCCACTGTGCTGCCCCATGCTGCCCAGGGTGGGCCAAAGGGGCTGTAGGGAAGGGGTAAAGCCCTTCCCCACCCTGGGAAATTCCTCCCACACAGGTGCCGCTTGTGCCTCCCCCCAGCAGCTGCAGGCACAAGGAGTGCTCGGGGGGGGGGGCATGGACAGGCTGGAGGGGGAGGGGGTGGAGCAGGGATAGAGGGGTGTGACCAGGATGAAGCTGCACCTCAGTTTTATACAGGGCTGCTGAGAGGGGGGGCAAGAGGGGCAATTTGCCCCAGGCCCTGGGCCCCGCAGGGGCCCCCACAAGAGTTTTTCGGGGCCCCTGGAGCAGGGTCCTTCACTCGCTCCGGGAGCCCCGGAAAACTCTTGCGGGGCACGGGCCCCCAGAGCTTCTTCTGCTCCCGGTCTTCGGCGGCGGGGAATCCTTCCGCTCTGGGGTGGAAGGACCCCCTGCTGGCGAATTACTGCCGAAGCGGGACCCGCCGCCGACGTGCAGCCCGGTCTTCGGCGGTAATTCCCCGCTGTGGGTCTCCGGGGCACTTTGGTGGCGGGTCATGAAACGGAAGGGCCCCCCGCCACCAAATTACCACCGAAGCGGGGGCCCCCTGCCGCCGAAGACCCCAGGCCCCCGGAATCCTCTGGGCGCCCCTGGTTTTATACCCTGGCAAAGCCACTAACACCATTAAAATGGGTGCAGCACACTACTCAGCTGAGCTGCAACCTCTATATTAACCATGTAGTTAAAGTGCTGCAGCGTCGTACTCAGGGAACTAGCAGCATCTGCAGCAGCATCTCTGCTCAGCCCAGCTTCCCCAGCACAGCTGAATTCCCTCCTTCTCCCAGACGGCTGCTTTCCCGACTCCTGCCCCAGTCCCCGCGGGCTGCTCCCAGATCCCCTCCTGCAGTGGAATGGACACGTGGCCTGAGAGCCCTGGACACTGGATTTCTCTGTTCACCCCACACCATGGACCCTGCAGGAGCGCTAGTGCAAGCTCCCCTCACCCGCTGCCCTTGATCACTGGTTTGCAGCCCCCAGCTGGGGGAGAGGAGCTCATTCTCCATGGACCAATGAGTCCCTGGTCTCTCTGCTGGGACTCACAGACAGGGAGAAAATTGGTGCAGGCCTTGCTGGGTGTGGTTGTGGGTGACAGGGTCACCTACCCCACTAGGGCCCAGGCCGAGATCCCAGCACATTCCACGCCAGCCCCTGACTCGCCATCAGATGGACTTTCAGCCTCTGTCCCTGTGCTGGGGGGAGGCATTGGGTCATTGCCCTGGGGGAGCTGCTGGGCAAGGGAGGCGATTTACCTGCTCACAGACCCAGTGGGCTAGTTTTACTTTGGTTATTATAGTTGAAAAGTCATGGAAGATGGGAGAGATTCCAGCAGACTGGAAAAGGGCAAATGTAGTTCCCATATATGAAAAAGGAAATAAGGACAAGCCAGGCAGTTACAGACCAGTCAGCTTAACTTCTGCACCAGGGAAGATAATGCAGCAAACAATTCAGGAATCCATCTGAAAACATCTAGAAGATAATAGGGAGAGAAGCAATAGCCAGCTTGGATTTATCAAGGACAAGTTGTGTCAAACCAGCCCCTGATAGCTTTCTTTGACTGGGTAACAAACCTTGTGGATGGGGGGAAGCGGCAGATATGGTTTATCTAGACTTTAGGAAGGCTTTCAATGCAGTCTCACATGACCTTCTCCTTAACAAACTAGGGAAATACAACCTAGATGGCACTACTCTAAGTTGGGTGCATAACTGGTTGGGAAACTGTTCTCAGAGAGTAGTTATCAGTGGTTCACAGTCAGGCCGGAAGGGCATAAGGAGTGGGGTCCCACCATGCTCAGCTCTGGGTCCAGTTCTGTTCAATATCTTCATTCATGATTTAGATCGTGGCATAGAGAATACAGTTACATAGTTTCAGAGTAGCAGCCGTGTTAGTCTGTATCCACAAAAAGAACAGGAGTACTTGTGGCACTTTAGAGACTAACACATTTATTTGAGCATAAGCTTATGCTCCAATAAATTTGTTAGTCTCTAAGGCGCCACAAATACTCTTGTTACAAAGTTTGCAGATGGCACAAAGTAGGAGGGGTTGCCAGTGCTTTGGAGTATAGGATGAACATTCAAAATGATCTGGACAAACTGGAGAAATGGTCTGAGGTAAATAGGATGAAATTCAATAAGGACAAATGCAAAGTGCTCCACGTAGGAAGGAACAATCAGTTGCACACATACAGAATGGGAAATGATTGCCTAGGAAGGAACACTGTAGAAAAGGATCCAAGGGTCATAGTGGACCACAAGCTAAATAAGAGTGAACAATGTAAAGCTGTTGAAAAGAAGCTAACGTCATTCTACTCCATGCTGATTAGGCCTCAGCTGGATTATTGTGTACAGTTCTGGGCACCACATTTCTGGAAAGATGCTCACAACTTGGAGAAAGTCCAGAGAAGAGCAACAAATATGATTAAAGTTTAGAAAACATGACCTATGAGAGAAGATTGAAAGAATTGGGTTTGTTTAGTCTGGAGAAGAGAAGACTGAGAGGGGACATGATAACAGTTTTCCAGTACGTAAAAGGTTGTTACAAGGAGGAGGAATAAAAATGATTCTCCTTAACCTCTGATGATAGGACAAGAAGCAATGGGCTTAAATTGCAGCAAGGGTGGTTTAGGTTGGTTATTAAGAAAAACTTCCTAACTGTCAGGATGGTTCAGCACTGGACTAAATTGCCTAGGGAGGTTGTGTAATGTCCATCATTGGAGATTTTTAAGAGCAGGTTAGACAAACACCTGTCAGAGATGATCTATACAGTACTCAGTCTTGCCTTGAGTGCAGGCGACTGGACTCGATGACCTCTTGGGGTCCCTTCCAGCCCTATGATTCTATGATTGGATGATCCAAAGGTCTCTTCTCGCCTTAACGTCTACAAATCTCTGCAAAACTAAGTGTGGCACATTGAGCAGCCTCTGATGTTTTCATGTGTCGCCTGCTTGATCTCCAGAACTACCACTGAGTGAGGGGGGGTGGGGGTGTGACACAGTGGGAGCAGCTCAAACATGCAAAGGGGCTGGCCAGGGCAGTGACATCACAGTAGCCTTTTGCAGGACCTCAGCTGATTGGTCAAAGGCGGTTGGGAGGTGGTGACCTCACAGAGAGTCTATGACAACGGGCAGGTAAAGAGGCTGCAGGGTGGGGGAAATGGCTTTGCTGCAGGGAGTCTCCTTCTCAAGGTCTCCCCTTGAGGACGGTGAGAGAATACAGGGTCATGCCTGTGAGCGCGAGGAGGAGCCTCCTTGGGGTTTTCCCCTTTCCCATTGCTAACTGAGCGAGAAGACAGACGTCCTGTGGAGCAAGTAAGAGCCCCAGAGAGGTTTGGTACTGTCGGAGAAAAACTTAGTTCTCGCTTTTTGGTTGGGTACAGCAAAGTCAGATACTTTATTTTCTCTTTGCAATTGTATAGAGGGGGGAGTGCCCTAGGACACAGGGTTGCCCCAGTCCTAGGCAGGTCTCTCTCCAGGTAAACAGTTACAGTAGCATTTATACTTTTTGTTACATACAATAATAAGCAACAGCTGCATATTGTTTATACATAGGCCATCTTGATATCTTATTTTTCTCACTTCTATTTCGATGCCAGTCTACGTTCCTCATTATCGACACACGGTCGCAACAACTTCTCACACAGTTCTTTCCCACTCACCTCACACAATCCTCGCTTCTACAAATCTCGCATTAGTAGGGTTACAGCTAGCCTGACTCTTGCTAACAGAGACTGTCATGCATTAAGATCCCTCCAAATCCCTGTCAGTTCTTTCTCTACTTCCACACTCCCCACTTTTGTACTTCTAGTACAACAAAGATTTTCAAACCTCTATTTGAATTAAGCCATAGATTTCAGATTCTAGGTCAGATGTTTCAACCTTAGGGGTTTTGATTGGATGTAATGACAATGCATGATTAGCATGGACATGAAAGGTATTACTATTAGTGGGTCCTTTACAACAACAACAACATAATCCTAAGCAAACTAATAGCAATACAATATAGCAATACATTCCCATAGCAATAATATGATGGGGTTGTTGTACAGTTTTAGTCACAAAGCACAATACATCATACTTAGTACATAAAGTAGACTCTCCAAGCTGTAGGAAAGGCATTCTTTTCAACTTGATATCTATCTATCTATCTATATAATGAAGCATATGAATTTGCCCTTGTATTTCAGAGATTCTTTGAACCGCTGGTAACACTGAAAGCAAATTTTGAAATTGATCAGGTACTAAGCTGGTCCAATTAAAGGGCATCTGGAACCTAGGGCTACTTGCAAAATTCTATCTGCAGGCCAGTAAACAATGTTTGCCTGCAGTGGTAATGAGATTAAACTGTATATCTTGCAATGTGGTGGTTTTAACATACACACAGAGCTATCATTAGCTTGAAAAAGTAAATGTCCTGTCAGGATCGTTCCTTGTTCCATACCCTCCCAGCAAATGTTGTTGTGAACAGTGACAACTTCCCCTGGCTTCAGTTTACGGATACACTGAAGCTGTGGGGGTTCTAAGGGCCAAAATGTCCATTGACTCCCTAACCCCATCCATATGTCAGATGTAATCCCAGGAGCACTGAGTAAAAATCGATTGGGCATATCAGGTAGTCTAATCTCCCAGATGTCACGGTGAATCATCCAGTCCCACATGCATCTTCTCCATGGACTCGGCAGGATTCGGTATGTGGGAGCCCACACTCCCCGAACCGGTCCAAATGCTTGAAAGGAGCAGTGTGAATGTCCACACTTCCACCTAGAAAGTCTCCAAGTATGTCTCCATGGCCACAGATCAGATGGTACTCCTGATGTGTCTGTAAGGGCAGTGGGCCAAGCCTGGTGCTCAAGGTCACTCTGAATGGCCATTAGCTGGTCATTCAGGAAATCCTGAATTTCTGAACATGCTAGATCCCACTGCAATGCCTTCCCAGCCTCAGTGATGGTCAATACCATCTCTGTCAGCAACTTCTGGGTCATAGAACTAAGGGCGGAAATGACATGTAACTCACCAACTCCAGCCTGTACTCGGGTTAGCTGAGCTCCAGAAATAAGGCTAGTGGCCTTTTCTAGTTGGCCCAATTTCTCATCATGGTCTTGGTTCTTAAAATATTCCGAACTGCTGCTGCACTATTGGCCCCATCCCATAGGGATCTGGTCAACTCCCTCTTCTTCCAGAGGAAATAACCCAGGCCCTCTCTTGTGCTAATCTAATGGCAGCCCCTTGTGAGCAATTTGGGTATGTAGAGGTGATCTGGAAACTGGAGAAGGGCAATGTAACCATAACAGTCCCTAGTGTAATATTAATCACAATCCATCGATATCCTAATACATCTCTCTTTGGTGTAGTACTATATCACATCTGTTTTTTAACTATCCTCAGGTACTTTCAAGGGGCATTAACATTAATAGCATAGGAGGGGGTGTATTGCAATAAGGTACAGGTTACATTATAAGTCACTGGAATAATTTCTATATAGGTAAAATTTCCAGTGGCAGAACAAACTCTTTGGGTATTCATTTGATTATTCACTAATTGGGTGACGAAATAACAATAAGGGCCTCTTTCATGTAACGCATTGCAAACTCCAGGAACAGCCATCATATCTACTTTCCTATGGAAGCCATCAATTTCAATTACAGATTCTTGCGGTTCATTTGTAGTGATAGCATAGATTTCTATTTCCACTGATCCATTTATTCTCCACTCAATTGTTTGCTTATATGGGATATCCTGAACTTTAAAAATATTTTTTTCCAAACAATCTTTAAATAAATCACTAAAGTGTGAAGGCCTTGGCCACTGGTTTTATCAAATATATGGCATTGTCTGTATTTGGATATATTACAGGGGTAACAGTATAATGGAGGACATGACAGGGGCAATGGCAACAACGTGCCTTTGGTACTTGTCATTTAAAATCCAATTAGGGAGGGCAATACATGCTGAAGGATTTATCCAAAACACAGGGCACAGCCTGTAGAATAAACCCCAACATCCAATCAATACCACATTCCCAAGCACGGGTCCCACAAATTTCTTCCTGACAGTGTATAATTCTTTGTTTCTTCACCAGGCTGAGTTCTTAATGTCCTTTCTAGTCAGGAATTCCTGGACTTTGGCAATTTCGGTGGAGCAAGTGTCTCTTCTTTTTTCCCGAAACAATCGTGGTAGGGCATCCTACAGGGGAGAGGTTACCAGCACATCACCCTGTAACGGTTTTGCTTCTTCTAGAAAAATCCAAAGGCACAGTAGGTCTGTCAGTGGACAAGGGAGAGGTTACTAGCACTTCACCTTGTCCTTTTTCCCTGCTGTCCAGAAGGCACAGCAAAGCTAGAAGGAGAAATAGGCCAATCATCAGAAGGAGAATCCTCCCAAGGTGGAGGGGTCTTTTTGCAGTGAGAATCATGGGTCCAGCCAGGTAGTCCTTGGCACTTCATGGAAGTGTTGGTGGTTAACAGGACTCGGAAAGGGCCTTTCCAGTGTGGAGCCAGAGCAGTCTTTCGCTGATGGACCTTTACATAGATCCAGGCTCCTGGTTCCAAGGAGTGGCAGGGCTGCTAGGGTCTTTGGGCAGCGCTTCTTTACTTGTGAGAAAAGAAACCTAACTCATTTCATTAATGCCTGGCAGAGTTTTGCAGATCTCATAGATGCTTGGGCACATTCAAGCCCCCCCTTTTCTTGGTTGTCAGCTAAGTCTTAGCTGCGAGCAGTGTCCTTGAATGGGGCCAATGTCTTATCTTTAGACTGAGTATACTAGCTATTTTTTCCCTCCAGTTAATTTGTTTTGTTCTTTTTCCTTCTCCCCTTCTTGGCTTCTTTTAACCTACAAGGAAACTTCCACTCTTCACTCATACACCTTTTCCCAACAATGAACACATAAACATTGCCACTATACAGTACATTAGTACATTAGTCTTATTATTCAATGTATGCCACATATACTCTTCCAGTAAAATAACTTTATTACAGAGCTTTGGAGCAACCAGCCAGGACAAGCACACCCACTTTGAGGAGTCCACTCAGTACAACCTCTTGTGTCCAATGGCTTCCCACCCTCCCCAGCCCTCTGGCTAGAAATCTGAGGTAGCCAGAAGGATCCTATGTGCAATATGGGGAGTGGGTTAACTTTTCATGTCCTTGCTTCCAACGACAGGGAAGAAATAGTAGAGGAAGCAATAGTGGATGGGAACCTGGGAGGCAGTGACCATGAGATGGTCGAGTTCAGGATCCTGACACAAGGAAAAAGGGAAAGCAGTAGAACAGAGACCCTGGACTTCAGAAAAGCAGACTTCGACTCCCTCAGGGAACTGATGGGCAAGGTCCCCTGGGAGAATAACATGACGGGGAAAGGAGTCGAGGAAAGCTGGCTGTATTTCAAAGAAACCTTATTGAGGTTGCAGGAACAAACCATCCCGATGTGTAGGAAGAAAAGTAAATATGGCAGGCGACCAGCTTGGCTTAACAGTGAAATCCTTGCTCGTCTTAAACACAAAAGAACAGCTTACAAGAAGTGGAAGATTGGACAAAAAACCAGGGAGGAGTATTGTTCAGGCATGCAGGTGTGAAATCAGGAAGGCCAAATCACACTTGGAGTTGCAGCTAGCCGGAGATGTTAGGAGTAACAAGAAGGGTTTCTTCAGGTATGTTAGCAACAGGAAGAAAGTCAAGGAAAGTGTGGGCCCCTTGCTGAATGAGGGAGGGAACCTAGTGACAGAGGATGTGGAGAAAGCTAGTGTACTCAATGCTTTTTTTGCCTCTGTCTTCACAGACAAGGTCAGCTCCCAGACAGCTGCACTCTGCAGCATGGTATGGGGAGGAGGTGACCAGCTCTCTGTGGAGAAAGAAGTAGTTCGGGGCTATTTAGAAAAGCTGGACGAGCACAAGTCCATGGGCCGGATGCGCTGCATCCGAGGGTGCTAAAGGAGTTGGCTGATGAGATTGCAGAGCCATTGGCCATTATCTTTGAAAAATCATGGCGATCGGGGGAGGTCCCAGATGACTGGAAAAAAGCTAATGTAGTGCCCATCTTTAAAAAAGGGAAGAAGGAAGATCCAGGGAACTACAGGCCAGTCAGTCTCACCTCAGTCCCTGGAAAAATCATGGAACAGGTCCTCAAGGAATCAATCCTGAACCACTTAAAGGAGGGGAAAGTGATCAGGAACAGTCAGCATGGATTCACCAAGGGCAAGTCATGCCTGACTAACCTAATTGCCTTCTATGACGAGATAACCGGCTCTGTGGATGAGGGGAAAGCAGTGGATGTACTATTTCTGGACTTTAGCAAAGCTTTTGATACAGTCTCCCACTGTATTCTTGCCAGCAAGTTAAAGAAGTCTGGGCTGGATGAATGGACGGTGAGGTGGATAGAAAACTCACTAGATGGTCGGGCTCAACGGGTAGTGATCAATGGTTCCATGTCTAGTTGGCAGCCGGTATCAAGTGGAGTGCCCCAAGGGTCGGTGCTGGAGCCGGATTTATTCAATATCTTCATTAACGATCTGGAGGATGGTGTGGACTGCACCCTTAGCAAGTTTGCAGATGACACTAAACTGGGAGGAGTGATTGATACGCTGGAGGGTAGGGATAGGATACAGAGGGACCTAGACAAATTAGAGGATTGGGCCAAAAGAAATATGATGAGGTTCAACAAGGACAAGTGCAGAGTCCTGCACTTAGGATGGAAGAATCCCATGCACTGCTACAGACTAGGGACCGAATGGCTGGGCAGCAGTTCTGCAGAAAAGGACCTAGGGGTTACGGTGGACGAAAAGCTGAATATGAGTCAACAGTGTGCCCTTGTTGCCAAGAAGGCTAATGGCATTTTGGGTTGTATAAGTAGGGGCATTTCCAGCAGATCGAGGGATGTGATCATTCCCCTCTACTCAGCACTGGTGAGGCCTCATTTGGAGTACTGTGTCCAGTTTTGGGCCCCACACTACAAGAAGGATGTGGATAAATTGGAGAGAGTCCAGCGGAGGGCAACAAAAATGATTAGGGGGCTGGAGCACATGACTTATGAGGAGAGGCTGAGGGAACTGGGATTGTTTAGTCTGCAGAAGAGAAGAATGAGGGGGGATTTGATAGCTGCTTTCAACTACCTGAAAGGGGGTTCCAAAGAGGATGGATCTAGACTGTTCTCAGTGGTAGAAGATGACAGAACAAGGAGTAATGGTCTCAAGTTGCAGAGGGGGAGGTTTAGGCTGGATATTAGGAAAAACTTTTTCACTAGTAGGGTGGTGAAGAACTGGAATGGGTTACCTAGGGAGGTAGTGGAATCTCCTTCCTTAGAGGTTTTTAAGGTCAGGCTTGACAAAGCCCTGGCTGGGATGATTTAGTTGGGTTTGGTCCTGCTTTGAGCAGGGGGTTGGACTAGATGACCTCCTGAAGTCCCTTCCAACCCTGAGATTCTATGATTCTATGATTCTATGACTGTTGGTATGCAAATTTTAACAACAATTTTTCCAGTTAAAAGATCTGGCCAATGAAGTTTCTTTTTCTTACTTAAGTAAATGTATTAGACTTTAGTATATCACGTTCTCCTGATTTATCCAAACACTTTGTATTCCAAGTTGAATAAAACAAGTATCTGCTTTTTTTTTATTTAACCCTCCTGTTTGATTTTAAACTAGACTATTTGATGAAAATATTAAACACAACAATTCTGGCCACGAGACAAACCCCACAAGACAGGACATAGAAAACAGAACATAATTCCTATTGTGCCAGTAAACGTTTGGCATCAGTTTTCTCTGATTATCTGAAAGACAAAAAAACCAGAGGTCTACCCTTCTGGGCAGTCAGTCATTGCTTAAAAGATACAAATACCCTTGTTGATTTCAGGCAAAAGAGGGGAATTACCCCGTATTTTCTTCTATAGGTTTCATAGGCAGCCCAGGTTTCAGTGGCTTCTACCTTATCAGTTAGATAATTTGCATTAATAGAGATGCTTTCTGGCTTGCTTCTGGATCCAAAGCTATTCACAGCTTAAAGATTCTTACCTTAAAAGGGACATAATTAACTTTAACAGAATTTTGATTGCTTTTTACTTTTAACTCCTGCTTTCAAACACTGAAAGAAAACATCACTACTTATAGTGGCCCCTTAGAGCCTAATAGGGTTTTAATTACATAGCACTATATACATTTCTTTAGCTAATTCGACTACATTGTTCATAGCCAAATAATTGCAATCAAATAATTTCTTGCCTGGATTTATTTACAAACATTTCAAAGACACCAAGAACTTTCCTCTTTAGTATTTTTACAAAGTTCAACTGCTGTTCCCTCCAGCAACTACAGAGTTAACTTCTCACTTCTTCCTTAAATCACTTGCTTGTCTCCCAACAGCCAATTTTATCAACTCAGATCACCATTTCAAGTATTGTCCTGGGTATTTGAAATCCCCATGCTTATACTTACTTACTTCTTCCTTCCACTACACCCACAAAATTTCCAACCTGTTTTCCAATCACTCTGTCTGTTGCCTGCCCGCCTGGGCCCGATCCTGCTTTTCTCGCTGAACCGTCCCTTCCATGGGCACCGGCTTGTTCCAATACCAGTTTAGCTAGGAGAGTGGGCTTCTCAACTAGCCCCCACCCTTCCTGGTCTCTTCTCTTAAACATTCTTACTCACAAGACTCCCCGAGTCCTCCCTCATGAGGCTTGCCACCTGGGCAAAACGCATGGCCCATTGGCGTTTAACTATTCAATTTCCTCTGGTGGCAAACACACTGCTGTTACGGTGTATGCTGAGCACAAATGGTTAAATTTTAACAAGTCCCTGAAGGACCGACACTTGCTTAGCCGGGGCTTCCTTTTCTAACTGGAAGTCCTGTCTCAAGGCCTGCAACTTGCCCTGGGCACAGGTTTGAGTTGCTGCCTGGTTCATGATCTATGCTCTTAATTGCTCAATTCTAGTTATCAAGTACACATCTCTTCCCTTTTCTCCAACTACTCTATTGCCCAGTCCTGCTACGATTCGGGGTAGATCCACCTGCCACCCTTCCCGTCAATCAGGGTGGAGAGAGGAATGCTAAACCCCTCTTCAGTTCTCAGACTTACTGCGGCTGAGAGTGGGCACACCTTTAATCATGCAATCCTCAACATATAACACCAACAGTACCAAGCAAAGCAAACATAAAATAACAAGGGTAAAACAAATAGATGGTGTAAATTCTGCAGGGCTCCCCCATTCTCAATTGCTCACCAAACTGTGACAAATTTCTGTTACCAATCTCTCTCATGTCAGGTGATCAGGCTGACATTGCAGGACGTTGGGGGAAGATAAAACACACCATATAACCAAATTTTAAAGCTTCATTAAAAACAATAAAACAACAATGGAGAGTGTTGGGAACGCTCTCACATCACTCAGGAAAAACATGAATGCCCCAAGCCTTAAGCCACTTTAATACTCACACATGTCCAGACTGGCCATGTCTGTGTATAACGTTCAAAGAAGGGGTGGACGGGAGATTATCCTGTATACAGCTTGTCCAGAATTTCCAACATGCTTCCGCTCTTGGGACGGCTGTTCTTTTACACCCTGGACTCTCCTGCAGTGTCTCTTTTAGAGATTCCAGTCCAGGTTGGCTGCCTGTGGCTTCTCCAGTGTCACCAAGCCACAACGGCTCCGGGGTTGCAAAGACTGTTGGATCTCACTGGACAGTTAAGCTCTGCAAATGTAATCTCAGTTCTGTAACTTGTATTGCCTTTGGTTTGCCTCTGTCTATATTTCTTTCACAGCCAGCTGGGGCCGAAAGCAGTTTTCTTTGTACTTAGCATAGTCTGCGTTGATTCTTGACCTTGAACACAGAGCAACTTTCTCTTTATCTCTAAGCCAAGCTGAATTTCAAATTAACCCGTTCCTAGACAAATTACTCACACTGTGTCAGAGGCTTTTTGGTGATTAAAAGCTCCTCTGAGATATATGATCTTATCTAGATTGAAGGTACCTTCTAATGGGCATTGTTTAGATGGATCTTCACGCGTGTAAAGATTCCAATTCTCTAAATACCTGCAGATTTTAGGACCATAATGTACGTACATGTAACATGCTGGGGTACCAGAAAAAGGGAGTAAGGTGGAATGTTTAGACTGTCCCTCCCCCATTTTCCACTTACACACACAGGGAGGGTGCCCTGTCCGCGCTAGCGGCTCGTAAACTAAGGATCTCTCCCTACAGGGTACTCACTCAGGAGAGACTAACGAGGATGACTATGACTCTCCTACACCTCCCTTCAGCAAAGAGCGTCGGCTAGTCTCTGGGAGACGGCGCCGCTTACTCTGATTGCGTCCAGTGAGATGATCAGACTGTCAGTAGCCCACACGGAAAGGAAGGAGGGGGAGGGAAGATGGCTTCACACATTCCTAGACCCAGGTAGCTTCCTCGCCGGACGATGCCAGGCCGAGTCAGCCCGCCATGGGTCGGATCTCCTAAAGATCCACTAGTTACCGGGCTTGCGTTAGAGTAATCCTGGTCACGAGCTTTCGCTTCATAGGGTACTCTGGGCGTCTTCCGGTAACAGTCACTCACACTGGTGTACACACACACACACACACACACACACGAAGGCCTCTTTTTCTCTCTCTTTTTTTTTTTTTAAACCACGATGCATCTTACCTGGTCCGGACCCAATACCATGAGGCGGTATGACAACCCCTCTTGAGGCGGTAAAAACCCCTCAGCACCGGTGCATTCTAATGCATTTACCTAAGCATTACCTTATGCATTTACCTATGCATTTACCTTATTGGCCAACTCAGCAGTTTCCAGTACTGTTACAAACTAACCTTGTTGGGGCCTTTCCCCAATACCACTCTGCATCTGATCTTGCTGCACAGTCAATAAGTTCAGATGGCGTGAGCCCAACAGAGACAAACGTCCCCACGGACAGTCCTCCTCCGATACCCCAATAGAGATTTCAAAAGGTCTCATACCTCTCATGTGGCGCCATGGGGTTCGAAGGGGAATGATCTGTAGTAGCCGTCTGTGGGTCTGTGGGCGTTGCCATCCCGGACGAGCCCCCAAATTGTCGGAGAAAAACTCAGTTCTCGCTTTTTCTTTGGGTGTAGCAAAATCAAATACTTTATTATTTCTCCAGTAATTACAATGGAGGGAGAGAGTGTCCTAGGACACAGGGTCGCCCCAGTCCCGGACAGGTCTCTCAACAGGTAAACAATTACAGCAAGCATTTATACCTTTATTACAGACAATAACAAGCAATAATACATACAATAATGAGCAACAGCTGCATTTTGTTTATACATAAGCCATACTGCTATCTTATTTTTCTCACTCCTAGAAGACACCAGTCTGCATATTTGGTTACAAGTTGCAAGGTTGTAATAACTTTTTACACAGTTTCTTTCCCTCTCGCCTCACACCATCCTCGCTTCTAGAAGTCTCACGTCATTAGGGTTACAGCTGGCCTAACTCTTGCTAACTGACTGACATGTATTAAGATCCCCTTCAAATCCTTATTAATTCTTTCCCTACTTCCACACTGACTAATTATCATGTGTGTGGAATCATCATTAATGTGTATTCTATGTAGTTAGGTTGTTGTCTTCTTTAGGAAATTTGGGGAAACAGGAGCCCTGGGAAACCCTGTTCCTCTCATACACACTGCACATTTGCTGCCACCTGGTGCTGGCTGAGCCGTAGCATTGTGACATCAGAGACGATCCACCACTCAGCACCCCGTCCCTCCAGTTCATTTGCATACTTGGGGAGAATGATTAGCAACCTGGCTACCATGGCAAGAGCTACCTTTGACGACTGATTACCCCCTTAATACCAGAACATCATTACAGAAAGGAAGCTTGTAATGAAACAGGGCCAGATGTGGATAGCCGGGATAGCCTCCTGCTGTGCTCATTTGGGTTTGTACTGTAGTACGGTGCAGTGTTTCTTTACAAAGGGCAATTGTTTGCTACTTTCCTTAGTAAGGGCTAGGTGAAAATAAGATGAAAAATTCCAGCTCTTTTTCTTGGATATTGTTTATCTGCTCCTTGCACATTCAGGGTTATAGCTTAGAACTTTCACGGAAACTGAAGTTGCATAAAATGAGTTATGTTTTAATACAGTTTAATTTAATTACTTTCAATTCTGTGATAAACACAGCATTGAGTGGTGAAAAAGGGACCTTCACAAAGATAAGAATGGCAATAAAATATATACTGAAAACAACAGATGAGTAAGAGCTTCATTGTTTAAACAGTACATAGAAAGAAAAAACTATTATTATTTATATTTAAAAAAATAAGGAAATTAAACCAAAAAACCCTTCATTTAACGTTACTTAAGTTTGCTTTCATCAATAAAATAAACCATAAAATAATTAGGAAATACAAAGACAAGATTTTCAAAAACGATTAAAAGGTTACGAAATTTTATGATCTCTTGTTAGCAAATGTCCAAATAAGTGTTGCCCTGGGCACCCTTAATTCAGTCCTCTTGTGCATTTCCATGATGATGCAGACTTTCATTACATGATCCCAGGAAGAAGATCAGCAGGAAGAAATGGAATAGGAGAAAAAAGAAGATGAGACAAGAGGAAAGGAGGAAGAGGGAAGCCCAAAGGGACAAATTTCAAACACCCGCAGCGAGTCACAGATTCATAAATTCCAAGGCCAAAAGGAACCACTCTGGTCTGACTTTCTGTTTAACATCGGCCATTGAATTTCCCTGAAAATAATTCCCATAGGAATTAGAGCGGATTTTTTAGAAAATCACACAATCTTGATCTTTTTAAAAAAAGGCCAGTTGTGGAGGATACAGCACAACCCTCGGTGAATGGCTCCAAACCCTGACGTTAAAAATGCTCGCTTTATTTCTAGTGTGAATTGGTGTAGGCTTCAACTTTCAGCTATTGTCTGCTCTTAACCTTTATCTGCTAAAGTGAAGAGCTCATTAGTAAATATTTCTTCCCTTAGGCTCACCGCTTAACCTTCTCTTTGATTGAGCTCCTGTACTCTGTCAGCACAAGGACTGTTTTCTAATCCTTTCATCATTCATGTGGCTCTTCTGTGAACCCTGTCCAATGTATCAGCATCTGTCTCAAACTGTGGACATCAGAAATGGACACAATTTTTCCAGGAGTGGTTGCACCAGTGCTCACTACACAAATATGAAACCTCTCTATTTCTACTTGAGATTCTGCTATGTACGGCTCCAAGAGTCACATTTGCCCCTTTGGCCACTGGGAACTCATGGGGAGCTGATTATCCCCCATGACCCCAAGTCTTTTTCAGAGTTGCTGCTTCCCAGGATAGAATCCTCTATCTTGTACACAGAGCCTATATTTTGTCTTACTTTCTACACAGGTGATGACTTCTTTCGACAAAATCTAAACACAGAAATGAAAAAAACCTCACATAGTATCTCCTCCCCACCAATCCTCTTGGTCCTCACAGAGAGACAGCAAAGATGGAGGCTTGCTGGAGCCAGGCTACAGGGGTCTCCGAGCTTCCCCCTGCCCCATCCCTGTCCTGCCTGGCTGTTGTCAAGGGAGCTCTGTGAGGTCACATCCGCCTCATCGTCTTTGCCCAATAGGCTGAATTCCTGCCAAAGGCCTTTGTGAAGTCACTGCCACACTCCCCTTTCCCTTGCAGGCCTGATGTCTGCCCCAGGCCAGCCCGGTTGGATGTTTGAGTTGCACCCCAAGCTCTCCCCACTTGGTCATTATTGATTCTGGGGAGCAAGCAGGCTACCCAGTAAACAGCAGAGTCTGTTCCTCACCCCACAATGAGTTTTTCATAGAGGTGTCAGTTGTGAAACAATTTGATGGCCTAATCCGGCCTCTGTTTCTCAGGCTATGAAATTTCACACACTTAGCACCATATTAAGCCCAATCGCTTGTAGTAATTCACTAAAAGGCACCTTCCAGAATGACTACAAGTTGTGATGGGAGGAGAGCTGGAAACAGAGAATCCACCTTTCCCCTGGGTAATTTGTTCCAGTGGCTAGTTTCTCTCACTGTAAAAAATGCGTGCCTTACATTTCATTTGAATTTCTCAGGCTTCAGCTGACAGCCACTGGTTCTTGTTGTGCCTTTCTTGGCTAGATCGAATTAGCCCTGCCCCATGAAATCCGATCTCCCCGTCCTGCTGGGGCCCCCCCAGGCAGGAGTACCCCAGTAGGGGCCTCCTAGCTGTTTGTCTTCTGGATTTGGGACAGGACTTCCCCTGTATGGCTGCTCTCCCTGGGGATATCAGATGCACCTCCAGAGGCAGTGCAGAAGCAAGTGCACTGCATCAGCCTGTCATTGGGCTCAGGGCTTTGGCCTTGGCAGCTTCTGCTTCAGCCACATCTCTGGGTGCCCAGGCTCAGGGCTTCTGACCCCTGTGGCTACAGCTGGAGCCACCTCCACATTTGGGAATGTCTTATAGTTTCAGAAAGGTTGGTGGCTGCTTCCCTCCAAGCCCAGGTCTGCAGGTCGGCTGTGAGGGCGGCAATGCTGTGATTCTACTACAACAACCTTTGAACTCTCCCACTCTTCCATTTTGGTCGGGAAGCCCATCAAACAACATCTCATTGAGATGAATGTGTTCCCAGGGAATGTCTCAATTACAAGGAATCAACATTTCCCAGCTGAAATAAATGTTCTGCTGGAAAACTCTTTTTTTTTCTTTCGAAAGGACTTTTGGCTTCAGATTTTTTTTTTTTAAGACTGTGGCTTTTATGTTTTGTGGCACATAAGCAGACAAGTTAGAGAAAACATAAAATACTCTTGCTGAATTTTTGCAATATCTTGTCAATTTGTTTATTAAGACCAGAACAACAGTACATAAGCACCCCAAAATCAGAGGGAGAGAACATAGGCTACTGCCTATAACAGAGAGGCACAACTCACTGGGTACCTGCTGATTGACTGCTGCTAAGTCCCAATTTTGTTATGCCTTACTGAGCTGCCTAGCATGGAAGCACGTACAGAAACCCTGCCCAACATGTAAAGTCACAGTATTCAATTTTAACACAACTGCAAATACACCAGAGCATCAACATTTTCTGTTTTACAAGGGCTCTCCTTTTTTGGAACCCTTGTTTCTAAAAAAGCCATGCGGGACTTGAATCAAATTTCAGTGACTAATTATCATGTGTGGTATCATCATGAATGTGTATTCTATGTAGTTAGGTTGTTGTCTTCTTTAGGAAATTTGGGGAAACAGGAGCCCTGGGAAACCCTGTTCCCCTTCTCCCCTCATACACACTGCACATTTGCTGCCACCTGGTGCTGGCTGAGCAGTAGCATTGTGACATCAGAGAGGATCCACCACTCAGCACCCCGTCCCTCCAGTTCATTTGCAGCCCAGCTCAGCCCCCGTCACTTTCGCCAGGCGGGGCCGGGCAGCTCCCCTGCGCTGCGATCCACGCCCCGGGCACCGACTTGCCCCCAGCCGCGGAGCACAGGGCAGGCTGTGCAGGGTGGGGAGGGATACTCACATTGCTGGCACCTGCCTGCCTCAGGGCTTTCTCCCTGCCCGCAGTGCCCGCTGCGAAGGTCGCGCTGGAGGGGAGCAGCGTGCAGCTGAGAGCCATGTCAAATTGGCCGGGTGGCTGCCTGCAGACAACACGGGGAGAGAACCAGACAGCCCTGTAACTCAGCCGCTGCTCGGGGAACGGATCCACGCTGCTGTGCCACCGAGATCCATCAAGTTCAAAGGGAGCCGGGGGGGGGGGACACACCACCCACCTCATTCACGTGTCAGGGGCTGCTCGGTCTGGGAGCCCGGCGGAGAGTCCAGCTGGGGAGAGGCTCCAAGGGGGGTGGGGGGATAAAAACGTTGCACCAAAAATATGAAAAAATTGCAAGACAAATATCCTTGAATTACAGCTCAGACGGGCCCGCTCCGGAGCAGGCGGTGGCTCGGGGCTAGCAGCGGTCCCGCCGCGGCGGCGCAGCAGTAGCAGCAGCGAGGCAGCAGGAGGGGGCGGCGCGAGACGGTCCCGGCGCTGCTGCTGCGAGTTGGTGAGGGGGGGGGGCCCTCGCGGGCGGGGCTCGCGCCCAGAGCGCTGACACTGTCCGTTGGGAACTGTCACGCCGCGCGGCCGGGCCGCCCCACTGAGAACGTCATCGCCCTCTGTCCCCGCGCCCAACCAGCGTGGTCACCCGGGCTCCGCCCACCGTCGCCGCGGCAACCACCAAAACAAACGTTCTCGGCACACGTGGGGGAGGGAAGGGCTGGGCCGTGACGCAGGCAAAGCAGCTGGCGGGGCGGGGCTGGGGGGATGCAGGGGGCGGGGCCGGATGGAGACCGGGGACGGGACAGGGCTGGGGGGACGCAGGGACGGGAGTGAAGGGTGGGGAGGGGGAGGGGCAGGGTGACCAGGACTGTCAGGCCACGTTGGTGGAGCTGGGGGGGAGACAGACAGACGGACATGGGTGCACAGCCCCGTTGGGAGCCAGGGGCACCCTGGTCCGCCTGGCCCCGTGCTACCAGCGTCCCCGTTCCTGTTGGGGTGGGCCCAGGCTGTGCCACAGAGCTCCCCTGCCCAGCGCCCCCCTGCAACTCTTCCACCACAAATGCACAGTGCTGTGCACACACACCCCGCCCAGCACACCCCTGCCCACAGCCCCACCGCAGCTGCCCAGTGCCCCACACAGAAACCCCCACTCGCTAGTTTCCCAATACACACAGATTTCCCCTCCCTTCCTTCCTCCCTCCCAGTGCCCTTCCCCACAGCCCCCCCACCATAACTGCACAAGGCCCCACGCAGACCCGCAGTGCCCTGACACACACAGATCTCCCCCATAGCCCAACACCCTGTTTTACACTCTTGTTTTTTCAAGACCCAAAGGGAGAAATCCCCTCCCTCCTCCTACTCCATGGGAGGAGGGAAGTGGGGATTGAGCTTCTCTGTGAATAGCTCCAGTGCCTGATTCTGCTTGAACTTAGTTTTCCTGAAAGTGGCACCATTTTTCTCAGTCCCTGGGGTTCTGAATAACAGCAGTGAAATAGAAGCTCTGGAACTGCCAGTTTGCAGACTCAGGAAGACAGGTCTGCACTGGTTTACATTTGGAAGGTTATCTTCAGATAATGAAAGCTGGGCATGTGCTTTTTTCAATCCCTGACAATGCATGGCAGAGTATACAATTATTAAAGAAAAACAGTTTTAGCCCCTTTTTGCACAGTTACCTGCACTTATACAGCTGGCAACCTCATATTCCTTGCACAATCTACAAGTTTGGGTGCATCGGTAATGCCCTAATTGTATTACCGTTGCACCGTGAATTTGCTTGGTTCTTTTTAATCAAGGTGAAGTATTCCTAGAAAATAGGTGAAACATTTGGATTTGTAAAAGTAATGTAAATACTGTGATAAATTCAGTGCCCCTGGCTTCCCATGGTTCCACAGTCATAGAAATGGCACTGGAATTTACTTTTATCTTCAGAATTCTTC
Source organism: Mauremys mutica (assembly GCF_020497125.1). Classification (NCBI taxonomy): domain Eukaryota; kingdom Metazoa; phylum Chordata; order Testudines; family Geoemydidae; genus Mauremys; species Mauremys mutica. The sequence continues at coordinate 15,185,823 of NC_059095.1, read as the reverse complement.
TCCCCTCCCTCCACAGATCACCATAAGAACTTTAGGAAGGGCATTTGAAATAACACATAAAAGTGATTCCATGCACAAGTATAGAGTGTTTTCTGTTTCTCTGGAATTTGGCAGTCTATGGTGCTTAATATGGGCATATATGTTTGATTACTATAGAAATTTTTCAGATCCTGTAAAAAAAAAGTCTGTCTTCACAGAATCCTCTCATCATTGATACAGAAAGTGAAACAGAAGTGCTGCAGTATTTTAGGGTTTCTGGATTTGTTTTTCTCCAGGAAACAATTTTGGTGCTTTTATTATGCCAGATAATTACAAAAAATGTACTATCTTAAAAATATTGGTGGTTGGCAGCAGTAGCCCTGGAAACGAAAATGGGTGAGATTTTCAAAAGAGAGTAAGTGATTTAGGAACATAAGTCTCATTCACTTTTAATGGGACAGGCATTTCTAAGTCATGCAGTTTTCAATGTCTCACCCAACATGTAAAATAGGGCTTGAATTTTCTATGATTTAGTTGAGCACTGGCATGTACTTTCAGTATTTTCAAAAAGCATATACCAAATGGTAAATTAGAACATGCTGTAGCATGGCTAGTGCTGAATTATCAGAGAAGTAGTTTCAAAACTTCCAATTTTTTATGCAGTATGCAGCTATTTATTTGTTCTAAAATCCATACTTTTACTGGCAGACTATTCTCAGACCTTGTAACCTTGTATGACTCTTACATAAACAAAGTTGTAGCTTCTAGTAGAGACTTAACTGATTTGCTCTGCTCTTTGTGTTATAGAGGAAAATCTTGTTCTCAGATGCCGATTCTTGAAATGATGAGGGTTTGTTGATCCCATAAATCACCTTCTTTCAAGGCTGGATCAGATATTCAAACAAGGTTATGAACCTCCTTACTTGTACAGTCATAATTCCAAGACAGGTAGATCAAGAGGAGTTAAGTCCCTGCCCTGTATAATTTATAAACATGAAGCTGAGTAACCTTTGATGACTAAATTAAACTCTAAAATAATAATAAAAAGCGTAGCTTTATTTTAGCAAACTGGTATTACAAGTTTCATGACATAAATGTTAATTATCAATATCTTTGGCACTAGAAAATGGATTTTTCTCTGCACAAAGTCCATTTCTTGGCAGAGAATACATTGGGAACTATCAATATAAAAAGGATTAATGTGGAGACATGAAGAATAATAAAACATTAAGGATGTTATCTAACTATTTCAAATAGAGAGAAAGAGGTACATGTCTACCTATAATACGAGTTTTAGGATCAGCGGGCTCAGTTGTTTACAGACTCTGAATGATGCTTTGTTTTGATTCTCGTGAAAGCTTCCTTATTTATTTTCGTGGCTCAGGGTTGTCTCCCTGGTTTCCCTGTTTATATATTATATAATAAGCATGTTAATCAAGGGTGATCATGTTAGGTTCTTTTCATCCATGGTTTAAAACAATTAGAGAAACTCTTTCTTTTCCCCCCCTTAGCTTAGTCTGCAGAAAAATTCACAAGATGAAATAAGCTCTGTGTGGGTTTTTCCCATGTAGAGCAGTGAAATTGTCCTATTTGTTTTTCTATTTCATATTTCTGTACATGTTAATTTATTTTTATTCCTAAACCATTCCATAAGTTCCTACATTTAAATATAATTTGAAAGTCAGAGTCACTCTAGGCAAAAATTAGAATTAAATTCTTTATTAGAAGTACATCATTGAGCATAAAGAATGAGGAGTACTTGTGGCACCTTAGAGACTAACAAATTTAATAGCTCTATAAAGGCAAAAAGGGAAAGGGCATGGGTGGAAATGAAAAAGTGCAGGCATTTGAAGAGGGATTTCACTGGAGAGAGGATGAGGCTTGGAGATGGTAGCACACATTTTAAAAAAATCCATATTGCTTGTGTTTCAGGCAAAGATTATGCATTTATTTACCTTTAAAATACATTTTTAACTGGATTTTCAAAACAGTTGCTCTCAGAAACCACTGTGTAACTTAACCCCCTTAATTTAATTGTCTAGTAATTGATAGAATTAGAAACCACAGATATTAAGAAAGATTACACCAGAGGTTATCAAGGTAATTCACTGGACTGCATTTCTGGCATCTTTTGGATGATGCTGCAGAATATTTGGGGCACGGGGCCATTGTTTTGTTAGACAGTGCCTAGAACAATGAGGCCCCGAACCCTGATTGGTACAAATCATAATAGAAAGAACTGGAAAATTGCTGGAGGGCCCGATCTTGCTCTAATTGAAGTCAATGGAAAAAATTCCATTGATTTCAATGGTGTAGAATTGAACCCCAAAGGAGGCAGTTGGAGGAGGGATACAGCTGGGATAGGTTTACAGAAGGACAAGTGGCATTTGGGACTTCAGACACCTTGCAGAGCCCGAATGAAGTGACATACACAGAAGCAAAGACAGAGGGGAGGTTGGTGAAGCTGTTAACAGCTGGGAGGTCCAGATATGTGAGCCACACTCAACAAAGTGAACATGTGCAAGCACCGGGGCCAGAGTTTATTGTCTCCTGAATACTTTAAACAGGATCATTACATGCTGAAATAGATGAGTATTGCTAGAGTTATGAATGCAAAATTGTCCTGTTAGATTGCACCTGGGGAAATCTGGGTTTTGTTTTATCTGTTGGTTTTATGGTTACTGTATATTTTGTTCCTGTCCTCTTTATAAAGTGCTGCTGATTTTTTTATATTGTTCCTTATTCATTTGATGCCAGGGCCTTATTATATCCCGTTGTTGGTTTTAGGCTACTCTTGTGGAGTATTAAATATAATTAAAAGGCCACATTTTCAAAGGATCCTCCTCTATTCAGGCGTGTAGAAGTTTTCATGCAAATAGCAGCATGTGCATGTTTCAGGTAACAGCAGATGCATGCACAGGTGATTGATTCAGACTTGCAATGCTCAGAAAGTGTGCATACAGATATTTGCATGGATTTAAATAGAGGCCACTTTTTGAAAACGTGTCAAAAAATATCAGTAAGTTAGGCCACCTTAAAACTAGGTTACATTTAAATAGCTACATAAGTGGGATCAGGGAGATCTACTTTGTCCTGAGCTGTTACAATTGAAAAGTGCTGGGTCACTTTAATAATTTCAAACCCCTATAAAGAACCCCTTGTTATGGCAGGAGTCTTGTAGGTGATGTTTGTGATGATGAATATGCCAGAAAAATTCCAAGATATCGTGTGTAATTGAGCAAAACCCCAGGTTTAATGGAATTGAAGACTACTTGTGTCACAGATCTAGGCAATTACTGTTCATAAAGGGGCACCCGCAACTTGAAAATCATTTCAATCAGAAAATGCTGCATCTACTATTGTTACAATTAGCCACGGAGGTTGCTGTCACTGAAAGGGATTAATGAAAAAATAACATTTTCATCTCTTGTTTTCATTTGTTTGCTGTGTGCATTTGGCAGGTCTCTGTGTAATAGTCCTTGTGTGATGGTGCCTGCCCTTCCCTATGCTACTGAAGAATGTGCTGATCAGTACTGTGGTAGCAGAACTGAAACTGAAAAGGTAGCAGGCAGGACTATGCACAAAGACAAAAGGGATGTAGACCTGCCCTTTGTACCCTGCAGGACCTGTGGTCACAGGCCCTACCTGATTTGGGGGGAACCAAGGAATATAAAAAGTAATCTCTTGAAAATTGAACCAATGTTGTCTGACTGCTAGAGTTGGAATCTTGACACTGATTTTTCCTAATGATTGTAAGTTATTTACAGTCACCTTGCTGGCCTTTGAGGACTGACAAATCACAGCCAGAAGCTCTTTTGATTTTTGGGAAGGCCCCAGATCATTTTGCAGCTGGAGTGGGCAGCACCACTCAGGCTACCGTTGATACACTAGGACCATCACAAGTTCTTCTGCTGAGCATCCAGCATGATGTTTGACCACAAAAAGGGGCAGACAAATAGAAGAGGCAACATGGTATGTAGTGGGCTCAGGGATGAGAACAAGGGACTAATCCTAGCGTTGACACTGGCTCCCACTGTGGCCCTGGTCAAGTCACATAGGCCAAAATTTCCATACTTGAGTGCCTATAGTTATGTACCTAAATCATTGACTTTAATAGGGTATTAGAGCAGTGGAAGCTACTCCAGCCATTGGTCTTTTCCCATTTTGCATACTGAGGAGGGAGAGTGCTTCCTTGTGTCCCCCCTTGCAAGGATTCCCAGCACCCATGAGTTACTCATGTGGGTATTGAACATAAAATTTTCCCCATGCAAAAATACATTTTGTTTTCAAACAATCCAAGGACTTAGTTGACACGGAGAATTTTTTTAGAAAAAGGGCAAAATAGCTTGACATTTCAAAAGAAATCGCTGTTTAATTTTCTTTATAGTTCAAACATTATTTTAAAGGAGTTGAACTCAGATGTTCCTGGGGTTTAACAATGACTTGTATACATAGCTCCCAGAATGGAACCTATGCAAACAAAAAATAAACAATAATAGTGTCTTTTAAATTCACTGTATTTTTGTTGTACCAATATAATAAAAACCAGCAGGATCTTATTAAGAGGGATAAGGCAGAGATGCCACATTTATTGTAAATACCATAACAAAACAAAAGACAATGTTTTCCTACTTGTTTCTATTACTACTTATTCCTTATACACACACACACACACACACACACACATATATTCATCCACACAATCATTCATTCAGGTTCTGTATAGATGTTATAGTTACCAGCCTAGATGTTGCTCATGCCAAGTTACTGGCCAGGTATCTTGGTCATGAGGATGGAGCCGAGTCTGTGTCAGATGCATCTGATGCTCCTGGAGGCTGGCAGCAGAACCATAGACTCAAAGTCCTTATTCTTTAGAGTCCAGTTTTATAGGGATTTTTCCCTATGTTAGTTCATAGGAGTTGCTTCATTCTGCTGTTGCTAAATCAATCAGCAGATGGCTGGCTCCATGTTATTAGATGTTTTGTTTTTCCTTCCTTTGAGGTGTGGTGGGTGGATTCCAGTTTGCCCTCCGGGGGTCATCTGGTTGATCCCACTTGACACCTTCTTCAGCCGACACTGAATTCTTCAGGCTGGTGACTCCCTAACCATTCAGTCACATACATTCTCTATCTTAATCACATCTATTTCACTGTTTCTTTACTTTTTGGGGTGTTACCAATTTATGTGAGACTCCCTGTCTTTTAACAATCAAAGATAAAGTGAGATGAAAACTTACAGAGGGTGGGGGTCTCTATTTATACACTATAACAGCTACTGTTTTGGCTTACTTAGAGTTAATTAATGTTTAACAAGTTTTATACAAAGTATTTCTTTGAGCAGGCTTCACACAGACACAGCTGGTGGCTTGCAGGTTAGAATCACAAATTTACTTTTAACATAAACCTTTAGTTATAAGGCATCAATTAACAATAAGTCATTTTTCATATAAACCATGTCTAATATAAACCTTCTTTAATATCCCTACATTTTTAAAGACACACAGAGGAGAATCAGCCAGGCTGATTCATTGTATTTTCCCTGTGCTGATGGAGGAATTAGAGACAATAACAGAGCTTGACAAAACCAGCTAAAGGCACTAAACCAACTGGAGGGTTAAATCTATCAATCAGCAGTAAATATGAAATATAGGGGGGTGGGATCAGAGCGATGCCCTGGGGAGAAGCCCAGAGAACTCCTCTTCCCCAAATGTCAGAAGAGGGAAGGTGCTGGGATTTTTATCAGAATGCCCTCCCTGAGTCTATTTAGAGATTCAGGTTCTTTAAGTGTTAAGTGTCTGAAATGTTTAAAACATTGCCCTCCTATAGTGCCTGCTTTTGAGGCCTCTCATAGCTTTCCCCAGCAGCAGCATGAAATCTAAATGTTACACTGTTGTCCACAATGTTCTGAATAGGAACTATGAGGCTGACCAATCTTCTTAATTTCCTTTTCCTGGCAAATTTGTGAGCAGCAGAAGCTGAGGCACTGGAGCTGCCTGCAGACTCAGGACAATATCATTTTACATTTAGGTCACAGATTGACGGTTCTTTACATACACAAGAGTTAAAGATATTTTTTAAAATATAATCTTAAATTCTGCAGAAATTGTTGCTTTAAGTCCTCACACTCAGCCTGGAAAACTCACTCATCGGTCAGGAATGGCTGAGTGGGCTTTTCATGTTCTATTTGGATCAGGCCTGATGTTTTTATTTTTTAAATGACAGCAATGTTTTTTAAGTAACACAATTTATATTGATTTGATATTTTGAGAAAACAAACAAACAAAACATTATAGCTGTCCCAAGTTTGCATAGTGCAATGCTTGAATTTACATGAAGAGAAAGTAGAGAAGTAGTAAAGTTCTTCCAATTTTAAACCAGATGTATATTAAATTAAATCTGTGCTAATTAATCAGATGCATAAAGAGTATTTAAGACAACAGCTCAGCCCCTCTCACCCACCCTCTCACCATCACCATTGTCAACTTTCTCTGCATGTGTTTTTATGGATAAACTAAACTGATCTGACTGGCTGAATCAAACAATAAGTTGTTCTAAACGAATCACGATGCTTCAGGTCAATAACTGTTTGGGAAACATCTGTTACTTTACTGCTTCAACATTCAGCTGAGAAAATTATTAGATATATATTCTGATAATTTGAACAGAAACAAAGTCATCGTAACAGAACATTGAGAGAGGATCAGTGCCTTCTGTTTTGAAAATAAATATCACACGTCAACATTTTTTCCATAAATGCTTCGGCAGCGGGAGACCATTATCCTAAGATAACATTCTCCAGCAGAGAGATGATCTCTTAATTAGAGCAATATGTAAACTACTTTAGGATGCTTGATATAAATCCTGCAAACTGATTCATTGATACTTTTACTAAGATGAATTTTGATATCATGGGATGAAATCCTGGCCCTATTGTAGTTTATAGAACGAGGAGTACTTGTGTCACCTTAGAGACTAACAAATTTATTTGGGCATAAGCTTTCGTTGGCTAAAACCCACTTCATCAGATGCATGCAGTGGAAAATACAGTAGGAAAATATATATACAAAGAACATGAAAAAATGGGGGTTGCCATACCAACTCTAACAAGACTAATCAATTAAGGTGGGATATTATCAGCAGGAGAAAAAAAAAACTTTTTGTAGTGATAATCGGGATAGCAAACAGTTGACAAGAAGGTGTGAGTAACACTAGGGGAAAAATTAGCATGGGGAAATTTTTTTGGAAACGTTATTTTGTTGAAGAATTGCGACTTTTAGGTCTGTAATCGAGTGTCCAGGGAGGTTGAAGTTTTCTCCGACTGGTTTTTGAATGTTATAATTCTTGACGTCTGATTTGTGTCCTTTTATTCTTTTCTGTAGAGACTGTCTGGGTTGGCCAATGTATATGGCAGAGGGGCATTGCTGGCACATGATGGCATATATCACGTTGGTAGAAGTGCAGGTGAACGGGCCCCTGATGGTATGGCTGATGTGATTAGGTCCTATGATGGTGTCCCCTGAATAGATATGTGGACTGAGTTGGCAACTGGCTTTGTTGCAAGGATAGGTTCCTTGGTTATTATTGTTGTTGTGTGGTGTGTGCTTGCTTCAGGTTGGGGGGGCTGTCTGTAAGCGAGGACTGTCCTGTCTCCCAAGGTCTGTGAGAGTGAGGGATCATCCTTCAGGATAGGTTGTAGATCCTTGATGATGCGCTGGAGAGGTTTTAGTTGGGGGCTGAAGGTGACGGCTAGTGGCGTTCTGTTATTTTCTTTGTTGGGCCTGTCCTGTGGTAGGTGACTTCAGGGTACTCTTCTGGCTCTGTCAATCCGTTTTTTTCACTTCAGCAGGTGGGTATTGTAGTTTTAAGAATGCTTGATGGAGATCTTGTAGGCACAGCACCAATTTTTTGTTGCTTGCACCTCCCAACCCCTGCCCCCAGCCCCGCCCCCATTGGACCCCTCCCCAAATCCCCGCCCCAGCCTCGCCTCTTCCCCAAGCACGCCGCATTCCTCCTCCTCCCCACTCCCTCCCAGCGCTTGCCACGCGAAACAGCTGTTTCATGGCGCAAGCACTGGAAGGGAGTGGGGAGAAGCAGGACGTGGAGGCATGCTCTGGGGAGGAGGCAGAGCAGAGGCGGAGGTGAGCTGGGATGTGGGGAGGGGGCAGGGAGCTGCTGGTGGGTGCAGAGCACCTATCAATTTTTCCTCGTGGCTGCTCCAGCCCCAGAGCACCCACGGAGTCGGCGCCTATGCTTGTATGTGTTTGTCTCTGTTTGAGGGATTGGAGCAAATGCGGTTGTATCTTAGAGCTTAGCTGTAGACAGTGGATTGTGTGGTGTGTCCTGGATGAAAGCTGGAGGCATGTAGGTAAGTATAATGGTCAGTAGGTTTCCGGTATAGGGTGGAGTTTATGTTACCATCGCTTATTAGCACTGTAGTGTCCAGGAAGTGGATCTCTTGTGTGGATTGGTCGAGGCTGAGGTTGATGGTGGGATGGAAATAGTTGAAATCATGGTGGAATTCCTCAAGGGCTCTTTTCTATGGGTCCAGATGATGAAGATGTCATCAATGTAGCACAAGTAGAGTAGAGGCGTTAGGGGACGAGAGCTGAGGAAGCATTGCTCTAAGTTAGGCATAAAGATGTTGGCATACTGTGGGGCCATGCAGGTACCCATAGCAGTGCTGCTGACTTGAAGGTATATATTGTCCCCAAATGTGAACTAGTTGTGGGTGAGGACAAAGTCACGAAGTTCAGCCACCAGGTTTGCCATGACATTATCGGGGATACTGTTCCTGATGGCTTGTAGTCCATCAGTTTCCGTGAAAGGTTCAGAAAAGGGCAACTAAAATGATTAGGCGTTTGGAGAAGGTCTCATACGAGGAAAGATTAAAGAGGCTAGGACTCTTCAGCTTGGAAAAGAGGAGACTAAGGGGGAATATGATAGAGGTATATAAAATCATGAGTGATGTTGAGAAAGTGGATAAGGAGAAGTTATTTACTTATTCCCATAATACAAGAACTAGGGGTCACCAAATGAAATTAATAGGCAGCAGATTTAAAACAAATAAAAGGAAGTTCTTCTTCACGCAGCGTACAGTCAACTTGTGGAACTCCTTACCTGAGGAGGTTGTGAAGGCTAGGACTATAACAATGTTTAAAAGGGAATTGGATAAATTCATGGTGGCTAAGTCCATAAATGGCTATTAGCCAGGATGGGTAAGAATGGTGTCCCTAGCCTCTGTTCGTCAGAGGATGGAGATGGATGGCAGGAGGAAGATCACTTGATCATTGCCTGTTAGGTTCACTCCCTCTGGAGCACCTGGCATTGGCCACTGTCAGTAGACAGGATACTGGGCTAGATGGACCTTTGGTCTGACCCGGTACGGCCGTTCTTATGTTCTTATACTTGGGGAGAATGACTAGCAACCTGGCTACCATGGCAAGAGCTACCTTTGACAACTGATTGCCCCCTTATTACCAGAACATCATTACAGAAAGGAAGTTTGTAATGAAACAGGGCCAGATGTGGATAGCCGGGATAGCCTCCTGCTGTGCTCATTTGGGTTTGTACTGTAGTATGGTGCAGTGTTTCTTTACAAAGGGCAATTGTTTGCTACTTTTCTTAGTAAGGGCTAGGTGAAAATAAGATGAAAAATTCCAGCTCTTTTTCTTGGATATTGTTTATCTGCTCCTTGCACATTCAGGGTTATAGCTTAGAACTTTCACGGAAACTGAAGTTGCATAAAATGAGTTATGTTTTAATACAGTTTAATTTAATTACTTTCAATTCTCTGATAAACACAGCATTGAGTGGTGAAAAAGGGACCTTCACAAAGATAAGAACAGCAATAAAATACATACTGAAAACAACAGATGAGTAAGAGCTTCATTGTTTAAACAGTACATAGAAAGAAAAAACTATTATATATTAAAAAAAAAATAAGGAAATTAACAAACCAAAAAACCCTTCATTTAATGTTACTTAAGTTTGCTTTCATCAATAAAATAAACCATAAAATAATTAGGAAATACAAAGTCAAGATTTTCAAAAACGATTAAAAGGTTACAAAATGTTACGTTCTCTTCTTAGCAAATGTCCAAATAAGTGTTGCCCTGGGCACCCTTAATTCAGTCCTCTTGTGCATTTCCATGATGATGCAGACTTTCATTACATGATCTCAGGAAGAAGATCAGCAGGAAAAAATGGAATAGGAGAAAAGAGAAGATGAGACAAGAGGAAAGGAGGAAGAGGGAAGCCCAAAGGGACAAATTTCAAACACCCGCAGCGAGTCACAGATTCATAAATTCCAAGGCTGAAAAGGAACCACTCTGGTCTGACTTTCTGTTTAACATCGGCCATTGAATTTCCCTGAAAATAATTCCCATAGGAATTAGAGCGGATTTTTTAGAAAATCACACAATCTTGATTTTTTTTAAAAAAGGTCAGTTGTGGAGGATCCAGCACAACCCTCGGTGAATGGCTCCAAACCCTGACGTTAAAAATGCTCGCTTTTTTCCTAGTGTGAATTGGTGTAGGCTTCAACTTTCAGCCATTGTCTGCTCTTAACCTTTATCTGCTAAAGTGAAGAGCTCATAAGTAAATAGTTCTTCCCTTAGGCTCACCGCTTAACCTTCTCTTTGATTGAGCTCCTGTACTCTGTCAGCACAAGGACTGTTTCCTAATCCTTTCATCATTCATGTGGATCTTCTGTGAACCCTGTCCAATGTATCAGCATCTGTCTCAAACTGTGGACACCACAAGAGGACACAATTTTCCAGGAGTGGTTGCACCAGTGCTCACTACACAAATATGGAACCTCTCTATTTCTACTTGAGATTCTGCTATGTACGGCTCCAAGAGTCACATTTGCCCCTTTGGCCACTGGGAACTCATGGGGAGCTGATTATCCCCCATGACCCCAAGTCTTTTTCAGAGTTGCTGCTTCCCAGGATAGAATCCTCTATCTTGTACACAGAGCCTATATTTTGTCTTACTTTCTACACAGGTGATGACTTCTTTCGACAAAATCTAAACACCGAAATGAAAAAAAACTCACAAAGTATCTCCCCCCCACCAATCCTCTTGGTTCTCACAGAGAGACAGCAAAGATGGAGGCTTGCTGCAGCCAGGCTACAGGGATCTCCGAGCTTCCCCCTGCCCCATCCCTGTCCTGCCTGGCTGTTGTCAAGGGAGCTCTGTGAGGTCACATCCGCCTCATCGTCTTTGCCCAATAGGCTGAATTCCTGCCAAAGGCCTTTGTGAAGTCACTGCCACACTCCCCTTTCCCTTGCAGGCCTGATGTCTGCCCCTGGCCAGCCCGGTTGGATGTTTGAGTTGCACCCCAAGATCTCCCCACTTGGTCACTATTGATTCTGGGGAGCAAGCAGGCTACCCAGTAAAACAGCAGAGTCTGTTCCTCACCCCACAATGAGTTTTTCATAGAGGTGTCAGTTGTGAAACAATTTGATGGCCTAATCCGGCCTCTATTTCTCAGGCTATGAAATTTCACACACTTAGCACCATATTAAGCCCAATCGCTTGTAGTAATTCACTAAAAGGCACCTTCCAGAATGACAACAAGTTGTGATGGGAGGACAGCTGGAAACAGAGAATCCACCTTTCCCCTGGGTAATTTGTTCCAGTGGCTAGTGTCTCTCACTGTAAAAAATGCGTGCCTTACATTTCATTTGAATTTCTCAGGCTTCAGCTGACAGCCACTGGTTCTTGTTGTGCCTTTCTTGGCTAGATCGAATTAGCCCTGCCCCATGAAATCCGATCTCCCCGTCCTGCTGGGAGCCCCCCAGGCAGGAGCACCCCATTAGGGGCCTCCTAGCTGTCGGTCTTCTGTATTTGGGACAGGACTTCCCCTGTATGGCTGCTCTCCGTGGGGATATCAGATGCACCTCCAGAGGCAGTGCAGAAGCAAGTGCACTGCATCAGCCTATCATTGGGCTCAGGGCTTTGGCCTTGGCAGCTTCTGCTTCAGCCACATCTCTGGGTGCCCAGGCTCAGAGCTTCTGACCCCTGTGGCCACCTCCACATTTGGGAATGTCTTGTAATTTCAGAAAGGTTGGTGGCTGCTTCCCTCCAAGCCCAGGTCTGAAGGCAGGATGGCAGTGAGGGCGACAATGCTGTGACTCTCCTACAACAACCTTTGAACTGTCCCACTCTTCCATTTTGGTCGGGAAGCCCACCAAACATCTCATTGAGATGGACGTGTTCCCAGGGAATGTCTCAATTACAAGGAATCAACATTTCCCAGCTGAAATAAATGTTCTGCTGGAAAACTTTCTTTTTTGTTTTTCTTTCAAAAGGACTTTTGGCTTCAGATTTTTTTTTTTAAGACTGTGGCTTTTATGTTTTTTGGCACACAAGCAGACAAGTTAGAGAAAACATAAAATACTCTTGCTGAAAGTTTGCAATATCTTGTCAATTTGTTTATTAAGACCAGAACAACAGTACATAAGAACCCAAAAATCAGAGGGAGAGAACATAGGTTACTGCCTATAACAGAGAGGCACAACTCACTGGGTACCTGCTGATTGACTGCTGCTAAGTCCCAATTTTGTTCTGCCTTACTGAGCTGCCTAGCATGGAAGCACGTACAGAAAGTAACAGTATTCAATTTTAACACAATTGCAAATACACCAGAGCATCAACATTTTCTGTTTTACAAGGTTTCTCCTTTTTTGGAACCCTTGTTTCTAAAAAAGCCATGCGGGACTTGAATCAAATTTCAGTGACTAATGATCATGTGTGTGGAATCATCATTAATGTGTATTCTATGTAGTTAGGTTGTTGTCTTCTTTAGGAAATTTGGGGAAATTTGTTTCCCTGTTTCCCTCCTCCCCTCATACACACTGCACATTTGCTGCCACCTGGTGCTGGCTGAGCCGTAGCATTGTGACATCAGAGATGATCCACCACTCAGCACCCCGTCCCTCCAGTTCATTTGCATACTTGGGGAGAATGACTAGCAACCTGGCTACCATGGCAAGAGATACCTTTGACGACTGATTGCCCCCTTATTACCAGAACATCATTACAGAAAGGAAGTTTGTAATGAAACAGGGCCAGATGTGGATAGCCGAGATAGCCTCCTGCTGTGCTCATTTGGGTTTGTACTGTAGTACGGTGCAGTGTTTCTTTACAAAGGGCAATTGTTTGCTAGTTTCGTTAGTAAGGACTAGGTGAAAATAAGATGAAAAATTCCAGCTCTTTTTCTTGGATATTGTTTATCTGCTCCTTGCATGTGGCTCTGCGCGCCGTCATCCGGGGTGGGCCAGGCTGCGGACGTGACTCAGGCTTGGGCCGCATGGCCGCACTTTCCTGACAAGGCATGAAGCAGGCCAAGAGCTTTGCACAACCTACAGGGAAGTGGGAGGGAGGCATCTTCAAGCCAGCGTGTCTCGTCCGCTTCCCCCTTGCCGCTTGGGCGGAGGCAGGAAGGGTGCGAAATGTTCCCGGCTGAAAGGTTTTGGGCTTGGCCTTGAGGATTAAGCCTGAGCCTCCGGCACAGCTGCTGGGAGATGGGTTTCTGAATGGCATCCAGCCCGCTCTTCAGGCCACCAGCTGAAAGCACTGAGGCCAAGAGGAAGCAAAATGGGGCCTTTGAGGCTCCCAGCAGGCCTCAGGGAGCAAGGAAGTAGCACAGGCTTACTGCTGTCCCTGGAGGGGCTTGAACCACCATCCTTTCTGTTAACAAACATGCTGACCCATTGCACCACAGATCAGCAAGGCTGTATTGAGCATACAAGTCAGGAATCAGCTCAGGGTAAGGTATAGCATATGTGTGCAGTGGTCAGGGATAAAAGTGACTTAAAGGACTTGCTAGTACTCCAGAGTCCAGTGGAGGGGATGGTTCCTCAACCGGAGGAGGTGCGGCCTCTATTGGAAGAGGTGGGGCCTTTAAATTCCGGGGCTTTTAAATTAGGATTTAAAGGGCTTGCGGATTTGGCTGAAGCTAGGAGCCGGGCCCTTTAAATCACCCCTGGAGCTACCAGCTGCAGAGGTGGCTGGGAGTCCTGGGGTTTGGGCAGGGGTGAAAGTAATTTACATTTCTTACCCATATAGTCCAATCGCAAGCAACCCACCTCTCCTACATACTTCATGGATCCCTCCCATTGCATGACATAGATAGAGAAAATAAAACTACTATTACTACTATCAGTACTGTCTGTAATAAAACTTTACTATTGGAATAAGCCTGAAAAAGTGAAAACTCACTGTCACATTTTTCTCTGTCTTCCCTCCTCCTCCAGCGAGGCTGCAGACACTAGGCTCCATGCTTTCTCCCTGCCTGGCACTGAGCAGAGCCCCTGCTGGCGGGGGCGGGGGGGGGGGGAGAGGAATGCAGAGCTTTGTCTGCAGGAGAGGGAGAGGGGACAGGACAGTACAGTACAGTGAATTTTCCCCTTCCACCTGCTTTTATTAGCTCTGGATTTAAGATGTGCAGCCAAATGCTTGTATTTGTTGTGTATATTAGTAGTGGAGAGATTCCTCTCATCCCGGGGGCAGAAGAGGACTGCCTCTGCCATGGTCAAACACACTCTCCTCCCTCCCCCAAGCTACTGTGAGGGCTTGGCTACACTTACAAGTTGCAGCACTGGGAGTTACAGCGTTGGTCATGCAGCTGTGTAGGGCCAGCGCTGCAGTGTGGCCACACTTGCAGCACTTTCCAGTGCTGTATTGAGAGGTGCATTGTGGGCAGCTATCCCACAGAGCACCTTGTCCCGTTTTGGCGCCGTTTTGGCGCTGAGTATTGTGGGAAGGGGAAGGAAGTGTGTGGGTCATTCCGCTTCCTGTTCCAACGCCCCGTGGTGCATCGCTTCACATCCCAGCATTCTGTCTTTCCGGCAACGTTTGGCGCCATTGTGAGTGTCTTTCTGTTTTACTCTGTGTGTGAATCGCGATTTCTGTGGGAAATGGAGCCCGAGCTGCTGAGGACTGTGCTGATGAGTGTCGCCAGCACAACACGTTTGGCAGTTGAGCTATTCCTTCAGCTCCAAAGTGACAGTGAGGAGTCCGACGATGATATCGATATGGATTTGCCTGCCGCGTGTGACACTACAGTGCTTGTGGCATTCACGGAAATGCTCAGCACTGTTGAACGCCGCTTTTGGGCTCGGGAAACAAGCACTGACTGGTGGGATCACATCGTCATGGAAGTCTGGGATGACGAGCAGTGGCTACAGAACTTTCGTATGAGAAAAGCCACTTTCATGGGACTGTGTGCTGAGCTCGCCCCCACTCTGCAGCGCAAGGACACAAGATTGAGAGCTGCCCTGACGGTGGAAAAGCGGGTGGCTATTGCAATCTGGAAGCTGGCAACTCCAGACAGCTACCGGTCGGTCGGGAACCAGTTTGGAGTGGGAAAGTCGACCGTTGGAATCGTGTTGATGCAAGTTTGCAAGGCAATTAATCGCATCCTGCTAAGAAAGACCATGACTCTGGGGAACGTGCAGGACATTGTGGATGGCTTTGCACAAATGGGTTTCCCTAACTGTGGAGGGGCGATAGATGGGACGCATATTCCTATTCTGGCCCCCCCCCCACCTGGTACGTTAATCGTAAGGGGTATTTCTCTATGGTTCTCCAGGCGCTTGTGGATCACCGTGGGCGTTTCATTGACATTTACACAGGCTGGCCTGGAAAGGTGCATGATGCACGCATCTTTCGGAACAGTGGCCTGTTCAGGAAGATGCAGGCAGGGACTTTTTTCCCAGACAGGAAGATCACAGTAGGGGACGTCGAAATGCCCATTGTGATCCTTGGAGACCCCGCTTACCCGTTACTGCCTTGGCTCATGAAACCCTATACAGGGAAGCTTGACAGGAGCAAGGACCGGTTCAACTACAGGCTGAGCCGGTGCCGAATGACTGTGGAGTGTGCTTTTGGCCGTTTAAAAGCGCGCTGGAGATCCTGGTATGGGAAGCTAGACTTGGGGGAAAGCAGCATCCCCGCGGTTATATGCGCTTGCTGTACCCTCCATAATATTTGTGAAGGGAAGGGTGAAACATTCAGTCAGGCATGGACCACCGAGGTTCAAGTCCTGGAGGCTGAATATGCACAGCCAGAGAGCAGGGCTAATAGAGAGGCCCAGCACAGGGCTTCAAGGATTAGGGATGCCTTGAGGGAAGAATTTGAGGCTGAAAGCCAACAGTAATGTTGGCTGCCTTGCATGGGAGAGAAGTGCACTATTTACACTGTTATTCTATTATCCCTAAAACGATTTGCAGTGCCTGTTTCTTTACTGGGCTAAGGTATCTTTCACTATCTGCTATAATAAAGACTGTTTTCAAAGCCAAGAATTGTTTTATTGAAAAGAAAAAAACTTCCTTGACAGACAGACAGACAGACACACACAACATTTCATGAACACAAGAGGGCAGGGGTGTGGGTTGGTGAACTGCACAGTCACAAGTTTGCATACGTCCTGTCTGGAGTGCTGTGCAATGAATCCTGCACTTCAGGGTGCATAAACTGCATGGTGATGGGGGTTGAGTGCAGAGGGTAAGGGTTGTAGTTATCAGGGCTGGTTGGTGAACGTACAGGTGTTGGAGGCAGCTGGTGGTGGTAAGAACCTGGATGCTGGGGAAGGGGGGTTTGAACTGACATTGGTGCACAAGGCAAAAAGCTTTGGGACGGGAGTGGGGGTGGGGGAGTAGCACGGTAGTGCTCTGCTTGCATGGCAACGAGTGACTCGATAGAGTCCGCTTGGCGCGACAGGATGCTTAGCAGCTTCTCTGTGCTTTTCCTCTTGGCCACTGCATTTCTCTGCCGGGTCCTGCTTTCCCTCTGGCGGATCCTGCTTTCCTTTTCTCTCCACTCCTGCAAGTTTTTACTCTCTCTAGCAGAGTGAGCAATAACAGTTCTCAGGATGTCTTCCTTGCTCTTTCGGGGATTTTTTCTCAAATTCTGCAGCTTCTGTGCTGTGGTACATCTGGTCAGTCCAGCAGTCAAGGTCACTTTAGAAAGGCAGAATTGACAACATTTAACAGGGAAGCATTGTGTTCATTATCTCCAGACTGAAATTCCCACACACTGAAGGAGTTCTTAGTCCTCACTTTAGCATTCTTTTACCACACACATAACACAGCAGAAGCCACGAAATGGTGAGTGAGGGGTGCTTATAGAGGGAGAAGTGGGGCTTGAGTGATAGAGGGGTGCTGGTTGCTTCGGGTAAGCTGCAGTGATAGAGGGGTTGAGTGAAGATGCAGCTGCAGGGGTGATCTTCACTATCTCCCTATCTCTATCACTAGCTTCACTAAAGAGTCTCCCAACATTTTTCACAGGAGTTAATCCTGGAAGATATCTCCTTGCTGCGAGTCACTAGGGAACAGCGGGAGGCTCTTCTACAGCAATGTGGATTCCGCCCTGGACCCTATGCGGGTTGCCTGTGTTCAGCAATGGTCCCCCCACCCCTCGCGGCACAGTGGCGCGGACGCGTTAGCCTGACTGGGACAAGGACAACAGTGGCTCTCCCTATAAACCTGCGCAGGCATATTGCCCATGCTCTGGCTGAAACTTTTGCTGAGATTACTGCAGACGATTACCGCGACGTGATAGACCACATCAATGGGCTATTCCACATCTAGGCTGGCATGCATACAGCCCTAACCCCCCTTCCTCTCCAGAAACATTTCCACCCAGAAAATAAAAGCCGCTTACCGGTAACCCGCTGCTCTGCTTGTCCTTCTGCAACTGCTGGCTGCTGCGATTGGGTACTTTCCTCCTGGCTTGAGAAGAGCTCCTGGCTGCATGCCTCCTGGGACTCTGGGGTGTCTTCCCCCATCCCAGTAGCTTCACTCGCGTTTTCCTCCCCCCCCGCTGCCTCCGCCTCCGCCTCCGCCTCCTCCTCCTCCTCCTCCTCCTCCTGTCCCCCACCCGGCTCAGAAGTGTCCATCGTGGTCCTGGGATTGGCAGTGGGGTCACCCCCAAGTATCGCGTCCATCTCCCTGTAAAAACGGCAGGTCGTGGGGGCAGCTCCGGATCGGCGATTACCCTCGCGGGCTTTGTAATAGGCACTCCGCAGCTCTTTAACTTTCACCCTACATTGTAGTGCGTCCCGATCATGGCCCCTATCCAGCATGGACCTTGATACCTGCTCAAAGATATCGTAATTCCTACGGCTGGAGTGCAGCTGGGACTGCACAGCTTCCTCCCCCCAAACACTAATGAGGTCCTGCAATTCGCCAGTGCTCCATGCTGGGGCTCGTTTGCCGCATGGAGGCATGGTCACCTGTAAAGATTAACTGATTGCACTCCACACCTGGCTGCAGCAAACAGGAAGGAGATTTTTAAAATTCCCGGGGCATTTAAAGGGCGGGTCACCTGAGGCAAGAGCAGTAGAGTGCAAACTGATGAGCAGAGTGGCTGAACAGGAATTCTGGGATAACTCCTTATTCCCTGGAGGACAATTAAAGCGCTGGTGAGTGTCCACACCTGCTGCACTCCTTATACCCCAACCCGGACGGGTTTTCAGCCAGCGCTGCAACCAGGGAGTTGCAGCGCTGGTTGTGCCCTGCAAGTGTGGACGGGGTGTAATTGCAGCGCTGGAAAGCCTCCACCAGCGCTGCAACTTGTAAGTGTAGCCAAGCCCTGAGTGAAATTAACAAGAATGCCAGAAAGCGCTCCTAACCCCGGGGGCTGAACAGCTCAAGGAACAGCTGAGTTTAAACTATTCTTATGCAGGGGACAGGCTTCTCCCTCCCTCAGCCAGCCTCCTTTCCTTACCGGTACTCCGTACCGGCCCGTACCTGCTTACTTTCACCTCTGGCAGTGGTTAGACAAGCAACAGCAAGGCACTGGACTGGTCTGGAGTGAAAGTTCTGTGGGAAGGAACTGAAAAGAGTATTGGGGTTGCGGTACAGCACTTGCAGACACTTTCTTTGGCCTGTTTTCCTGGAAGAGTTAGCAGCGAGAGATTGTTAGTCACAGGTCAGTGGGTGGGTTTGTGCAAACTAGGAGTGTACAGGGAACTGTCTTTGAACAGAAGGAAGGAGAGAAACCAGCAAGAGGAAGGAGGCTGAAAGACTTCTCTGGCTTTGAACGGAATTCTGTGTTAATAGTTCTTGCTTTTAGCTGATCTCACTGAGGTCAGTTGGGGCGCATGGACAGACATGGGAGTGACTCACCAGGTCATTCCCATCTTCTGCCAAGCAACCAGGAGATGACAATGGCTAGCAGTTGTACTGTACTGTTTGCTACCAGCCTAAGATGTAAAAGCTAGATGGATCAAAACAAGAAATTGACCTGTTTTGTTTTGTGAAATCAACGGCCTGCTAAACCCAGGGTTTTGAGTTCAATCCTTGAGAAGGCCATTCTGTGTGACAGTTGTTTGTGTTTCTCCTTGATGCAAAACCACCCCTTTTGTTGATTTTAATTCCCTGTAAGACATGCCATCAGTCGCCCCCTCCCTCCATCAGAGCAATGGCAGACAATTGTTTCACACCTTTTCTCAGCGCAGAACCAGAATCTGCAAAAGCGAAAACAGGCAAGGAGGTGACAGCAGTGCGGTGACAAGAGTGATGAGGACATAGACATGGTCATAGACTTCTCACAGAGTACAGGCCGGGCAATGTGCCCCGGCAATGTGCACATCATGCTGATGAGCTCTGCATGAGCTCTGCATGGTCACCTGTGCTGATCAGCACGCCACACTGGCCAAACAGGAAATGAAATAAAAAAGTTTGCGACCCTTTTCCTGTCTACCTGGCCAGTGCATCTGAGTTGAAAGCGCTGTCCAGAGTGGTCACAATGGAGCACTCTGGGATAGCTCCCGGAGGCCAATACCATCGAATTGCGTCCACACTACCCTAAATTCGACCCAGCAAGGCTGATTTCAGTGCTAATCCCCTCGTCGGAGGTGGAGTAAAGAAATCGATTTAAAGAGCCCTTTAAGTTGAAAAAAAGGGCTTTGTCGTGTGCATGGGTCTAGGGTTAAATGGCGGTAACGCTGCTAAATTCGACCTAAAGTCATAGTGTAGACAAGGCCTCAAAGGAATTTTATAGCTACTGGCTGGGTGTCCAAAAAAGGGAGCTACCCACCCACCCTTTCATTGATCACACTTGGTAACTACTAAGCAGAAGCACAGAATCCTAGATGGATTGGCTGCGTCTCCTGCAGGCCTTCCTAATGGCACAGCAGGGCTGCTCTTGGTTCTGCACAATGTTGTTTTGTTTAGCATTGGCTGTGAAGGGAGTTCCAGCTATTTGGCTGTGGGAACTCTGGTATTAAGTGGACACCCTGTCTTAACTGTGTATGGCTGTATTGCTTGTAGATTTCTATATTCTGTACTGATGTTACCAAATGGAGTATTTTGTAGCGGTCTGCTATAATTTAACTTATACAAACTATGAATATGCTCCCTCAGACTTAACCACCCGCCTTTCACACACTCCCTGCTTCTCATTCTCTGGGGTGGGAACAAGCCACCGGCATGTGCGTCCATTGGATTATTTTTATTTAATTACTTCTCATTGTTAAATATTATGTTTTTTTAAATTTCATTGCAGTGCATTTTCTTCCTGCCACTGTCACCTGGCAGCTAAGGGATGTGAGATTCTCCTCCATTGCGTTTCTGCCCACGGAAAAAGAAGAGACCCCACACTTCAGTACCTTTGGAAATAAAACCAACCTGGAAACAAACCAGCTGTCTCCTCCGTGTGCAGTTTGTGTCTCTTTTGGTGCAGTTGATGTGTGGTGGACAGGGGCACTGTGTGCTCACATGGGAATTCACCATCCTTGGTGCAGGATTTGACTTGTTCTGGGAGTGAACATAGCACTGTGGAGTTTCAGGCACAGGCTGTATGACCCCCTCCATTTATCTTTGGTGCAGATACAGCCCAGGCAGCTCTAGTGCAAACCTCCTCTCCTGCTGCCCTCCACCATAATCCGCACAGCCCACCTGTCAGGGCAGGAGGGGAATGTTTCTCCATGGATCCTGGTTCTCAGATGGGACTACCCTGGGATGGGGGGGGGGTGTGTGTGGTTGCATCCATTCTGTCACCAGACTGAGCCTTCTAATATCCCATGGTGATTGTTCCCAAGATCCAGGACTTTGTGCTCAAACATCTACCAGCTTCCTTGTTTAATATAAGGCCAAGGTTTACCTTGCAATATACAGGAAGAAAGTAGATTTTTACCCCAGATGGGACTTGAACCCATAATCGCTGGCTTTGGAAGCCAATGCCTTATCTATTAGGCCACCGGGGCCCTGATGTACAGCTACTGAAGAGATGGAAATTCCCTCTCATAAATGCACATTCCTCGCATTTGCTTCAACACCAAATAGCCCCTTTATGTGCCTTAGAGAAATGTCTGCATCCCCTGGCAGCGAGGCAACTGGGCAGGTTGCTGACACAATTACAACACAGAATACGAAGTGTACAGTGCTCACTATATATAGTTTTATTACAAATATTTACACTGTAAAATATAAAGTACTATAGTGCAATCTCTTTATTATTAAAGTGCAACTTGCATATGTAGATTTTTTTTTGTTGCATAAGTGCACTCAAAAAGAAAACAATGTAAAACTTTAGAGTCCAGTCAGTCCTACTTCGGGTTCAGCCAATCGCTGAGACAAACAAGTTTGTTTACATTTACTGGAGATAATGCTGCCCGTGTCTTATATACGTCACCTAAAAGTGAGAACAGGCTCTCTCATGGCACTTTTGTAGCCAGCGTTGCAAGGTATTAACGTGCCAGATATGCTAACATCCATATGCCTTCATACTTCAACCACCATTCCAGAGGACATGCTTCCATGCTGATAACGCTCGTTAAAAAAATAATGTGTTAATTTGTGACTGAAGACCTTGATGAAGAACTGTATGTCTCCTGCTCCATGGTTTTATCCGCATTCTGCCATATATTTCATTTTATGGCAGTCTTGGGTGATGACCCAGCACATGTTGTTCACTTTAAGAACACTTTCACTGCAAATTTGACAAAACGCAAAGAAGGTATAACGTGAGATTTCTAGAGACAGCTACAGCGCTCGACCCAAGGTTTAAGAATCTGAAGAGCCTTCCAAAATCCAAGAAGGACGAGGTGTGAAACGTTGTCAGAAGTCCTCAAAGAGCAACACTCTGATGCAGACACTACAGAACCTGAACCACTAGACAGGAAAATCAATCTTCGGTTGGTGGCATCTGACTCAGATGAGGACTATGAATGTACTTTGGATCGTTATCGAGCAGTACCTGTCATCAGCATGGAAGCATGTCCCTGGCCTCTGATTGCTAGCAGCTCGGAGGGGAGAACAGGGGCTGGACCTCTCCATGGCCGCCTGGTCTGGTCACTCCCTCTGAAGCCCATAGCCAGGGCCAGCCTTTGGGGTGGGTGCCACCAGGGAATTGCCCAGGGGTACCATGGTCAAGGGCGGTGCTGTACGGTAGCAGAGAGGTGTGTGCTGCTGGTGTAAAGTCAGAAACTGCTCCCGGCTGGCAGGGGAGTGCTGCTTGGGGTGGTGCCCAGATTTCTCCCTGCTCCCTCCCGGCATAGGAGCATGGGGGGAGGGAGGGGAAGAGAAGGGGGAGATAGCGGTGATGAGCGGATACTGCTCCCCCCAATGTTCCTCCGTGCCCCCCTCTCACAGCCCCCTAGCGGTGTGCGGAGGAGCAGTGTTCAGGGGGGCCGGGGGGAGCGAGCAGCAATGCCAGCTACTCTGTGCATCCAGGTCAGTTTCCCCAAGTGGGCACAGGAGGGGGTGCAGGGGTTAGGGGAAAAGGGGGCACAGTGCAGGGATTACGGGTGCGGGAGGAGGCAGGGGTTAGGGGAACTGGAGGGGGCACAGGGTTAGGGGTGCAGAGCTTCAGGGTTGGGTGCCAGAGGGGGAGAGCAGGGATTAGGGGGACAGTAGCACAGACCCCACCTACTCCTCCTGCTTTCTCCTGACACCAGCACCACCCTTCCCTGCATCGCCTCATGGCAGCATCTGCTTCCGGATTCGCACCAGAAACGGGAAGTCTGGGCCCTGCCTGGCAGCGGCTGTCAGGAAATGGAAGCAGGAGACACGACCACTCCCATGGTGCTGTGGGGCCTGTCCTGGCTGGTGGGAGATGGAGGCAGTGGATACTACCATTCCCATGGTGCCATAGGGTTTTCAAGTGGGGTGCCTCCCCCCCCCCCGGGGTTGGGCTCCAGGGGAGGTTTGGCATCTTAAGGGACTGGGTGGGTGGGGGGTTGCTTGGAGGAGGTTTGAGGACCAACAGCGAAGGGGAAGTTGGACACTGGCCAGAATACCAGGGAGACAAGGCAGGTGAGGTGATACTTGTTACTGGACCAGCTTTGGAGCCACACAGGGTCTTCTTCATGCAGGGGAAAGGTGCTCAGAGCATCACAGTTCAATAGAAGGTGGAACGCTCTGCCCCGAACACCAGACATTCCCCTACTTCCTGGAACGGCGGGGCCTGTCCCCATTGTCCTGTAAACAGCCCCACCATGTACCCCAGAGGTGGCTGCATCTTAGCACCAAGACACCAGTGGTCACTGCTCCAGAGGAGATGGTACATACAGGCCACTGCCCTACGTGGCCCCACACGTTACTGCCCCAAGAGGTGAAGTACACACAGGCTACTACTCAAACTGGGCACCTGGGGTCTCTGCAGCAATGGTTGTGGGGGATACATGCAGGGCACTGCCACACATGGCCACCAGGGGGCACTGCTGCAATGGTGGTGTGGGGGATGATAGGCCACTACCTGGAGTGGCCACTACCACAATGGTGTGGGGAGAGGGGGAGGGAGATACCAATAGGGCACTGCCACCCCAGAGCACCACAGGGAGGTCACTGCTCCAATTAGTAGAGATACTCATCAGGTAGTGCCCCAACTGGGGGCCCTACCCCAGAGAGAGAGGGGGCTGGGGAGAGAAGAGGAAATCAAAGGCCACTGCCTCACCTAGCCACCAGGGGTCACTACCTAAATAGGGGGGACACACACAGGGCACTGCCGCACCTGACCAGCAGGGGTCACTGCCCCAATTGGGGGATATACAGAGGGTATTGCCCCACAGAGATGCCAGGGATCAGTGCCTGCCATACCTGGCACAGGGGTAGAGGGGATAGGGTGACCAGATGTCCCCACTTTATAGGGACAGTCCCAATATTCGGGGCTTTTTCTTATGTAGGTGCCTATTACCCTCCACCTCGTCCCGATTCTTCACACTTTCTATCTGGTCACCCTTGGCGGCGGGGGCAGGGAGAGAGGGGGCTACGCATAGGGCACTGCCATACTTGGCCACCAGTGCACATCCCTAGTGGGGGAGTGACACACACCAGGAGCAGGGCTCACTGCCACAAAGGGGTTGGAAGATACCCAGGGCACTGCCTGACACGGCCACCCAGGCACCCTGCCACCTTGGGGGAGGTGAAGAACACACCTCAGCCACTGACTCCTCTGGCTACCAGTGGTCACTGGCCCAAGGCAGGGGTCGGGGGGACTAAATACACAGGGGACTGCCCCACTGGGACAACACGAGTCACCGAGATGACAGTGGGATATGCAGAGAGCACTGCCCCAATGGCTCATATACATACAGGGCCCTGCCTCACCTACCCACCAGCGCTCACAGGCGCAATGGCAATGGTGGGGTCACATAGGCAACTGCCCTCAGTGGCCACCAGGGGTCGCTGCAGCAATGCTAGGGGGGATACATGCCAGGCATTGCTGCCCCTCGCCACCAGGAGTCACTGCTCCTACAAGAAGGCACCTACAGGACACTCCCGTGCCTGGCCAGCAGGGGTCACTATCACTGGGGAGGGGCTATGGGGAAGCAGAGAAAGAGCAACTAACTGCAGAGGGGAAAATCATCATCTACCGGGGAGAAAGAACGGACTACGCTAGGACATCGCACCAACTCCGGCCAGGCTGGATACCAGCAATTCGGGGCTGGAGCAGCTCCAGCTAGAGGCTGGGCGGAGGCAGGTGACCTCGGTCTCTGTGCTGAGCAGGATGCGTTGGCAGCGAGGAGGGACAGGGAACCCCCCAGCCAGGGTCTTGCTGCCCAAGGAGGGGGAGATCTGTGGCAGTTTTGGAGTAGCTGGTTCAGCAGCCGTGAGCCACACGCTTGTCCCCGCCTGAGCTCTCCAGGAGCACATAACACACAGGTGCGCACTGGATGTAGGCACCAGTGTAACGACAGGGCCAGACTCTGCTGAGTGCTGCCTGTGAGAGACAGGGGCAGAGTCAGACGGGCAGATGGGGGCAGGAGATGACAAGGCCAGCGGCCATGAGCTGAACCCATCACAAGTCCAGCCTGTGACGTCACCATCCGTCCCTGCAGCTCTCCATCTGTCCCGCTGTCCGTCCAACTCTCAACCCCCATCCGTCCCCAATGTATGCCACACACCCCCCTTCACCCATCTGCCTCACACACTCATCTATTTCCTCATGCATCCTGCTGTCCCTCTGATTGTCCCTGCAGTGTCCGGCACAGGGAGGCATAGTGGACCCTGAGCGAGGCTTTTGGGTGATGCAGTAATAGAGCTAGCGGGTGATAAGGAGGGTTCTGGGCATCTCTAATCCCAGCCCCACTTCTCCTGTGCCCAAAGCCATGACCGTGAGCCCACCTCTCTCAGTCTCAGACCCCACAGCCCCAAAGACATAACTGGCCACTCATGCTGTGACCCAGTTACACCAATGAGGTCTCCCCGAAGATAGAGGGTGGGAGGAGCAACCCCCTTATCCTGGCAGGCAGGACACATCCTTTCCAATATGGCAGAGACCTTGCCCGGGGGCAGATGGACCCAGTTGAGCCCATAGGAGACTGGGGGAGGGGAAGCAGAGGAAGAGGATGCAGGCAACTGAACATGACAGGTGTCCATGAAAGGAGAGAGAGAGTTTGAGTGTAAGTTGGCCAACACAGAGAGAGAAACCTCGGAAGAAGAAAGAAACTCAGAACAGGGAGTCACCCTCATGGATCCAACTTTCTGCTAGGGAACACACACCACTCCTGGCCAGAGAGATGATCAGCCCTCGCAAATGGCAACATCATCTCCCTTGAAGCCACAGCTAGTCTGGAAACCCACACCCAGGTAACGGGAAGTCCCTGCCTGGAGCCAGGAGGACTGTGACCAGAGCCCTTCCCAAACCAGATACATATCTCACCGACAGAGACAGCTACTCTCATCCCAGCTGGGTAGGTCTTGCCTGGCATCAACAGGATTCACGCTGTCACTGCTCTCGCTCACTTTCCATCTCACCTCAGGGCTGGACTCCGTCCCCGCGATTTATTTTCTCTTGGTATGAAACACAACACAAAAGAAAAAGCAATGGTGGCGAGGCTCCTCTTCTCACTACTCCCACACCCCAGGGCTCCGGCTTCAACCCTCCTCCCATTCTGCCATCACAGCTACAATTAGAAATCTGAGCCCGGGGCTCACACCTGGTTGTCTCCCCAATCCTTGGCGCTGTCCAGAATGTCTCCCTCCACAGAAGTCACCTGGCCTGTCTTAGACTCCATCTTCATATTGCTCTTCTCCTTCCCAGAGCTCCTGCTCTGCTCCTCAGACCTGTCTGTCCTCAGCTCTGCAGGCAGAGGGGAAGGGGCACGATGGGAACACACACGCCCCGTTCCAGACACCCCGCGGCATCCACCGGGCTACCAAACCACGTCACCTTCGGCCAAAACCACCCCCCACCCCGAGGGAGCAAAAAGCCTTTGTGAGCCCAGCACACACAAGGCAGGAAAAGATTAACACCCACCCCCAGCCCAGCCAAAGGGGGAGCTTCCCCCACTTCCCGGCCACAGGCCCACGGGGCTCCTGGATGGAGGAGTTTGGTGGGCAGTGGGGGCCCCTGAAGAACTAGCTCAGCGTGTGAATGAGTGACTGGGGTGTATGTGGGGCAGGGCCGCCCGGGGGGGGGCAGGAGGGACAATTTGCCCCAGTCCCCGGGCCCCACAGGGGCCCCCACGAGAGTTTTCGGGGCCCCTGGAGCGGGGTCCTTCCCTTGCTCCGGGGGGGCTGGAAAACTCTTGCGGGGCCGGGCCCAGGAGCGTCTTCCGCTCCGGGGCGGAAGGACCCCCCCCCACTGGCGAGTTACCGCCGCAGCGGGACCCGCCACCGAAGTGCAGCTCGGTCTCCGGCGGTAACTCGGCGGGGGGGGGGGCCCTGCCGCTCCGGGACCCGCCGCCGAAGTGCCCGGAGACCCGCGGGGGGGAGGCCCCCGCCGCTGGAGACCGAATTCCTGCCCCTGCCCTGTGCCCCCCCGCCTGGATCCCACGAATCCCAACGGCCGCAGCGCGCTCGGGGCGAGGGAACCGGGGCCTCCCGCCACGCGCCGAGTCTCTGTCCCGCGCTCTCTCCGCCAATCAGGGAGCGGCGCGGCGAAGTGACGACTTACGGCCCCTCCTCCAATAGAGGCCATGTGGGAGAGACAGAGAACTACGTTTCCCAGTGTGCACCGGGAGGGGGCGCGTTGTCTGAGCAACCGGCGCACTTCCGCTCTGAGACGAGCCAGGAACTACAACTCCCAGCCTGCCCCGGGGCACCTCCGTCCTCTCGAGCCCAGGGAAGGGCGGGGCCTTGGGTCAACCTGACACCTCCCCTCACAACTCCTCAGCCCCGCCCCCCAGAGAGCCCCGCCCCCCTCCGGCTCCTGACGCGAACTCGCGTGTCCCGGGGTCTCGCCCGGCCCTGCCCCTCCCCGCCCCGCCCCCGCCTGCTTCTCCCTTGGCCTCCTCTCTCCCCACCCGGGGGGGGGGGGAGCTGTTGGATGGAGCCATATGGAAATACGGGGGAGGGGCAGGGCTGGGAGCCAGGACTCCTGGGTTCTCCCCCAGCTCTGGGAGGGGAGGGAGGTAGAGTGGGGGAGGGGCAAGGCTGGGAGCCAGGACTCCTGGGTTCTCCCCCAGCTCTAGGAGGGGAGGGAGGTAGAGTGGGGGAGGGGCTGGGGTGCCCGCTGCCCTCGCGGCGACCAGCAGAGCGCCCCCTGCAGCTTGCCGCCCCAACCAGGTGCTTGGTGTGTTGGTGCCCGGAGCCGCCCCTGGTTCCAGCTCCCCCAGCCTGACACACACACACAGCGCCTGTACCCGCCCCACCCCAGGTCTCCTCAGCCCAGAGGGGAGCCCCCTGGCTGAGTGGGGAATCAGCCCCCCCCAAAATTACCCTGGGACCAGCTTGATCTTCCTCCGCCCTGCCCTGCTCTGCATGTATTCAGAGTGAGTCAGTTTCTCAGTCCCAATGTGTGTCCTGCCATGTGTCTCTTCTCCTCCCCAGTTCCTTCCAAACCACCCCATTTCCATGCACCCCGGGCTGGGTCTCTGCCAACCCTCCTGCCCCCAATATCTCCCTGCCCCTACAGGTCTATAGGGCTGGATCCCTCCCTCCCCCCTTCTCCCCTCATTTCCTGCCTCTGGGGGTCTATGGGGCTGGGTGTCTCCTTCCTCCATCCCCTCCCCTGCCCCCAATATCCCTCTGGGGCTCTGTGGGGCTGGGGCTGGGGCTCTCTCCCTGCCCCAGTGCTCTCCCCTGCACACGATGTCCTGGGAGTGACTCAGTTTCCCTGGACCAACATTTCACACACCCCACCCCCACCCGACATGTCTCCCTCCACCCCACCCCATTTCTCCTGCACCCCAGGCTGGGTCTCTGCCAATCCCCCTTCTCCCCTCCTGACCCCAAGATCCCCTGCCCCTACAGGTCTATGGGTTGGGTCTCTCCCTTCCCCCGCCCCCCATCCCCTCATCCCTTCCCCCAATATCTCCCTGCCCCAGGCCGTCTATGGGGCTGGGTCTCTCCCTGAAGCCCCGCCCCCAGCGCGGGGCTCACAGACAATCCCCGCCCGGCGGCTGTGACGTGCTCACTCCCTGCAGACAACTCATTCCCTCGAGACTAAAAGGACAGAAGGTGTCACGTGTCCATGGGCGGGGTTATGCAGATGAGCAGTGTCTGGTGGCAGGACGGAGAGCAGCGAGATGAACCGAAGGAGCCCGGTGGAGAGAATTCTCTGCGTGTGGACAGAATCCGGTGTGGGGAGTTCGTTCTGTGGGTGCCTGCACCGGAGTCACTTCGGGGCAGTGATTGCCACTGAGCTGCATATTGCCCAAAGGTATGTGAATGGGGTGTGTGGCGGGGAGCAGCTCATGGTGAAAAATAAAGCAGTGGGAGCAGCAGAGGGCGCTCCCCTCCCAGGGTGGTGCAGGGGTCACTGGGTCTGTGTCCTAGCTCTGCTAAGGGCCTTGACTGATTTTCTCATAAGTGCTTCCTTCTGAATCCAGCATATCTGCCCCCCCCCGCCCAGCTGCTGCCCACCCCCATGTGGGGGCACCAGCACTGTGCCGGATCGTGATGGGAAATTGTCCAAGCTGGCCCAGGAAAGACATGTGTGTCCCTGCTGGTGGGGCTGAGCCCCGTGTGTGTGTGGTGGCGGCTTTGCAGGATTTTGTATCCTGCAGCAAGTGACACACACACACACATTGATGCACAAAGGGACTCACACAGTCCCAAGAACACTCACACACAACACACCCAGAGGGGCATGCTAGCTCCATCCCCAAAGAGAGAAACAATCACACCCCCCAGCCACGCTCACAATCACACACACACTGGAATATTCACAATTGTGCTCAGAGACACAACCGCACACAGTTTACTCCCACTGCTCCCAACACAAGGACCTCCTGCCCCATACAGCATGTGCCAAGGCCTGTGGAACTCACTGCCACTGCACAGCTACCAATGAGAATGGACCTTTCCAGGAGACCAATAGACATAGCCGTGGCGACAGAGGGGGCTGGGCTTCC
The DNA here is from genome assembly GCF_020497125.1 of Mauremys mutica. Classification (NCBI taxonomy): domain Eukaryota; kingdom Metazoa; phylum Chordata; order Testudines; family Geoemydidae; genus Mauremys; species Mauremys mutica. The sequence goes on along the minus strand of NC_059095.1, from coordinate 15,156,093 downwards.
AGGGCCTGACCCTGGCTGAGACTGGTTCTGACCTAGAGGGGTCTATCCAGCCGGGGGCAGCGTGACCCACACACAAACCCACCAGAAGCGCCTTTCTTAGCAGGTCTCCCAGGCCATCCCTCACCCTGCCCCGGGTTGGGTAACAAAGGGGCAGTATGAGACTCTGGGCCATGTGTGACGAAGTGGGACTGGTCTTACTGGGATCTGTGACGCTTCAGTGTCCCCAGTGCAGTTCTTAAGTATCTAGCAAAGCAAAAGGCCAGTGCAACCGAATGCCTGACACTCTGTCTCCTAGCAACTGATGGCCTGGGCACCTCCCCTGCAAAGGTGCAATTGAAGGTGTTGGAGACAAAGGGGTCAGGTGACCTCCTGGCCCAGGAAAGAAGCTGAGCAGAGAAGGGGCTGAGTCAACAGTGGGGGGCTGAGTCACAGTCAACAGTGTGCCCTTGTTGCCAAGAAGGCTAATGGCATTTTGGGTTGTATAAGTAGGGGCATTTCCAGCAGCTCAAGGGATGTGATCATCCCCCTCTACTCAGCACTGGTGAGGCCTCATTTGGAGTACTGTGTCCAGTTTTGGGCCCCACACTACAAGAAGGATGTGGATAAATTGGAGAGAGTCCAGCGGAGGGCAACAAAAATGATTAGGGGGCTGGAGCACATGACTTATGAGGAGAGGCTGAGGGAACTGGGATTGTTTAGTCTGCAGAAGAGAAGAATGAGGGGGGATTTGATAGCTGCTTTCAACTACCTGAAAGGGGGTTCCAAAGAGGATGGATCTAGACTGTTCTCAGTGGTAGAAGATGACAGAACAAGGAGTAATGGTCTCAAGTTGCAGAGGGGGAGGTTTAGGTTGGATATTAGGAAAAACTTTTTCACTAGTAGGGTGGTGAAGCACTGGAATGGGTTACCTAGGGAGGTAGTGGAATCTCCTTCCTTAGAGGTTTTTAAGGTCAGGCTTGACAAAGCCCTGGCTGGGATGATTTAGTTGGGTTTGGTCCTGCTTTGAGCAGGGGGTTGGACTAGATGACCTCCTGAGGTCCCTTCCAACCCTGAGATTCTATGATTCTATGATTCTAGGAGGGGCTGGAGGAGGCTGGGCAGACTGGAGCTGGCTGGGGAAAGAAGGGAAGCACAGACAGGGCTCTGATCCCCAATGGGGGCTATGGGGCTCCTGGGGCCCCAAGATGGACCTAACAGGGGGGATCCTGTTATCTGTGCCTGCAAGACCTGTGTTGGACTGTTCCTGTCGTCTAAATAAACCTTCTGCTTTACTGGCTGACTGAGAGTAACTGTGAATCGCAGGAAGCTGGGGGTGCAGGACCCTGACTCCCCCACACTCCGTGACACCATGTCGCAACTCGGCCCCAGCCCCCCACTCACACATGCTGGTGACTTGAGTAACTGCCAAGGGATTGCACAAGAGAGAGTCAGAGCCAGGGAGAGAACCCACGAGTCCTGGCTACCCCCCGACACACACTCTAACCACTGGACCCCACTCCGCTCCCAGGGCTGGAGATAGAACCCAGGAATTCTGACCACCAAACCCCCCCACTCCCGCTCTGACCACCAGACCCCACACTCCCCTTTTAGATTTTAGTCTCGCTGCCTCTTCTATCCACCCACCCCACCTGCCCATCCCTTTGCTGCAGGTTTTTGGGGTGTCACCCCTGCTCTGCACTCCCCCAGTGCAGCCCAAGGCTTTTCCTCCCCTCAACCACACATCCTCACCCCTCTCGTGCTGGATCATCTGCTCGGCCGCCTGCCCCCTCTCGGGATGCGCTGTGCGGCTGGGGATTGTGCAACGGCCCAGCACCAGGCAACACAGAACGGACACCACATGCCCTGCCCCACCTCATGTGAGCTGCTCTCCAGGTGCATCGGAGCCCGGTGCCCCGCATCTTGGCACTCCTGCCCCACAGGGGGTGAGCTGCAGCCCCACCACACTCCGCAGAGGGGAGAAGGGTCAGGCCAGCCAGCCCTTGTAAGATGGTGAAATCACCACCAGGGTCAATGGTATGGGGGCTGTGACATACAGAGAAACGGTTGTTGCGCCGGCAGAGGGCAGCAGAGCATGCGCACACACACGCACACACACACACACACAATTGCAAACATACACAAAAACATGCATGAATCCAGCCACACACACACACAGAATTGCTAATGTACACAAACATCCGCACAAATCCAGCTAACATCAACACAACTGCTAACAGATGCAAACACATGCACAAATCCAGCCACATGAACACACAGACTTGCACAGCCACAAACACCCCCTCCCCACACACAAAACCCCATGCAGAAATCAATCAATCAATCAATACACACATACACAATCCCCATTCTATGCACACACCTTGGGTCAGTTTGACACTGAATACTTCAATTGGATGGAGGGCCCAGCACCATGGCTATTCCCTGCCCCCCAGGGCTTGCAGGGGCGGATTGGGGGCACAGGGGGCACGATCCATTGCCAGACAAAGGGTGGGGGGTTAGAGGTGGGGATGGAACCGTGGCACCACCCGGTTCCTGGCACAGGCTCCTTCCAGGATTTGCATTTCTTGGTAGTTTTCACCCCATCACCACTTCCTGCCCAGCCCCCTCCTGCTGTGAAAGACGGTTCTGGGGGGATGGGAAGAACCCAGGAGTCCTGGCTCCCAGCCCCACCTGTGCTAAGGTACGAGACTCCACTCTAACCCCAGCGCTGGGACTGGAACCTAGGAGTCCTGACACCCATCTTCCTTTCCTCTAACCACTAGACTCCACTCCTGCCCTTTTGGGGAGCCAGGACTCCTGGGTTCTGTCCCCAACTCTGGGAGCAGAGTGGGGTCTAGTGGTTAGAGCAGGAGGAGCCAGGACTCCTGGATTCTACTCTCAGTGCTACTGTGTGACACTGGGCCTCTGTTTCTCCTCCCACTTTTTGGGTGTGGAGCCTGTAAACTCTCTGGGGCATGGCCTGTCTCTCGCTGTGTCTGGGCAGCACCTGGCCCAAAGGGGCCTGATCTCAGCTGGGGCAGGGACTGTCTCTGTGTCTGTGCAGCCCCCGGCACAACAGGGGCCTTGATTCTGCCCCGGTCTCTGTAGGTGCTGCTGTTGTACAGATAAGTAGTCGTGATACTAAAAGGCGTGGCAGTGCGTGAGTGCACCACCATTGCCGTGCAAGGGCTAAATGTGATTCTTATCCCTGTGACCCCCTGTGAACCCTTCCCCCCCCCGATTCTCCACCCCGAGCCCCTTGTACCGCTGCCTTTGTCAACGGCAACGCAGAAAGCCACCCAGCTCTAGCCCTAAAACAAGAAGATGACCCCCCCCCAAAAAAAGCTCACACCAACAGGAAACCAGCCCCAGCACTTTGTGACTTCACTTCCCAAAATTATATACACAAACACACACACACAGAGCCCCGCTCAAACAGCCCCCTTTGCCAATGCACCACCTCACCTCGTCCAGAGAGGTCTAGGTGGGAAGCTTCACGTGGGAGCAGTGATGGACAGCACCATCAAGGTAGGTTCTGGAGATGGTCCTCCAGATGCAGGCGTCTGGGCTCCAAATGGCACTGGGCTCACACTGGGCTGTGTTCAGTTCCTCTCTCTGGTCTGCGCCCCGGCTCCACAAACGCCCCCGCCCCCTGCTCTTTCCTTCTGGTACAAAAAATATCCTCTTCCTTCGCCCCAGAGAGAGACACCCACGGTGCTGCTCAGCACACGCCTTCCCCCCACCTTCCCCCCCATTCCCAGGAGCGCGCAGGATTGGGGAGAGCCCATGTCCCGAGGGGAGGGTATTTTGGGGCTTGCCCCCTCCACAGAGCATGGGGGTGCCAATAGGCACCTATGGATGGTCCCGCCAAGTAGGGCCAGGATGGAAATGGGGGGCCTGTTCCCCCAACATAGAGAATCTGGGTGCAACCTTGCTTAACGGGTCAGTCTGTCCTTTCTCTGACTCTCTCATTCCAGCTTCAGCTAGCACTTGTGGTTCATTTGCTCTTTTTCATTCCTTTCCTTCTCTAGCTTGTATGTTCTTGCTTTCTTTTTTCCCCTCTACCTTTCACGCTCTTGCTTTCTTTCCTTCTTTTTCTAATATTTTTTCTCTCCCTTTATTTCTTTCTCTGCCTTTCACATTCTTTTCGCTTGCTCTCTCTCGAGCTGGTCATTTTTTTCACTCACTCTTTTTCCTCGCTCCCTTCCGACCCAAGCGGGTTCTCCTCACACAGATTTTGACAGGTTTTCCCACTGATCAGCAAGTGGATTAAGCACGTCTTCAGTGGGTGTTTGCCAGACCAGGAAGCAGGCTGGCCGGGTGTCTTCATGGCCATCTGCTGTCCATGCATAGGCATGGTCCTCCCCTCCTCTGGCCCTGACCTCCGTTGCTCTGAAGCTTTTAAGCCTTCCCTTGGAGCTGTCAGCACCAGCTGCCTCTGCTCCAGGTGCCCAGAGGAGGAGAGGTGCTGGGCTCCAGCCTGGGACTCTGCCTCCATCCTGCCTAGCAAGCCTGGTTCTGGCACTGCTTTCTTCAAGCACCATGTGGGCAAGAGGAAAAGCACAGCAGCAAGCACAAGGGCCAAACTTGTGAAGCAGTGAGAATCCCAACCACCCGGTCAAACCACAGGACTGCAGGCCTCAGTAACCAGGGTAGCAAGTTCTAGAGCCCCAACCCATTCTGGCCAAAGACCTGGTCCCCATGAGCAAGTCACCCAACAGGAGCAGAAAGATTCACTCTTGCCCAGCTGGAGACAGGGAAGTTGAGCACCTTGAACTCCAGAGTTTTACCACACGGTCCCACAGAGATTTGAACTTAGATTGCAGGAGTCAAAGCCCTGAGTGCTGCTCATTACACCATGGGACCAGCTCTATATGGGGGGCAGAAACGGGGAACAAGGGGCCTGTCACCTAGAGCATGTGGCCACTGCCAGAGCAAGTGTCCAGCCCTTGGTGGTGTCCCTGCAGCACAGCCAGGGCCTGGGGAGGAGGCCTGGGACATGTGAGGGAGAGACCGTGACCTGCCCTGACCCTCCAGAGACACTGGTTGTGATCTCCCTGCCCCACAGAACAGGGTGATGTGTTTTCCTTTCCCATCTTTCCTTATGTTTTACATTGATTGCTGGGTAATAAATGGTGTTTGCTTGAAGCACATGCAATGAGTGGATCAGGGAAGTGCCCAGAGCGGAGAGAGAACCCCAGAGTGGGGACACCGTAGGCCCCGTTCAAGTGATCATGACAAGATTGGGGGGGTCAAGCCCCCCAGGATTCCTGGGCCCAGCCTTGTTGGGGTTACGAGGTCTCTGCCACACAGGAGAGTAGAAAGAGCGTCCTTGGGGTCAGGCAGCCTCTGGGTAAGGGGGTGGGGACTCAGATCCTTCCGCCGGCCAATTCCACCGGGGTCGTGTAAAAGCCAGGGAAGTTCCTGACAATAGCCGGACCAGACTCTCCTTACATTTGCCCTCTGTACTCGTTGCTTCTCTCTCTCCCCAACCCACCTCTGCTGCTCTCCCAGCACCTGGCCCCACAGTGCTTCCTGGCAGCCAGAGACTGTGTGTTCTAGGCCTGCTCCTGTGGATGTGGCCTCTCTCCTGATTGCTAATGAAAGGAATCTTTCCAGGAGATGGCCACAACTTCTGGGAATCCCCATGTGGCTGTGAACAGAATTTGGCTCCTGGCACACAAGGCAACTTAAAAGCTGAGCACCCAGACAGGGTCTTGAAGCCTGGACCCTCAGATTAAGAGCCTGATGCTTTACCAACTGAGCTACCTGGGCTTGTTGAGATCAGCTTCACCGTTCAGCACAAGAGCGAGCAGTCAGGCAAAAGAGAGGCACAAAAAGTCCCAGGAACCCCTCCTCTTTCTGCACAGCCACTGCCTGTCAGCAAGATTCCTTCTCCTCCTCAGTGAGACTAAATCTAAGCACCTAGACAGCGAGTCCGTCTGCTGCACCCCAATTCCCCATGCCAGAGCCTCCCTACCAAAGTCCTGCACCTGGCTCCAGAGAATTAAGTCTCACGTCTCGCTGGGAACTTTACTTCTTGTGCCCAGAGAGTCTCTCCCCCCTTAGTAGATGACCTGAGAAACACAGTGTCCACCTGTTCCAAAAAAAAGCGCATGAAGTAGCTTTGCTCCTGTGTCTATGTGGCCTAATGGATAAGGTATCTGACTTGGGATCAAGTGATTGAGGGGTCAAATCACTTCAGGGTTGTAGTGCTGCAGTTTTACCTTCGTGCTGAAAGTCCTGCTCCCTTCAGGTTTGGAACTTCTTCTTGGCTGCTCAGGCCAATGCTCTGCCTTCAGCTAATGCCCTGGGAAGGAGTTGGGGGTTGGGCATCACAAAGGCTGGGGCATGAGCCCTAGGTGCTTCCAGTCTAACCTTTGCCATTCCTGACTTGCCAAAGAAAATGGATGGCTGCCCGGGCTAGCGTGTGGAGCAGTTTCCCTCTGTCCCTGTGCTTGAGGGGGGTTGCTACATAGCGCCTTGGGAGCCTGGATGTTTCTCTGCGTCTCTTCAGCTGGGGAAAAGCCTCTTGGGGTAAAATCTCCTGCCCCACTGCAGAAGTAAGCACCATGAGTGGGAACGGTAAGAGGCTCCACCAGGTGGGCTGGCCCTGCTTTCCTACCTTCTTCTGATGTTGGCCACAGAGCATCAGCAGCCGCCCCGCATGGTGGTCTGCGGGTGGCCTTCAGTGGGGGTTTGGCATGGCAGGGAGCAGGCTGGCCGGGAGTCTTGTTGCCTGTCTGCTGGCCACACATAGGCATGGTCCTGCCCTTGTCTAGCCCCGCCCTCAGTTGCTCTGTGGCTTACTAGCCTTCCCTCAGAGCTGTCAGCACCAGCTGCCTCTGCTCCAGGTGCCCAGAGGAGGAGAGGTGTGCTGGGCTCCAGCCTGGGACTCTTCCTCAGGGCCGCCCAGAGGGGGGGCAATTTGCCCCAGACCCCGAGCCCCACAGGGGCCCCCACGAGAGTTTTTCGGGGGCCCTGGAGCGGGGTCCCTCACTTGCTCTGGGGGGCCCGGAAAACTCTTGCAGGGCCGGGCGCAGGAGCTTCTTCGCTCCCAGTCTTCGCCGGCGAGGGGTCCTTCCGCTCCAGGGCGGAACGACCCCCCGCTGGCGAATTACCGCTGAAGCGGGACCCGCTGCCGCTATGCAGCCCGGTCTTCGGCGGTAATTCGGCGGCGGGGGGCCCTTCCCTTCCGGGACCCGCCGCCGAAGTGCCCCGAAGACCCGCGGCAGGGACCCCCCCCCGCCGCTGAATTACCGCCGAAGACCGGGCTGCGCTTCGGCGGTGGGTCCCGCTTCGGCGGTAATTCGGCGGCGGGGGGGGGTCCCCACCGCGGGTCTTCAGGGCACTTCGGCGGCGGGTCCCGGAATGGAAGGGTCCTCCGCCGCCGAAGACCCCAGGCCCCCGGAATCCTCTGGGCGGCCCTGCTCTTCCTCCCTCCTGCCTACCAAGCCTGGCCCTGCTTTCTTCAAGTGCCATGTGGGCAAGAGGAAAAGTGTGGCCACAAGCACCAAACTTGTGGGCATGAGGTAAAGCAGTGAGAATCCCAACCACCAGAGCCACTTCTAGACCCCCACCAAAGACCTGGCTCCAGTGGGGAGGAGTCACCCAGCAGGAGGGAAATGATTCACTCTTACATAGCTGGGGACAGGAAAGCACTTTGAGCACCAGATCTTTACCACCAGATCACACAAGGTCCCACTGAGATTTGAACTCAGATTGCAGGATTCAGAGTCCTGAGTGCTGCCCATTACACCATGGGACCAGCTCATACTGCCTTCTCTGCACATTGGTGACTTTCACAGGGCTGGCTTGTGTAAGGGACTGTTGGCCCTTTACTAAAACTTAGTGGGGTTTTTGGTTGGCTAGTTCCCAGTCCCAATAGAAGGGGGAAGGGTCAATGGGAAATCAGGACCCTGAGACTGACATGCCCCTGGGGCAATGGTCACCAACTGGTAGGGAACAAGTGAGAATTTGTTAATGGAGAAAAATTCCTGGTGAAAATTGGCAAAGCTGTGGAGAGTTTGAAAAGTTCCAGTGAATTTACACATGAAGATACAAACGGAGAGACAAACACACACAGAAAGAATGAGAAAATCAAACACTGCACAGGCCCACACAGACATAAACAAAAACCTAACCCACACAGCACACAGAGCCATATACACAAAAGAGAAAGCCACACAAAACATAGAACAAATCCACACCAAAAAATACAGCAAAAGCCCACAACAAGAAAGCACAAAAACAACATACCAAAAGAATAATAAGCAAAAAACCAATCTGCATGCAAAAGTCATACACACACAACTATGCAAGGCATCCACCAAAATCACACAGGACCCACATGCACATCAACGCAACAGATGAAAAACACACCAACATGCAGAAAGCCAGGCAGGGTTTGAGTCTCACAGTGAAGAGGGTGAGTACACAGTTGGTTTGGGGAGCAAAGACTGAGGGGGAGTCGGGAGCAGTGCTCTGGGCTCTGCCTGACCCTTCCTGACACAGGTGGATGGTGTAGGGCAGAGCCTGGTAGATCTGTGGAATCTGCCCTGCTCTCTGTAAAGCAAGGGGACCTCGGTGTCTTCTGAGCTGGAATTGTATTTTCTGCAGGGCAAAATGATTGGCAGAAGCCATTTGCTTAAAGAAAACTAGTGCTCCAGGTGAGGTTTAAACTCACAACTTCAGCATCACTCCACTCAGTGCTGCTATTATAAGTCCTGCGCACTAACCCACTGCACCTCTACTGCCTGCCTGAGGGGCTTTTCTCCTTGATTCATGGCTGGATTAGGGGTTGAGGGGGTTGCATTAGCTAAAACAAATCCATATGAAAGGCTGCAGGATGGCAGCAGCAGAGGTGGGGAGCCTCCTTCCATGTGATAGAGCTGGTTCCCCTTTCCGTTGCTCAGGGGAAGGTTGGTGCTTTGAGCCCACCCGGTGCCGGAATGTCCCATGGGTGAGATTAACGGGACTCTTGAGAAGGGAAGGGAGGGGAAGTCTTTTCTATCCCTGCCTAGCTCCATTGGTCTCCTGTGGCCCTTTCCCCTGCTCAGGCGATGCAGAGACAAGCCCCCATCTGGGTGAGTCACCGAGAGGCTGTGTCCCATGGCGTGTGTGGGAGAGGGGGAGGGTTGGATTGGACTCAAGGGGAGAAGGTTGTGTGTGACAGTGCGTGGAGGAGGGGGAGGGTGTGTTCCTTAGGATATAAACAGAGGTGAAAGTAAGCTGGTACAAGCCGGTACGGCATACCGGCAAGAGCCAGTACGCCGTGCCGGACTGCACCGGCTTTTGGTGTGGGGATTTAAAGGGCCGTGGGCTCCCCACCGCAGCTGGCAGCCCAGAGCCCTTTAACCCCCCCACCCGTGGCTCCGGCAGCCGGGCTGGGGCCAGATTTAAAGGGCTCTGGGCTGCTGCGGCTGCGGTCAGCCCAGAGCCCTTTAACCCCCCCGCCCGCGGCTCCGGTGGCCGGGCTGGGGCCAGGATTTAAAGGGCTTGGAGCTCCCCTCAGTGGGGGGAGCTCTTGGCCCTTTACATACCTGGCCCAGCCCCGCAAAGCTCAGGGTTCCTTTAATTTGCCCCTGAGCTCTGGGGGCCTCCCAGCTACCTCTGCAGCTGGGAGGCCCTGGTTGATTTAAAGGCCCTGGGTCTCCCAGCCACAGCTGGTGCTCCAGGGCCTTTAAATCTTGAGAGACCACGCCCCTTCCCGATGAGGCCACGCCCCTTCCCGATGAGGCCACGCCCCCTCAGGACTCCGGCAGTACCGGTAAATCCTGTAAGTTACTTTCACCCCTGGATAGAAATGATGGAAAACACAGGGGTAGTGACAGTGAAGCCCAGTGTCTGAGTGTTATGACCCTGTGTGGTGCTGCCGTTCACCTTCCCCTCCTATGGTCTCATCTTTGATTGAATCCAGCATTTTTTCACCTGTCATCATCACAGAGGTGTCCCACATGCCTCAGCTACCGAGTGTCCCTCTTAGAGAAGCCAAGGACTGGAACTGATTTCAGCTGCTGGACAGCTCTGCTAGGTTTTTATTCATTTGCATAGGAAAATAGTGTTTAAATTCATTTCAAGCTCCCCTCAACTTCAGCGAACTCCTGAACATCCTGGAGATGGGTCTGGAAATCGATTTTCATTTGAAAAAGTTTTTTAAGGGAATCACTTGGATTGGAACTAGGAACCTATTACCCTGAAGGGAAACATTCACTCACTGATCTATACTCTCACCAAAGAGTGTCATGTACAGCCCAGAGCAGGAACAGTTTTTAACCTGGGGGTTAGTAAACTTTATCTCTGGACAAACACCACAGCTTACAAACTCCCCACCCCCGCTCTGTGTCACCAGAGCACAACAACAACTCTCCTTGGAGCACACACAGCTCCCCAGCTCCCTGCCCGTCAGTCTCTCCAGCATTGCTCCAATCCCTTAAAGCAGGGTCTCAACCTCAATTTACCTTAGGGCCAGTGCCAGTCCTCCAGTCCTCCAAGTGGGCCAATAATGTCACTCACACCTCCCAGAACCCGCCCCCCAAAACTCTGCCCCTCACCTGCCTAAGGCTCTGGGGGGAGTTTGGGTGGGGGAGGGGTTCTGGGGGGCAGGCTCTGGGGGGAGTTTGGGTGCAGAAGGGGTGAGAGGCTGGTCTCTGGAACGGAGTTTGGGTGGGGGAGGGGTTCTGGGGGGCAGGCTCTGGGGGGAGTTTGGGTGGGGGAGGGGTTCTGGGGGGCAGGCTCTGGGAGGGAGTTTGGGAGGGGGAGGGGTTCTGGGGGGCAGGCTCTGGGAGGGAGTTTGGGTGGGGGAGGAGTTCTGGGGGGCAGGCTCTGGGGGGAGTTTGGGTGGGGGAGGGGTTCTGGGGGGCAGGCTCTGGGAGGGAGTTTGGGTGGGGGAGGGGTTCTGGGGGGCAGGCTCTGGGAGGGAGTTTGGGTGGGGGAGGGGTTCTGGGGGGCAGGCTCTGGGGGGAGTTTGGGTGGGGGAGGGGTTCTGGGGGGCAGGCTCTGGAGGGAGTTTGGGTGGGGGAGGGGTTCTGGGGTGCAGGCTCTGGGATGGAATTTGCAGCCCCGTAACATGGGCGAGGCGAGTGAGGCACTTGCCTCAGCTGCAGAAAGTGGAGGGGCGCAGCTCTACCATGATCAGCGGCGCTTCGGCGGCAGCTCTACCACTGCCACTTCTTCGGCGGCAGTTCGTCAGTGGGTCCTTCTCTCTGAGAGGGACTCAGGGACCCGCTGCCGAATTGCCACCGAAGGATGAATGAAGCGGCAGTGGCAATTCAGTGGCAGGTCCTTCCCTCCGACAGGGACTCAAGGACCCGCAGCCAAAGAGCCTGGAGCCGGCCCTTGCCTTGGGTACAAAAATTCCTTGTAGGGCTCTGGAAGTTTGGGTGCTGGGTGCAGGCTCTGGGCTGGGGCAGGGAGTAGGGGGAACAGGAGGAGGGGTGGTGGTGCAGGCTCTGGGAGGGAGTAAGGGGTGCGGTGCTTACTGGGGTGTACAAGGTGGGGTGGGCTGGGGGGCCTCCATGTTCTGCTGCCCCCAGGCATCACCCCCGCAGAATCCCATTGGCTGCAGGGGCTCGGGGTGGGGGTAGCGCGCGGAAGCACAGACACACCCTGCCTTGCCATGCGGAGGGGCCGGCAGCCATCGGAGTGAGCAGGCAGATGCTGCTCAGCTCTGCTGCACTGCTGGGGCCCCTGGGGGGGAGCGCCTGGGGGCAGCAGGTGGGGCCAAGGGAGTGACCCGGTCCCAAAACTGCTGGAGCCCCACGGGTGAGACCTGGGGACCAGGACTGCCAGCCAAACACCTTGAAGAGGAGGCGTCCCTCTCCCTGTCAAAAACTGATCTTCCTCCTTCAGTTCAGTGACAGCTTGAATTGTTCCTTATCCCAGCAGAGCCAGAGGATTGAAAGCAGCAACATCAAACCCCTGTGTAGCTCGCAGGAATGGACATAAACACTCCCTGGTACCTGAGGAGATGTTTAGCTTTGCCCTTGGTCAACTACAAGGCCAAAGGGAAAGGAGGTGGCACCAAAGGGAAAGGAGAGTGAAACATGGCACATCATTGTTATGCCCATGGTGGCTGCAAAATCTTTTTATGTACTTCTTATCAGCAGTGTATTATTTTCTCTGGAGTCTAGACCTTGACTATACCTTGGCCAAGAAATTTGTACCTTGATAAAATAATTGACTGCCCCTGGTGAAGGCAATGGACTTGACACCCACTGGGATGTCCCAACACAGGTACAAGTGCTAACAACATGGCTGCCTTTTAGCCATCGATTTTAATCGGGGCAATAAATTGAAACAAACCCCTGTTAAATCATTTCTCAGCCCGAGTCCTTCACCCACATTCCCTAGAGCATTGGGCCACCATGTGGATGTTTCATTTCCCACCTCAATTTCACAGAGACACGATTTCCTTTGCACAGATCCATGAACAGTGAAATCTTCCTGTGTCTCTGGTCTGAGCCAGGGCATTCGATTCCAGTGAACCCTTCTCTCCTGCAATGGCGATGGTCAGACAGAGGGGACGTGGCACCTGCATCCCTGGCAGGAAGCTATTGGCTCAGCTCTTTCTTTCTGCTGCTGTTGTTAGTCCATGTAACATCAAGGGTGGAATGCAAGGCTGAGTTCACGCACCAGCCCCCTGAAATATTTCAGTGCCCCAGAGAAATCCTGCCCCCAGCTATTGGAACGATGTGCTGGAGATTTGACTAGGAAAGGGACTGTCTGAATTGTCAGAGTGGGGAATGAACAACAATCTACAGCAATGTCGTTCACACAAACACACTCTCATCCTGCTCCAGCTGGAAGGGAAATGGGCAGGAATTCTCACTGTTCAGCCAAGGGCACACTTACACTGATGCACAGTCATGAGTGTGCTGGGGAAGCTGGTCTGAGCAATTTGAAGTGACAATTCAGTGAGAACAGAATCATCATGTAGTGGAATAACTGTATGTCAAGTAGTTGTGGCTGAGTGGTTAAGGCGATGGACTAGAAATCCATTGGGGTCACCCTGTGCAGGTTCAAATCCTGCCAACTACGCAAGCACTGTGCTGTTGTTATTATCACTCTAGTCTTAGTGCCTGAGCATCCACAGTGCAAACTGGAGCCAGATCTACTTTCACTCTCTGGACACTTAAAATGCTGCTGTGGCACTGCTATAGCACTTTGGAGTAGACAGTGATTGGAGGGGTTTTCCCATCCCTATAATAGCTACATGGACAGAACAATTCTTCCTTTTCTTTACCACTATCTAACCAGGGCTTAGGTCACCTTAACTCTATGGGGTGTGTGGGGGGGGGGGGTTTCACACCCTGAGAGACGTCGCTCTGTCAGTTCAGTGCCCAGTGTACACCAGCCCTTAGATCCCTCTTGGTATTTCAGTGCAGGCACTGACCTGTGAGAGGAAAACATCAGCTCACAAACACAGAGACTGAATTCCCCACATTTAATCTCGCTGCACTTTCCAGAAAGTCACGAAATTCAATTCATTCTTGCTAGGACAGAGAAAAAATAAGTGACACTAAGTTTTTGGCTTGGGTAAATAAAATTAAGTGTTTAATTAATATAGTAAAAATCTGTACTGATTCCTTTAACTAACATCACAGTGTGAAATAGGAACATAGACAAAGCTTGTCAGTGACGACTAATTTCGCAAATGATCTTCCCATTATTAATTTCCATGCTGCCCCCATTGGAGGTCTGGGCACCTCCAGTGTCATTGCTCTGCATTCACCTTCCCCTAGAATTGTTCTCGGACATTTGCCTTCCTCTGCAGCATGGGGCTCGGGTCACTTGCTGGAGGATTCCCTGCATCTTGAGGTCTTTAAGCCACGATTTGAGGACTTCAGTAACTCAGACATAGGTTAGGGGTTTGTTACGGGAGTGGATGGGTGAGATTCTGTGGCCTGCATTGTGCAGGAGGTCAGACTAGATGATCATAATGGTCCCTTCTGACCTTAAGTCTATGAATCTATTCCCAAATTTTAGTCCTGCTTTGGGACAGTGTCTCTCATGCAAGAAACTGCCCAGTCTGCGCTAGCAGTGAGGCTCCCTCACTAACAGCTGATATCAGGGAGAGCTGTGTGAAGTGCAGGGCCCCAGTGGTGCCTGAACAGGGGGGGAACAACACCCCAGGACTTTTAAAAATGGGAGGGCTCTGAAAGGGGAGGGGCCCAGCCTCTGTAGCAGGAATGCAGGGCAGGCGAGTTCACAGCGGGCATTATGGGATATGGGTGGAGGCCATTATAGTGATATAATGACCAGCAGCATTTACACTGAAAATTTGTCACTTTAAGTTTGCTGCACAAAGCTCTAGGCCTCTCGTCGAGGTGGTTTTATTTTGTCACCAAAACAGGGCAATTTTGTCACCAGACGTGGCATTGCAGTGTGTGCACCAGCCAAAAGCTGCCAACCGAGGGAGCATTGTGTGTTTTTCACACACCTGAGCAATATAATGATGCTGAAATAACTTTGCAGTGCAGACCTGGCCAAAGATTCACACACACACACAGAGCTTGCAAGGAAAACGTCACCTGCTCCTCTGCTTTGCAGAATTCAAACACAACCAAAGCTTGTCAGGCCCCAGTGGGGATGGCAGAGAGTCAGGTATGGGCAGACATTGTGTTTTAGCCATAGGCAGGCACCATGGCTTAGCTGGCTAAAGCACCTGTCTTGTAAACAGCAGATCCTGGGTTCAACTCCCAGTGGTGCCTTGATGATTAACTTTTAGGGCACCTGGTATTGGCTACTGACAGAGGACAAAACACAGAGCTAGGTGAGCCTTTGGTCCAGCCCAGTATGGCTGTTTAAATTGGGATTGAGGAGAAGGGTGAAGAGGAGCAGGCTCTGGTTGGGAGTGAGGAGCAGTGAGCATAGGAGGGGCCTATGGGTTGGGATTAAGGGGCACTGGGAAAAGAGGGGACGTGGGTTTAGGCTGAAGAGCATCTTCATTTGGGGATCCAGCAGGACAGGGGAAGGCAGCAGGTGATTCTAATTCCTTAGGGATATTCTGTGTGTTCATGTGTGTGTGTGCGTGTGTGTACAGGGAAGGAACATGCTATATGCCCAGAGGCCTTTATTCCTCCAGGCTGCAAGGACAGAGGGGCTGTCAGGAAGTTGCCCCTTCAAACCCAACAACACAAAAAGGCCCTTCTGAGGAAAGGAAAAATCCTGCAGAGAAAAAGTAACCTCAAAGAGGACTCCAGCAGGACAGTGTAAGATCTTGGTGAGTAGTTTATCACCTGACCAGGGACTTGAGCCCTGGACCCTCAGATTAAAAGTCTGATGTGCTGCCAACTGAGCTAACCAGGCTCCCAAAGCAAAAGAGCAAGTTGGTGCAGAGGAGAAACTAGTCAAGAAAACAAGAGCGGGAAACAATAGGGGAAACCTGCTGCTCTCTCTGGCCTGGTCAACACTACGAGTTTATATCGAATTTAACAGCATTAAATCACATTAACCCTGCACCCGTCCACACAACAAAGCCCTTTATATCAATATAAAGGGCTCTTAATACCTGTATCTGTACTCCTCCCCGACGAGGGGTGTAGCGTTGAAATCGGTATTGCCATGTTGGATTAGGGTTCGTGTGGCCGCAATTCGACGGTATTGGCCTCCAGGCGCTATCCCACAGTGCACCATTGTGACCGCTCTGGACAGCAATCTGAACTCGGATACACTGGCCAAGTAGACAGGAAAAGCCCCGCAAACTTTTGAATTTAATTTCCTGTTTGCCCAGCATGGAGCGCTGATCAGCACAGGTGACCATGCAGTCCCAGAATCAAAAAAGAGCTCCAGCATGGACCGTGCAGGAGATACTGAAGCTGATCTCTGCATGGGGAGATGAATCCGTTCTATCAGAACTTCGTTCCAAAAGACAAAATGCCAAAACATTTGCAAAAATCTCCAAGGCTATGATGGACAGAGGCCACAGTAGGGACTCAACAGTGCTGAAACTTAAGGAGCTGAGACAAGCGTACCAGAAAGCCAAAGAATGAAATGGATGCTCACGGAGGGAGGGGCGACTGATGACTGTAGCTATCCCACAGTTCCCGCACTGTCCGAAAACCATTTACATTCTTGGCTGAGTTCCCAAAGCCTGAAAGGTCAAAAACATTGTTGTGGGTGGTTCCGGGTATGTGTCATTCCCCGCCCCTGTGAAAGCCGAGGGATAAAAATTGTTTCTCACCTTTTTTCACTGTCACCGTATGTCTACTGGATGCTGCTGTGAGACACGGTGCTGCAGCGCTACACAGCAGCATCCCCTTCCCTTCCCTGGCGGACGGCAGACGGTACAGTAGGACTGGTATCCGTCATCGCTGTCCCGTGAGTGCTCCTGGCTGGCCTCGGTGAGATCAGCCGGGGGTGCCTGGGCAAAAATGGGAATGACTCCCAGGTCATTCTCTTCTTTAAGCGTCTGTCAGCACCATCCAGTAGACATATGGTGACAGTGAAAAAAGACTGAACGGGCTCCATGGTTGCTGTGCTATGGCGTCTGCCCAGGCAATCCAGGGAAAAGGGCACGAAATGATTGTCTGCCGTTGCTTTCACGGAGGGAGGATTGAGTGACGACATTTACCCAGAATCACCCGTGACACTGTTTTTGCCCCATCAGGCATTGGGATCTCAACCAAGAATTCCAATGGGCGGGGGAGACTGCGGGAACTATGGGATAGCTATGGCATAGCTACCCATAGTGCAACGCTCTGGAAATTGACGCTAGCCTCGGTACATGGACGCAAACCGCCGAATTAATGTGTTTATTGTGTCGCCGTGTGCACGCGACTTTATACAATCTGTTTCCAAAAAACAGTTTCTGTAAAATCGGAATAATCCCGTAGTGTAGACATACCCTGTGATTAACAACTTTGGTGGCTAATTGAAAGGCTGATGATTCAAACCCAGGTGAAGATGGAGGTGTTTTTTTTTAAGTGATGAGCATCCAGTACATTTTAACAGGCAGAAAAGCGCCTCAATGCTGGTCTAGCCTCATTGGGCAAGCATAAGGAACACTTTTGCCAGATGCATTGGTGGTATAGTGGTGAGCATAGCTGCCTTCTAAACAGTTGACCTGGGTTCAATTCCCAGCCAATACAGGGATGTGATATTCTCTCCTTTGGGAACTGGTTTAATTTCAATCATGTTGTATCACTTTATCAATGGAATAACAGAATCCATGTGCTGCGGGTCACTCAACACACAATGAAAAAAGAAAGGGGTGGGACTATACAATGAGCTGTTGGAGTTATCCTGGCATTACAATGTTTGGTTAACTTTTTGAAAAAAATTTCCTTTACTTCCCTCTCCCTTTTAGACTCAGAGCCTTTAAGGTCAGAAGGGACCAGTGTGATCATCTAGTCCGACCTGCTGCACCTCGCAGGCCAAAAGACCCCACCCACCCACTCCTGTAATAGACCCGGGAGCACTGCCCCTACCCCAGGCAGCACATGGAGGCCCTCTGCTCCCCTCCCCCCATGGGTGTGCAGAGATGTGCCAGCAGCACTGAGGTGGCTCCCTGCCCACTCTGCCTCCGTCCCTCTGTGCCACTCCCAGAAATGGCCGGCATGTCCCAGCATCCCCTGGGGTGGGGGGAGTGTCTCCATTCATTGCCCCTGCCCCGAGTAATGACTCCGCAGCGCCCATTGGCCAAGTCACGCAGAAGAGCCGGCTGCCATAGGCCAACATCCAAGGGCAGAGGAAGCCAAGCCACAAGGCTTCAAAAGGTGACTGGCCCAGATCCTCTACCTTTCCCCTGCTGATGCCAAGGCTTTTTCCTCAGCTCATTTCACCACCCTCTGCCATGCAGGGGTTGGGGTTATCGCAGGTGTTACCCAAAATTGGGCCAGCCAGTAAGCAAAGGGAGGACTAATGACCCACCAGAGTTTGGCAGAAAGCAGCACGTTTATTATACTGACAGTTAAGCTCAAGATAAGCAGGGCGGGGGGGGGGGGGGAGTCACACTCGCACTCGCATACTCACGCTCCCAGGACAGGCACAGCGCTGGAGATGTCAGGATTCTGCAAGGTAAGTGTCCCACAGCAAAGCTATGGATGGTGCGATGAAGGTAAGTCTCCCTGAGGCACAATGAAATACAACGCAGAGAACCACTGGCCAGGCGGTCCGGGCAAAGGGCCTTCACTGGAGGTACAAGCTTGTGAGTGCTCTGCTGAGCACAGGGCCCCTTCCCCTTTTAAGGGCCTGCACCTCATGGCCTGCGACTAGAGATGACTTGGCTGCATCTGGTTGGTCACACTCCACCTTGGACAATGTCCATGCTCTGGGTGTGTGAGTGCTGCCTAATTAGAGTCCCAGACACCTTGTCTACCTGGGAGCTCTTCTGCTCTTCAACCAGCCCATTCATCCCACGAGCATTCCAGGAGGGAGCGGGAGGGGAAAAGCCACTTCACAGGCATTCAGAGAGGGAGAGGAGACAAAAGTGGGAGCAGGGGAAGTATAAGAGACCTTTTGAGGATAGAAATCACTGCTGCTCCTACAACAGCAGGGGCAGGCCACTAGGAGCTTGGAATAAGCCACCATGTTTCTGCCTGGTTTCAAACCAGGGACCTTTTGCATGTTAGGAAAATGGGATAACCCCTATACCACAGAAACTTTCCCACAAGGCTCTGCCCCTCCCTTTATAAGACCATAAGAATGGCCATACTGGGTCAGACCAAAGGTCCAACCAACCCCGCATCCTATCTGCCAACAGTGGCCAATGCCAGGTGCCCCAGAGGGACTGAACCTAACAGGTAATGATCAAGTGATCTCTCTCCTGCCATCCATCTCCACCCTCTGACAAATAGAGGCTAGGGACACCATTCCTTACCCCTCCTGGCTAATAGCCATTCATGGACTTAACCTCCATTCATTTATCTGCGAAAAGAACAAGGAGTACTTGTGGTGCCTTAGAGACTAACAAATTACTTGAGCATAAGCTTTTGTGGGCTAAAACCCACTTCCTCGGATGCCTGCAGTGGAAAATACAGCAGGAAGATATAGATATATAGATATACAGAGAACATGAAAAAATGGGTGTTGCCATACACACTATAACGAGAGTGAGCAGTTAAGGTGAGCTATTATCAGCAGGAGAAAAAAACCTTTTGTAGTGATAATTGGGATGGCCCATTTCCAACAGTTGACAGGAAGGTGTGAGTAACAGTAGGGGGACAAATAAACATGGGGAAATAGTTTGACTTTGTGTAATGACCCATCCACTCCCAGTCTTTATTCAAGCCTAATTTAATGGTGTCCACATTGCAAATTAATTCCAAATCAGCAGTCTCTCATTGGAGTCTGTTGTTGAAGGTTTTTTGTTGTAATATTGCAACTTTTAGGTCTGTAATCAAGTGACCAGGGAGGTTGAAGTGTTCTCCGACTGGTTTTTGAATGGTATAATTCTCGATGTCTGATTTGTGTCCGTTTATTATTTTATGTAGAGACTGTCTGGTTTGGCCAATGTACCTGGCAGAGGGGCATTGCTGGCACATAATAGCATAAAGAGCTAAGTCAGCACCTGAATAGCACTTTTTTGGGCCTGCTGCTTCTCTGTTTGGGAAGTTTTTGTCAGCCCTGGCACACAAAAGAGCATCATTGCAAGCGCCCATGAAGGCGAGATGAATTTTTGCCTGCCTTGCTCAGCTTGACTTGCTTCCTCACCCCATTCCTGTCTCAGATCCTGGGTTACCTGGTGGCTGAAGATGGTCCATTGTCTCAAGCGGTGCCAGAACCTGACACAGTGCCCCTGGGCAGCCTTTGCTCTGCACATGCTGGTCGTGCACATTTGCAAATACTTTAAAGCTCCTGTCAGTAAGTTCTGGCGACAGTTGCTCACCTTCAGAGGAAGCTCCCTAAAATTGGCCTGTCTCACCCAGTGGTACATTGAGCTCTGTTCAGACTGAGCCAAAGCAGGGGGCCTCGCTGCTGTGGCCGCCGCCGCTGTGAGGGCAGCCACTGTTGCGGATGAAGCCATCCTGCAAGCACCTTCCACCTAGCCACCCACTGAAAATCGTGTAGGGTGTAAGGAGGGAGTAGAAGAACACTAGGGGGGGGCCTCCCCCTTCCCCCACCATCGGCCATCCCATACCCGGTGCTGCACCCAGTGGGATAAAAAAAATACGGCCATATCGGAAGAGTCAGTTGTGTTCTGTGCGGTTGCCCCATCATTGCCCCTCAGGCCTGACCTTCCCTCCAGCTCAGCCACTCACTGAAAATTGAAAAACAAAACAGTAGAGCTATAAAAGTCTTCAAAGCCCACCAAGCCCAACCCCTCTTCTAATACGGCAGAAAAGCTGCACTTCTCCTGACTAGGTAGGGACGTCCTATTGCCGCACAAGAAGTGGAAGGCCATCGTGTTCGGTCTCAGCAGCACTTGTGGAGCAGAGGGAAATACCTGGCTGAGGAAATTCCCCACAGATGGGTCTTGAGCATGACAACCTTGTAGGTAATGACAAGGTCCACTTACGCCACCGGCCAAACCATTCCTCACAGGCCAGCAACCATTTCTCCCAGTTCGCGTTCCCCACCATGTCCCCAACCGAACGCTAGAAGGCCCAGCCATCAACCTGCCCACTCTTGCAGCCCTCCTCTTCTGCCCTGACTGATGGGGGGAGTATTGCGCCTCCCTCCCTTAGGACCTTCAGCATCCCTGGGGAACACCAACACCGCCCAAGTGACTTTGGGCCAGTAGGTCAACCAATAGGGCTGCCTCCTAGGCCAGGCTGCAGCCCAGCTTCAGGACTCAGCGGAAATGGCGCTCGCATCCCTCCCTACAGAACTCCAGGCACGGCCAGGCTTCTGGATCAAACATCCCCTCTTGTGCTCAAGTCACAACAGCTAGCGGGCAAAAGACAGGCTTTCATGGCATTTGAGAAAGCAAGATAGAGCCTTGGAAGACCCAGCAGGGTTTATGGCACAGGGGGCACAAGGAATTGTCCTCAGATCCCACCAAGACTTCAACTCAGATTGCAGGATTCAAAGTCCCCAGTGCTGGCCCTTACACCATGGGACCAATAGGGAACCCCCAGACCTCTGCTGAGGATGACTCTGTGGGGGCAGCCCTGCATTTACTCACCAAGTTGTCATGCAGCAGTTTGCTGCAGCTCCCAGAGGCCTTTCTTAATCCAGACTGAGAGGCCAATGGGCAGGTGAGGAAGTTGCCCCTTCAGTCCCAGGCAGTACATGGCCCTTCCTAGTGAAAAGAAGTGATGTCAAACACCCTAGAGAGATTCTGTCTTTCATTTTGAGAGGAAACTGTTCCCTTTTCACCTGACCCAGGACTTGATCCCTGGACCCTCAGATTAAAAGTCTGATGCTCTACCAACTGAGCTAGCCAGGCTCACATTTAACAAAAGCAAATTTCATGCAGCAGAGAAACTAGTCATGAAAATGTGGGCAGGAAACAATACAGAAAACCTGCTACTCTCGCTCTCTTAGCAGTCCTAGCCCCAGCCTGCTCCTCCATCCGGCGCCCTGAGGCCTTATTCTTTTTTAAGTTAGCTATCAAATCCAGGAGAAAACACAGATATACGAAGCAAAACAAAATCACAAACAGAAATGTCATTGGAAATACAAAAATAAAAAAGGAAAATGCAATCCCCATCACTTTATCGTGTCGGGGCCATTCCTGTATCGAGAGCACCCGCTAAGGTACATGTGTGCTTACGAGAAAGCTGGAGGAACTCATACCACAGCCTGAACATGAAACTTGACTGCTTCCAGGTGCCGCAGTAAAACCCTTTCCCTGCTGTGGCATTGCACTCCGTGTGATTTTATGAAAATATGCTAATGAGTGTGAATATAAAGTGACTGGACTATGCTTCATGCAAAAGGTCTCTTGTAAGGTATCATTACAAAGCTTATAATCTACTGTGTGTGTTCATCCTATTTGTATGAACCGATCATTCTTGGATCTGAAACTAGAAATATGAACTATAACTCTGAGGTCCTGTTGTAATGATGCAAAGTGTGGGCCATTAATAGTGGTTTGGACTCTTGATGGCTCCCATTAACCAGGACAACTGACTGGAGATGGCTCTGTCCTGCACCATCTGTGAGTCAGGCCAGGAAGAATGAAGGCTTGGGGGGGTCTCACAGGACATGTGACCATGTCACCTGGTACAGGAATCCACCTTAAACCTGGGGCTCTTCCTCAGGAGAGAGACAAAAAATTCCTGCTTTGTGCCAAAGCTGTATAAGGGGGTGGAACTGAACAAACATGGCTGCAGTCATGAGACATCCCCTAGCTACCACGTGAGCTGGAACAAGGGCTGTACCAGGTGAAAAGATTGGGCCCAGACAAAAAATAAGTCTAGTCTTTGCCTCTCAGTCTGTGCAGATGGGACCTTTCCCTCCAGTGGTGGAGGATTCTCCCTTTTCAGCTACCCTTGTCCCAAGCAGCACAACTGGTGGGAAGCTTAAATGTACAGAGGAGTCTTAGGAGCAGAAACCCCCCCAGAACTTCCATGCAATTGGCACTTGCCCCTCATTGAGCAGGATTGAAACTCCTGCAGGGTCACATCCCCTCTGGGCATGAGCAAAGCAGCAGGGTGAAAGGAACCTAGATATGCTAGGAATTGAACCCAGGACCCCATACATGCAAAGCATGTGCTCTACCACTGAGCTACATCCCCAGATGGACCATGTGCGCTATAGGTTACACTCAGAGCCCTCCTGTTTCCAGAGCATCCAGTGGCCTAAGAGCAGCATGAGGGACACATTCCCTGCTCTGAGGCCAAATCTGCTGTCTTGGAGGCTGCTGGTTCTTGGGGGTCACTTTTCAGCAGGGCCAGATTCGATGTGTGGGGCAGAGAGAGTGGGTGGCCTGGACTCAGGGTGCAGAGATACACTCAGCCCTCTCCCCTGCTTTGGGTGGGGGGTGCTGCCACCCCCTGCTGGAAGGTAATGGGAGGGGAGGGGCGCTGTGAGTCGCTCAACACTTGACCCTGGTGGTAGCAGTGGTGTGGGAAGCTCCAGGTGTTTCTAGGATCTGCTCTTTCCACCTGCCTGTAAAGTCCAGCTTTCCCCAGCACGTTCACTGCGGTGCAATTGGGTCACTGTTTCCATGGCTGCACAGCAAAGAATCACTCCCAGTTTCCCTTCTATCTGCGGCAGGATTAGCCTGTGTCCGTGATTAATGAGGTGGATCTTGTTGTAAATTGTTATTCATTCCCCACCTTGACAATTCACACAGTCCGATTCCCAGCACCTCAGTGATCCTGGTAGCAGGAGTTGGGTCCTGAGACTTTCAGGGTTCTTTCCCCCTCCACCTGGAGTGAACTCAGCGTTTTCCCCATCCCAGACAATCCATGAAATAACAACAGGGGCATAAAAAAAGAGGGGAGGGAACATCTCATGGCCAGGGCTGGATGTGCCCAGGGCCCCCTGCTTGTCCATTGTTTCCATGGAATTTGGCCCCCTGCTTTGCACAAGGGACAGAGAAGGATCTTGCTGTTCCTGTGTCTGTGCAAGGAAAATTGTTCTTCCCTAGGAAAGAGAGGCGGGAAATGGCCCCATGGTGGGACAATATCCTCAGGATTAAGAGCAAAGGACTCAGGCTGAGAACTGATTTAACCCCACTTATCTATCCGTAGGGGCAGACTGCTGAGCGGGCAGCCGAGCCCTGAGTAGGGGGCGGAGCTAGGCGGAGGAGGGGGCCTATAAAAGCGGCCGCCCAGCCAGGCAGCGGCACGGGAGCCGGCGAACAGGGCTGCTAACAGGGGAGTTTGAGTGGGAGTTAGTTTACAGGGGGAGTCGGAAGGGGCAGGGGGCGCGGGGCTGCGGGTGCTGCGTTCCCCAGGTGAGAAGGCTGATAGAGGCAGAGACAACAGCAGCCATGAGCCAAGCAGCAGAGGATACAAGGAGGATGATTGCAGGCGGCAGCTGCGGAATGTACATGGTCCTAGTGGGGGCGCTGGAACAGAGGTATGTATGCATGAAGTGCCGCCTAATAGAGCTGCTGGAAGAAAAGATCCTAGGTCTAGAGCTGCAGGTAGAAACCCTGGTAGAGCATAGAAGGGGGTTTGAGCAGCTGATGGAGCAAAGGCAAGCTGTGGCTGAAGGGGAATGCTCAGAGGTACAGGGGGAAGCAGGGGCTAAGGCCTGTGAGGGGGGAATGCTGGATGGGGAACATGGGCCGTGGAAGCATGTGACCGTGAGAAGCAGGCCGAGGAAAAGGAGAGCCAGTGAGGGAGAAATAGAGCTAAGGAACAGGTTTGAAGGTTTGGAGAATGAGGAAGGGGTACAGCGGGTGGTAGCTGATGGTGGGAGACCAAGGAAGAAGAGAATAGCGGCTAGTCCGATAGAAAGAGGGGAGGAGTCGATGGAGACAGCACCGACTTTGGGCCCCGGGAGGATGCAGGATGGCTTAAGGGGGACTACAAGGGAGGGTAGGAATGGAAGGAGCTTGCAATCAGGGGGAACGGGGGTAGGTTAGCAGACCGCACTGTCACCAGGCAAAGGCAGGTCTACGTGATTGGGGATTCCATACTGAGAAGGTTGGACAGGCCTGTGACCAGGGCCGATCCGGAGAACAGAAGGGTGTGCTGTCTACCGGGCGCTAAAATACGGGATGTGGACTTGCAGTTGAAAAGGATCCTAAAAGGAGCAGGTAAGAACCCGTTGATCATCCTTCATGTAGGAATGAATGACACGGCTAGATTCTTGCTGGAGAGAATCAAGGAAGACTATGCCAGGCTGGGTAAGACGCTCAAGGAAATTGAGGCTCGGGTGATCTTCAGTGGGATTCTACCTGTCCCTAGGGAAGGGCGACAAAGGGGTGACAGGATTGTGATGATAAATAGTTGGCTCAGGGACTGGTGTTACAAGGAGGGCTTTGGGATGTATGGGCACTGGGAGGCTTTCGGGGACAGAGAACTGTTCTCACGGGATGGGCTCCACCTGAGTAGGGAAGGAAATAGACTTCTAGGAGGGAGGCTGGCTCATCTGATCAAAAGAGCTTTAAACTAGGAATTGAGGGGAGACGGTTGGGAGATGTCCAGGCACTCTCCACGCCAAATTTAAACATTGAGAGGGAGGACAGCAGGATAAGAATGGATATAGCCAGAGGGAGGGGTTTGGACAACAGGAAGGGGGGGGGATGGATACTAGACCAATAGGTCATACTGGTGGTACTGTGTCCCTACCAAACTGGGTAACAAAGGTAAGAGAGGCCAAACAGCAAAAATTAGGATG
This sequence comes from Mauremys mutica, assembly GCF_020497125.1. NCBI lineage: Eukaryota > Metazoa > Chordata > Testudines > Geoemydidae > Mauremys > Mauremys mutica. The sequence continues at coordinate 15,130,929 of NC_059095.1, read as the reverse complement.
TTTGTTCACCAATGCGAGAAGCCTAGGTAACAAAATGGAGGAATTGGAGCTCCTGGTCCGAGAATTGAAACCGGATATCGTAGGAATAACCGAAACATGGTGGAACGCTAGTCATGACTGGAGTACAGGTATGGAAGGGTATGTGCTGTTTAGGAAAGACCGAAACAAAGGTAAAGGTGGGGGAGTAGCATTGTATGTCAATAATGAGGTGAACTGTAATGAAATAACTAGTAATGGAATGGATAATACGGAGTCTGTTTGGGCAATGGTCACATTAGGGAAGAAAACTACTAGAGCCTCCCCTGGGATAGTGATTGGGGTGTGTGATAGACCGCCGGGATCTAACCTGGATATGGATAGAGAACTCTTTAATGTTTTTAAGGAGGTAAATACTAATAGGAACTGTATGATCATGGGAGACTTTAACTTCCCAGATATAGATTGGGGAACAAATGCTAGTAATAATAATAGGGCTCAGCTTTTCCTAGACGTGATAGCTGATGAATTCCTTCATCAAGTAGTAGCTGAACCGACGAGGGGGGATGCCATTTTAGATTTGGTTTTGGTGAGTAGTGAGGACCTTGTTGAGGAAATGGTTGTAGGGGACAACCTTGGCTCAAGTGATCATGAGCTAATTCAGTTCAAAATAAATGGAAGGATAAACAAAATTGCATCTGAGACTAAGGTTTACGATTTCAAAAGGGCTAACTTTACTAAATTAAGGCGACTAGTTAGGGAAGTGGATTGGACTAACATATTTAGGGATCTAAAGGCGGAAGACGCCTGGGATTATTTCAGGTTGAAGTTGCAGGAGCTGTCAGAGACCTGTATCCCGAGAAAGGGAAAACAGTCCTTAGGTAGCAGTTTTAGACCGAGCTGGATGAGCAAGCGTCTCAGAGGGGTGATTGAGAAAAAACAGAAAGCGTACAAGGAGTGGAAGATGGGAGGGATCAGCAAAGAAACCTACCTTATTGAGGTCAGAGGGTGTAGGGATGCAGTGAGAAAGGCCAAAAGCCGGGTAGAGATGGACCTTGCGAAGGGAATTAAAACCAATAGTAAAAGGTTTTTTAGCCATATAAATAGGAAGAAAACCAAGAAGGAAGAAGTGGGACCGCTTAAAACTGTAAACGGAGTGGAGATTAAGGATAATCTAGGCATGACACAATATCTAAACGAATATTTTGCCTCGGTCTTTAATGAGGCTAATGAAGGGCTTAGGAATAGTGGCAGAGTGACTGATGGGAATGAAGGTGCGGGGTTGGAAATTACAGTATCCGAGGTAGAAGCCAAACTTGAACAGCTTAACGGCAGTAAATCAGGCGGCCCGGATAATCTTCATCCTAGAATATTAAAGGAATTGGCGAGTGAAATTGCAAGCCCGTTAGCGATAATTTTTAATGAATCTCTAAACTCGGGGGTTGTACCGTTTGACTGGAGATTAGCTAATATAGTTCCTATTTTCAAGAAGGGGAAAAAAAGTGACCCGGGTAACTACAGGCCTGTTAGTTTCACATCTGTAGTATGTAAAGTCATGGAAAAAATATTAAAGGAGAGAGTAGTTACGGACCTTGAGGTCAATGGCAATTGGGACAAATTACAGCATGGTTTTACGAAAGGTAGATCGTGCCAAACCAACCTGATCTCCTTCTTTGAGAAAGTAACAGATTTTTTAGACAAGGGAAATGCGGTGGATCTAATATATCTTGATTTCAGTAAGGCGTTTGATACGGTACCGCATGAAGAATTACTGGTTAAATTGGAAAAGATGGGGATCGAAATGAAAATCCAGAGGTGGATAAAGAACTGGTTAAAGGGGAGACTGCAGCGGGTCGTATTGAAAGGTGATCTGTCGGGTTGGAGGGAGGTTACCAGTGGAGTTCCTCAAGGTTCGGTTTTGGGTCCGATCTTATTCAATCTATTTATCACTGACCTTGGAACCAAAAGTAGGAGTGGGCTGATAAAGTTTGCGGATGACACCAAGTTGGGAGGTATTGCCAATTCGGAGAAGGATCGGGATATCCTCCAGGGAGATTTGGATGACCTTGTAAACTGGAGTATTAGTAATAGGATGAAATTCAATAGTGAGAAGTGTAAGGTTATGCATTTAGGGATGACTAACAGGAATTTTAGTTATAAGCTGGGGACGCACCAGTTGGAATTAACGGAAGAGGAGAAGGACCTCGGAGTCCTGGTTGATCGCAGGATGACTATGAGTCGGCAATGCGATGTGGCCGTTAAAAAAGCTAATGTGGTCTTGGGATGCATTAGGCGAGGTATTTCTAGTAGAGATAAGGAGGTGCTAGTCCCGTTATACAAGGCGTTGGTGAGACCTCATTTGGAGTACTGTGTGCAGTTTTGGTCTCCCATGTTTAAGAAGGATGAATTCAAACTGGAACGGGTACAAAGAAGGGCCACTAGAATGATCCGAGGAATGGAAAGCCTGTCGTATGAAAGGAGACTTGAGGAGCTCAGTTTGTTTTCCTTAACCAAAAGAAGGTTGAGAGGAGATATGATTGCTCTCTTTAAATATATCAGAGGGATAAATACCAGGGAGGGAGAGGAATTATTTCAGCTCAGTACTAATGTGGACACGAGAACAAATGGATATAAATTGGCAGTCGGGAAGTTTAGTCTTGAAATTAGACGAAGGTTTCTAACCATCAGGGGAGTGAAATTCTGGAACAGCCTACTGAGGGAAACAGTGGGGGCGAAGGACCTCTCTGGTTTTAAGATTAAGCTTGATAAGTTTATGGAGGGAATGGTTTGATAGGAGAACGTGATTTAGTCAATAGGTCAATAACGTGCGACCACTGGTAATTAGTACCGAGGGTCAATGTTGGGATATTGAAAGTCTTTTTCCTGAGTGTCTGGCTGGAGAGTCTTGCCCGCATGCTCGGGGTTCAGCTGATCACCATATTTGGGGTCGGGAAGGAATTTTCCTCCAGGGTAGATTGGCAGTGGCCCTGGAGGTTTTTCGCCTTCCTCCGCAGCATGGGGCAGGGGTCTGTTGCTGGAGGATTATCTGCTACTTGAAGTCTTTAAATCAGGATTTTGGGACTTCAACAGCTGAGTCAAGGGAGAGAATTATTTCAGGAGTGGGTGGGTCAGCTTTTGTGGCCTGCATCTTGCGGGAGGTCAGACTAGATGATCATAATGGTCCCTTCTGATCTTAAGTTCTATGATTCTATGATTCTATGAATTAGTGTAATGTTAGGTCTGGTCCAAAGTATTTTTAAATAATCTCCAGACAGACGCCATAGCAGAGACTCAGCACACTGCTGCGTGACAAGCGTAACGGAAAGCCAAAGAATCAAATGGATGCTCATGGAGGGAGGGAGGGGGGACTGAGGACGCAAGCTATCCCACAGTTCCTGCAGTCTCCGAAAAGCATTTGCATTCTTGGCTGAGCTCCCAATACCTGTAGGGTCAAACACATTGACCACGGTGGTTCAGAGCATAGCTCGTCAATGTACCCCCACCCCCCACCCCCAGAAGGAAAAGGGAAAAAAATCGTCTCTTGACTCTTTTAAATGTCACCCTATGTGTACTGAATGCTGCTGGTAGACGCGATGCTGCGGCACTGTACTGTAGCATCCTCGCCCCCCTTCCTTGGTGGCTGATGGTGTAATATGGCTGATATCTGTCGTCATCATCAGCCTTGTGGCAGATGGTGTAGTGCAATAGGACTGCTATCCGTCCTCATCATCAGCCCATGAGTACTACTGCTTCTCAGTAGATGGTACAGAACGGCTGGTAACCGTCTTCATCATAGCAACAGGGGGCTGAGCTCCATCAGCCCCCGCCCTTCATGTGTAAAGAAAAGATTCTTTACTGCCTGGACTATCATAGCAGCAGGATGCTGGGCTCCTCTCCCCCACACTGCTTGATGTCCTGTCTGGACTATCATAGCAGCTGGAGGCTGCCTTCTCCTCATTTCATTTCACTAACAAGTCACTGTTTCTTATTCCTGCATTCTTTATTACTTCAGCACACAAATGGGGGGACACTGCAATGGTAGCCCAGGAAGGCTGGGGGAGGAGGGAAGCAACAGGTGGGGTTGTTGCAGGAGCACCCCCTGTGAATGGCATGCAGCTCATCATTCCTGCAGGATCTGACACAGAGTGGCTGTGCTCTCTAGTTCTCTGATACACTGGATCTCTAGTACACTTGCCCCATATTCTAGGCAGGACTGATTCTATTTTTAGATACCATAAAGGAGGGATTGACTCGGGGAGTCATTCCCAGTTTTGTCTTTTGCGCCCCCGGCTGATCTCGGCCAGGGGCACCTATGACAGCAGCAGAAGGTATAGTGCAGTAGGACTGGTAACCGTCATCTCATTGCCAATTTACAATGGCATGGTAGACGGTACAGAACGGCTGATAACCATGTCTGCTCTCATGCAAAAGCAAATGAATGCTACTGTGTAGCGCTGCTGAATCGCCTCTGTCCGCGGCATAGAATCATAGAATCTCAGGGTTGGAAGGGACCTCAGGAGGTCATCTAGTCCAACCCCCTGCTCAAAGCAGGACCAAACCCAACTAAATCATCCCAGCCAGGGCTTTGTCAAGCCTGACCTTAAAAACCTCTAAGGAAGGAGATTCCACTACCTCCCTAGGTAACCCATTCCAGTTCTTCACCACCCTACTAGTGAAAAAGTTTTTCCTAATATCCAACCTAAACCTCCCCCTCTGCAACTTAAGACCATTACTCCTTGTTCTGTCATCTTCTACCACTGAGAACAGTCTAGATCCATCCTCTTTGGAACCCCCTTTCAGGTAGTTGAAAGCAGCTATCAAATCCCCCCTCATTCTTCTCTTCTGCAGGCTAAACAATCCCAGTTCCCTCAGCCTCTCCTCATAAGTCATGTGCTCCAGCCCCCTAATCATTTTTGTTGCCCTCCGCTGGACTCCCTCCAATTTATCCACATCCTTCTTGTAGTGTGGGGCCCAAAACTGGACACAGTACTCCAAATGAGGCCTCACCAGTGCTGAGTAGAGGGGGATGATCACATCCCTTGATCTGCTGGAAATGCCCCTACTTATACAACCCAAAATGCCATTAGCCTTCTTGGCAACAAGGGCACACTGTTGACTCATATTCAGCTTTTCGTCCACCGTAACCCCTAGGTCCTTTTCTGCAGAACTGCTACCCAGCCATTCGGTCCCTAGTCTGTAGCAGTGCATGGGATTCTTCCGTCCTAAGTGCAGGACTCTGCACTTGTCCTTGTTGAACCTCATCATATTTCTTTTGGCCCAATCCTCTAATTTGTCTAGGTCCCTCTGTATCCTATCCCTACCCTCCAGCGTATCAACCACTCCTCCCAGTTTAGTGTCATCTGCAAACTTGCTACGGGTGCAGTCCACACCATCCTCCAGATCGTTAATGAAGATATTGAACAAAACCGGCCCCAGCACCGACCCTTGGGGCACTCCACTTGATACCGGCTGCCATCTAGACATGGAACCATTGATCACTACCCGTTGAGCCCGACCATCTAGCCAGTTTTCTATCCACCTTACCGTCCATTCATCCAGCCCAGACTTCTTTAACTTGCTGGCAAGAATACAGTGGGAGACTGTATCAAAAGCTTTGCTAAAATCCAGAAATAGTACATCCACTGCTTTCCCCTCATCCACAGAGCCGGTTATCTCGTCATAGAAGGCAATTAGGTTAGTCAGGCATGACTTGCCCTTGGTGAATCCATGCTGACTGTTCCTGATCACTTTCCCCTCCTTTAAGTGGTTCAGGATTGATTCCTTGAGGACCTGTTCCATGATTTTTCCAGGGACTGAGGTGAGACTGACTGGCCTGTAGTTCCCTGGATCTTCCTTCTTCCCTTTTTTTAAAGATGGCATCTAGTACACATACGGTGACAGTGACAAAAGGCAAAACAGGCTCCATGGTTGCCACGCTATGGCGTCTGCCAGGGTAATCCAGGGAAAAAGGGCACGAAATGATTGTCTGCCGTTGCTTTTCCGGAGGAAGAAATGACTGACGACACTTACCCAGAACCACCCGCGACAATGATTTTTGCCCCATCAGGCACTGGGATCTCAACCCAGAATTCCAAGGGTCGGGGGAGACTGTGAGGGGGTGGAACAGGGGCCGAGTTTATGCTTTCCGGATTGCCTGCAGCAGGAGTGCACATGAGATAGGTGCTGTGTATGGTCTTGTTCACAGACACAGACTAGACTGTGTTCATTGTTCGCAGAAATGTATCTTTGCAAGGAATTCACTTCCTTTTTCCCATCACACAGCTTCGACTGTCTCCAGACCTGCCCCAGCATCCCCCTCACAGAGGCTGGCACAGATTAGGCGGCGAAAGAAAAAGACACGGGATGAGATGTTCGCTGAACTTATGGGCTGCTCCCGAGACGAGGCAGCCCAGCAGAGCCAGTGGAGGGAGACCCTCTCTCTAGACCAGTGCTCACACAGCGAAGGGGAGGAGAGGTGGCGTGAGGAAGACAAGCAGGCGACTCAAACGCTGCTTGGACTAATGAGGGAGCAAACGGACATGCTCCGGCGCCTTGTGGATGTTCTGCAGGACCGCAGGCAGGAGGACAGAGCCCCCCTGCACTGTATCTGCAACCGCCCTCCCCCGCTACAAAGTCCCATACCCCCCTCACCCAAAATAACAAGAAGGAGGGGCGCCAGGGGCTGTGAAAACTGTCACTCCACTCCAGCAGAGTGCTCAATTACCCAAAAGCTCTCATTCCCTAAATTTTGAGAAGTCCTTCCATTCCTGACTCACCTAAGCCCCAATCCCAGTTTCATCCCCTAACTGTTTAGTTGATTATTAAAAATACTTTGCTGTTAATTACTGTTTCCATCATGTTTTTGTACAGAAGACTGTGTTTGAAGGGAGGGGTGGGGAAGGGGGTTGGTAATTGCATAGGACAGTCACCTTTACCAGGGTACAGACACGGGGGCAGGATCAGCAGCAGGTCACACACACAGTGCAGTCAGTAGGTACCCTGGTCAGTATGGGAGGTGGTTTCCATGTTCTGTGTGGGTGGGGGGTACGTGACTTGGTAGTGAGGAAGGGTGGTTACAGATCTTATGCAGCGGTCCTTGTCCTGGACCACAGAGCCACGCAGCAGGGGAATCTGTAACCGTCCTCCCCCGCCGCAAGGTCACATAGCCCCCGCACACAGAGTCCCAAAGAGGAGGGATGGCAGGCTCCGTTGAAACAACCAGTCCGGCACTGCGGACTGCTCTAGGAGCAGGAGCCTGTCATTCCTTGAGTTTAGAAGCGGTCTTTACATCACTACACACCCTACCCAGCACAGTCTGTGTCCCAGTTTCAACCCTTTAATGCAAAGCCATTAATAAAGAAAACGTTGTTAAGTAACAATGAAACATGGATTTTATTTTTACACGCGTGTTGGAAGGGGGGAAACGGGGTGAACGGGGTATGTAACTGCAGAGGAGAGTCAACAGTAACTGGGTAAAGAAACAGGGGCAGGTTCAGCTTCTCTGTAAACAAAAGTAACAGTCAGAGGTTACCCCGCTCACCGAGGAACCTAGCTTTCAAAGCCTCCCGGACGCACAGCGCTTCCCGCTGGGCTCTTCTAATCGCACGGCTGTCTGGCTGAGCGTAATCAGCAGCCAGGCGATTTGCCTTAACCTCCCATCCCACCATAAAGGTCTCCCCCTTGCTCTCACAGAGATTGTGGAGCACACAGCAAGCTGCAATAACAATGGGGATATTGGTTTCGCTGAGATCCGAGCGAGTCAGTAAGCTCCTCCATCTCCCCTTGAGACGTCCGAAAGCACACTCCACCACCATTCTGCACTTGCTCAGCCGGTAGTTGAAGCCTTGTCACTGTCCATGGTGCCTGTATAGGGCTTCATGAGCCAGGGCATTAGCGGGTAGGCTGGGTCCCCGAGGATCACTGTAGGCATCTGCACATCCCCAACAGTTATTTTGTGGTCCGGGAAGAAAGTACCTTCCTGCAGGCATCTAAACAGACCAGAGTTCCTAAAAACACGCACGTCATGAACCTTGCCCGGCCATCCGACGTTGATGTTGGTCAAACGTCCCCTATGGTCCACCAGTGCTTGCAGCACCATTGAAAAGTAGCCCTTTCGGTTAATATACTGGCTGGCCTGGTGGGCCGGTCCCAGGATAGGGATGTGAGTTCCATCTATAGCCCCACCGCAGTTTGGGAATCCCATCGCGGCGAAGCTATCTATGACGACCTGGACGTTTCCCAGGGTCACTAGCTTTGAGAGCAGTAGCTCAGCGATTGCGTGGGCTACTTGCATCACAGCAACCCCACGGTAGATTTGCCCACACCAAAGTGATTCACTACTGACCGGTAGCTGTCTGGCGTTGCAAGTTTCCAGAGGGCTATGGCCACTCGCTTCTGCACAGTGAGGGCTGCTCGCATCCGGGTGTCCTTGCGCTTCAGGGCAGGGGACAGCAAGTCACACAGTTCAAGGAAAGTGCCCTTACGCATGCGAAAGTTTCACAGCCACTGTGATTCATCCCAGACCTGCAGCACTATGCGGTCCCACCAGTCCGTGCTTGTTTCCCGGGCCCAGAATCGCCGTTCCACAGCATGAACATGACCCATAGCTACCATGATGTCCTCGGCGCGGGATCCCGTGTTTTCTGAGAGGTCTGTGCCACTCTGAGACTTCATGTCCTCACCGCGCAGCCGGAGCCTCCTCACCCGATTTCTCAGCAGCTGACTGTGGAAGAGGTGGATGATACAGTGCGAGGAGTTGACAACGGCCATAAGTGCAGCGATGATCGCCGCGGGCTCCATGCTCGCAGTGCTGTGGCGTCCGTGCTGTCACTGACCAGAAAAGTGCGCGAACAGATTTCCCGCCGGCGCTTTCAGGGAGGGAGGGAGGGCAGGAGTGACGGTTGAATTATGACAGTTACACAAGACCACCCTCAACACATTTTTTCCCCCAGCAGGCATTGGGGGCTCGACCCAGAATTCCAATGGGCAGCGGGGACTGCGGGAACTGTGGGATAGCTGCCCACAGTGCACCGCTTCCAATGTCGACGCTTGCCCCGTTAGTATGGACTCACAAAGGCGAATTACTGTCCGTAGTGTGGATACAAAAATTCGACTTTGTAAGGTCGATTCCACAAATTCGACTTAAGTTGAATCGAACTACTCTTGTAGTGTAGACAAACCCCAGTGCTTCACCATCCTCCTAGTGAAATAGTTTTTCCTAATATCCAACCTAAACCTCCCCCACTGCAACTTGAGACCATTACTCCTTGTTCTGTCATCTTCTACCACTGAGAACAGGCTAGATCCATCCTTGGAACCCCCTTTCAGGTAGTTGAAAGCAGCTATCAAATCCCCCCTCATTCTTCTCTTCTGCAGACTAAACAATCCCACTTCCCTCAGCCTCTCCTCATAAGTCATGTGTTCCAGCCCCCTAATCATTTTTGTTGCCCTCCGCTGAACTCTTTCCAATTTTTTCACGTCCCTCGATCTGCTGGCAATGCCCCTGCTTATACAGCCCAAAATGCCATTAGCCTTGGCAACAAGGTTCACACTGTTGACTCATATCCAGCTTCTTGTCCACTGTAACCCCTAGGTGCTTTTCTGCAGAACTGCTGTCTAGCCATTCGGTCCCTAGTCTGTATCAATGCATGGCATTATTCTGTCCCAAGTGCAGGACTCTGCACTTGTCCTTGTTGAAGCTCATCAGATTTCTTTTGGCCCAATCCTCCAATTTGTCTAGGTCACTCTGTATCCTACCCCTACCCTCCAGTGTATATACCACTCCTCCTAGTTTAGTGTCATCTTCAAACTTGCTGAGGGTGCAATCCATGCCATCCTCCAGATCATTAATGAAGCTTTTGAACAAAACCGGCCCCAGGACCGACCCTTGGGGCACTCCGCTTGATACCAGCTGTCAACTAGACATGGAGCCATTGATCACCACGTGTTGAGCCCGACAATCTAGACAGCTTTCTAGCCACCTTATAGTCCATTAATCCAGCCCATACTTCTTTAACTTGCTGGCAAGAATACTGTGGGAGACTGTATCAAAAGCCTTGCTAAAGTCAAGGAATAACATGGCCACTGCTTTCCCCTCATCCACAGATCTTGTCCTCCACCTGGTTCTCATAGTCACATGCTTCCACGGGCCACTTTCCTCACCCAGCAGCCTCCCCTCAGAGTTCTCCAGTCCGGCTTGTATCTGCGAGTCTTCACTTTTCCCTTCAGCCTCCTCTCTCCTTCCCCCCAGCCATCTGCTCAAATCCCCTTCAAACCTCAACCAGAGTTGCCACCTGCATCTCCAAACCTTGGATCTTCCATCAGCCTTATCAGGTGGCACTTCATACAAATGAAGCTCTTTTCAGGTACCTGTCCCAGGATAAGGTACATTCCACAGCTTCCACATCCAATCAGCTTCATTGTCGCTTCCCTTCCTGGGGTCTCTACCACTGCTGCCTCTGTAGCTGTCACAGCCTCCCACCTAAATGCCTGTCAAGGAGAAAAAGGGAAAACACACACACAAAACAAAACCAGAACACCACATACTCCCTTCCCCACACTCCCCTGACAAACTCCCACTCAAACTCCCCTGTGCCCACCTATGTTTGTGACTCCTGGACTCCTGTCCTGCTGGCTGACTCCTCGTCTGCCTTTATAGGCCCCATAATCAGGGCTCTGCTGTGATCAAAGGCTCGGCTATTCTCAGAGCACACTGCCCACTACCAGTCCCTGCAAACTAATACATACACACACACACACACACACACCACTCTCCTGGTGTTGGGAGGGGAACAGGAGAAAGGACAAACGAAGCAAGAGACGACGAGAAAGGAGGGAGGGAGGGATGGACGAAGGAAAAGGTGAAACGAAAAGGACAAACCCTAATGTCCCCAGTGATTCTAAGGGACAAAATCTCATGTGCGGAATAAAATTCTGCCTCCTTAAGCTCGTGTTTTCCTTGCCTAGAATTCAACTCTCACCAGATGGATCAGACTGAACAGGTTTCAAACCTCGAGGAGGCTCTTACCTTCTAAACAGGGACATCTGTTTTCTAGTAAAATCACTAAAAGGAAGGAGAAAACTCGAAAGAGGTTCTTCCTGGCGCTCCCGTACGTGAACCCGAATACTCTCTTAGTCCTCAAAGAAACACCTCGAGAAGGAGACTTGCTGAAGCAAAGCCACGGGAGTCTCTGATGTTTCCCTGGCCCCTCGCCCCTGTCCTGCCTGGCTGATGTCAGCATCTCTCTGTGAGGTCACCACCTCCCCACCACCTTTGATCAATAGCCTGAGGTCCTGCAACAGGCCTTTGTGATGTCACTGCCACACCCCTCCCTTGCTGTGCTAATGTCCTGCCCCTGGCCAGGCACTTTGGAGGTTTGAGCTTCTTCCTGTGGATCACCCCACTCAAGGAGTGTTCATTCTAGGAAGCAAGCCGGCTAGACAGTAAAACATCAGATGCTGCTGCCAATGCGCCACTCAGTTTTTCAGAAATTGGTCAACTTGATGGCCAGAAGAGATCATTAGAGCATCTAATCTGACCCCCTGCATATCACAGGCCTCCTGTATGACACAATAGCTTCTTTTGGGGCAAACACATTCCGGAATCATCCGGTTCTCCATATGAACCGAACAACCAGCGCACACAGGTCCAGAAGTGGGCAATCTCTCCTATGGTCACTAGATGGTGATGCAGCCTGGCTCTTTCCCATTCATGCCATGATCCGACGTTTTGGTTAACCAATCTGGCCCTGGTCCCAATTCGATGGGATAAAGGGGGTTCCGCTCTCCTTGTGAGCGATCGTTTGATGCAGGGGATCTTCTGCTGGTGTTATTCCTTGTGGAAAAGTACAAATTGCAAAACTGATGGGAGGGGCTTTCTGAGGTGGTAGGGAGGGGTCACGCTGTTACCTGCAGTGTACACAGGCCCCGCAGCAGGGACGCTCCTCGGTCTGTGCATAGAAACAGGTTAAAAGTGCATCACAACAGTGAAGCCATTGTCAAGATGCTATTCTGTGCAGAGGACTTTAAGACAGCCCCTGTTCCTGATCTGAGGCCTGAATGCCATAGGGATATCCCACTCGAGAGCATCGAGGTGTGTGAAGAGGTTAGCGTAACTGAAAAGACAGTGATCATGGCTGTGCTGCAAAATCACTGGCAGGTATTATCAAGCATGCCAGGCCTGACTCACAAAAGTTGCCTAAGATGAACAGTGTGGGATCACAACCTGCACCCAGCAAAGCATCCCACAGAACTGGTACATTGCGGCAGCAAGTTCATAAGGAGATGAAAAGCCTCCTGGACAGGGAATAATGAAAGAGTCAAACAGTCCCTGGGGTGAGGAGGTTGTTTTGCTGATGTTTACAGGGAGCTCCTCCCAAGTGTGCGGGGCAGAAAGCACGAAGGGGCTTGTTTGAAGATTTAACAAGGGAGTGATGGTGGTTAGCATCATGGACCATGTAACTGCGAACACTGTGTGCCCTTAGCCCAGGGGTGGGCAAACTGCCCCATCTGCAGGCACTGCCTCTGAAGCTCCCATTGGCTGTGGTTCCCAGCCAATGGGAGCTGCAGGGGCGGTGCTTGGGGCAAGGAGAGCGTGTGGAGCCTCTTTGCTTTCCCTATGAATAGAAGGCAGATAGGGGATGTGCTGCTGCTTCTGGGATCCACATGGAGACACGGCACTTGCTTTTTTGTCGCTCTTATCTGGACTCTCTGCAATTGGTCCACATCTTTCCTGAAAAGTGGTGCCCAGAACTGGACGCTAGACTCCAGTTGAGGCCTAATCAGCGTGGAGTAGGGCAGACAAATCACTTCTTGTCTCTTGCTTACAACACGCCTTCTCTTACCTCCATATTACAAGTGACAAACTGAGGCAAAGGGAGACTAAACCCAGGTTTTTTAAAGGTATTTAGGCCACATAAATCCCATTGATTTCAATGGGAATTAGGAACTGAAATCCCTTTAAAAAATCTGGCCCTAAGTGATTTGCTCAAGGTCGCAAAGGAAGTCTGCAGTGAAGGCAGAACTTAAACTCAGACCCCTCAAGTCTTAGTCGAGTGCGATAACCTCTGGACCATCCTTCCTTTCTCCTGTGTCTGTCTAATGACGTGCTTCTGTCTATCTAACCCCAGACATAACCATGTCTCTCTCTATCTAGCCCCATAGAAAAAAAATCCCTCTGTCTAGTGTCTACCTGTCTACCTACTTTTCCATAACTAAGCCAGGAGCTAGGCTATTTATAAGAAGTCAATTAAAACCACAAACTAGGAATAAACTCTGATTACGTTCAAGAACCAGCATTCTTGTTGAAATCAGTAAGATTATGTTCACACTGGTTCACTGTATATTAACTGAGGAGATATGAATGAAGAGCAAAGTTAAGCAGCGGGAGCTGAATTATAACTATGGGTGAAACCCTCATGCCTGCTCTGGTTTCTCGCACAGCCTAAAACTGGAGTTCTGCAGTGGGGAAGCAGAGGCAGCAAGTGAGTTTGCAAAAGCTTCCCTCTCCAAAAGAAAGGACCCTAATGAATACTAAGTAAAACATCTCCCTCTCTCTGCCGTGCTCACATGCAGTATCTTATCATCCTGTACAACCTACGGCTACAAATCTCTATAATTTACCACGAGTGAATGAAGAGAGTGGGAGGACCAGCCTGACCTCAGAATCAAGAAAGATGGTTCCCTTGGAAGCTAGGTGAGTCCAGATGTTCCTGTTCCTTCTCCCGCCTCAAACTAAGAAGAAAACTCAACTATGCAAGAGAGATTTCATTCCCTTATCGGTGTGTATCCACCCCTGTCAGAGTCTACCCTCACTTGAAACTGGGCGGTTTCAAAGTGAGGACCCGCATGTCTTCCCCCCACCCCAAAATCCTAGGGTAGGTCTTCCCTTCGGCTGCCACCACCCGGTCAATTCCGTGGGCCGGGACACCCCTGTTTCCCCCCTTGGGAACACAGATCAATTCACAGAGGAGGAACCTCCCCCCCTCTTCCCTCTCTCCAGCTTGCTCTGAAAACAGAGGTGCCTGGATTCAAACGCCTTGAATCTCTACACACAGGGAAGCAGCCCACTTCCCCCTCCCCTTCCCCTGAATTTCCCCAAGGGAAGGAATTAACCAAGTCCAAAGAAAAGAAAAGAATTTATTAAGAGAACAAAAAGAAAATACAGACTCTCTATGAGCCCAAGCTGGACACTCATAGGGTATAACCTTATCAATCTCTGGAGAGAATCCCCTCTCCCCCTTTTCTCAGTAAAAGCAATATCAGCAAACAGGAATAAAGCATTTCCTTTAGCAAACACACAATTGCAAATATAGAAATCAAATCATAAGACTAATTTGCCTTTCTAATTAATACTCACTATTAATTAGTAGAAACTACTCCAGGAGAACTTGGAGACATGACTGTCCTCTGTTAGATTCAAAAACAGTTCTCACCCAGACAAAGGCTTCCCTCCACAGAGATTTGAAATTATCTCATCTCTGATTGGTCCTTTGGTCAGGTGGTCACCAGGTACTACATGTTAACCCTTTACAGGTAAAACAGACCTTAACCCTTAACTATCTGTTTATGACACGCCCCCCAAATCGCCAACAGTGGGAACTACTGGTGGTGATTTCCTCCTAGCACTGTAACATAAACAGGTAAACAAAACACATGCACTATTACATATACTACTAAGTATGTAAACAACAAGATATTTGACACTGAAGAACACTTTGTATGCATTTGAGCGGACGTACTTGGCATTGTCCTTGCCCATCCCCTCCCAGTGGAAGGAATGTTTTTAACCTGTTTTTGCTTTGTTGACCCCAGAATGCCCACTGGGATGTCAGGGCCCAAGCTTAAGAGCTTGTCCCAGTACTTAGTTGGAACTACCAACTGTCTTTGAGGATGCTGGCCTTCCTGGTGTCCACCAGAAAGAATGTCCTTATATAAAAGTCCTTGTTTTACAACAAACTGGAATTGGGTAGAAGAGCTGAGAGGCGGTGGGTTGCTTCGTGCCGCCGCCCAAAGCTTTTTTAAGGCTGTCATCGGCTTCCTGCTTAGTCTGGAACTGTTTCCTTGAGGCGGGAGACACCAGTTCCTCTGGGAGCGATGTAGGTGATGAGGTTGTTTTCATTGACTGTGGACCGCTCTCCGCTGGTGCACAAGGTGATATTTCAGGCTCTGGCTGAGCCTCTTGGGTAGAGTTGTCTGCTGCTTCTGCCAGTTTAGGCCCGTTGGCGCCCCCTGGCGGTGGAGTTGCAAGCGCTGGCGTCAGTGCTGGTGCTGGTTCTGCCGCTGGTTGCTTTTCCAGTTCCGGTCCTGGGACTGGATGTACTATGGTTGCTGTAGTTGTTGGCATGAGATCCGGTTCCACCACCTCTGTCTGGGTCTCTGGTAACACAGACAGGGTCCTGGTGGATGGCTCAGGAACAGGGATGGGAGTGCCTGCTTGTTTGGCCTGGCCGCAGGTGACCACTCCCCCACTCTTGGCCAGCTGCACATGGTTGGCCAAGTCTTCCCCCAGTAGCATGGGGATGGAATAATTGTAATAGACAGCAAAAGTCCTTTTTCCTGACCAGTCCTTGTACTGGTCTTCAGGGATGCTGTACCCATGGCAGGTCCTTTTAACCTTTTTGAAGAAGGCCTTAGTGTCCTCACCTGCCATGTAGGTGGGAAATTTCTTGGGATGGGGAACAGTGCCTTCTGGTGCTGGCCACACCCCTCTGCAGTCAGTGAATTTTATGTGTGGCTTGCTGGTGTTGCTTTTTGGTGCTGGCCACACCCCTCTGCAGTCAGTGAATTTTATGTGTGGCTTGCTGGTGTTGCTTTTTGGTGCTGGCCACACCCCTTTGCAGTCAGGGAATTGGTTTCCCCAATTCCTAACCCTCTCTATTCCCGAGAGACTGAATAGAAAAGAAACAAAACCTTTTCATTTGCAAATGTGTAGTTGCTGTTTGCTGATATACTGAGAAGACCCAAAAAAACTGGTTTGTCCTGTTTCTAGCACTTGCTAAGTACCTCACAGTGGGGGTCCTTTTTAACAAGCCTCCTAGAAAAACTTGCACCTCTTTCCTAGCTGTTTTTAAGCAGACAGAAAGAAAAAAAGGAGAAAAAAGAAAAGAAGAAGGAAAAAAATCCTTTTCTAACACAGCCTGTTAGAAACCTTATGCCTCAGCTAAACCCAGCTGAAAATCTGTTTCCAAAAAACAATCTTACTAATAAGCCCAGCTGACCGGCTGGTGCTACTTAGTACCTGCAGAAAAGTGTAGTAAATCCTCTCAGAGATTTGTATTCCCTGGCTCCAGAGGATTTGAAAAGACACAGGGAAAAAAAATCTGGCTGGAGGGTTTCTGTCTCCCCCCCCCAAACCTGTTTTCCCTGTTGGATGGGAATGTACTTTGTCGAGCACTTCCCCCCACCTTAGGAATCCTGAGTGATACCTGATATCACAAAGGAAGGACACACCTCTAGGGAAGAGTTTTTCCTCAGCATAGCCAGCAGAGAAAAAAACTCCTCCTAACCCTGAAAACTGCTTGAAACTTGCCTTTTCCTCAAGCTGCCTGTCCAAGCAACAAGAACGAAAATATGCTTCCAACAAAGCCTGCTGGAAAACTAAATTGCCTCCAGCCAACCTGGCTGAAACTGTAAACTGCCTCTGCTCTGAGTTGCTGTACTCAGCAGCCCAGCTGAAAGGCTGCTGCTAACAATACCCCTGAGAAAAATCTGGTCTATTCCTCAGGGATTTGTGTTCTCCTGTCTTCTGATCCTTTCAAAAGACACAGGGAGAAAAAAAAAAAAACCTGGCTGGAGGGTTTGTCTCTTCCCCCCCCAAACCTGTTTTTCCTGTTGGATGGGAATGTACTTTGGCGAGCACTTCCCCCCACCTCAGGAATCCTGAGTGGTACCTCGTATCACAATGGACGCAAGTATCGCTCCACAGGAGGCTTTGTAACAGAAAGCCCTGCAAAAAACTGAAAATACTTCTAACCCTGAAACTGCCTCAGAGTGCCTGTGGTAGAAAAGCCTTGCCTCTCTCTCTGGGTCCGAAACACCACTGCCACCATGTCAGAGTCTACCCTCACTTGAAACTGGGCGGTTTCAAAGTGAGGACCCGCATGTCTTCCCCCCACCCCAAAATCCTAGGGTAGGTCTTCCCTTCGGCTGCCACCACCCGGTCAATTCCGTGGGCCGGGACACCCCTGTTTCCCCCCTTGGGAACACAGATCAATTCACAGAGGAGGAACCTCCCCCCCTCTTCCCTCTCTCCAGCTTGCTCTGAAGACAGAGATGCCTGGATTCAAACGCCTTGAATCTCTACACACAGGGAAGCAGCCCACTTCCCCCTCCCCTTCCCCTGAATTTCCCCAAGGGAAGGAATTAACCAAGTCCAAAGAAAAGAAAAGAATTTATTAAGAGAACAAAAAGAAAATACAGACTCTCTATGAGCCCAAGCTGGACACTCATAGGGTATAACCTTATCAATCTCTGGAGAGAATCCCCTCTCCCCCTTTTCTCAGTAAAAGCAATATCAGCAAACAGGAATAAAGCATTTCCTTTAGCAAACACACAATTGCAAATATAGAAATCAAATCATAAGACTAATTTGCCTTTCTAATTAATACTCACTATTAATTAGTAGAAACTACTCCAGGAGAACTTGGAGACATGACTGTCCTCTGTTAGATTCAAAAACAGTTCTCACCCAGACAAAGGCTTCCCTCCACAGAGATTTGAAATTATCTCATCTCTGATTGGTCCTTTGGTCAGGTGGTCACCAGGTACTACATGTTAACCCTTTACAGGTAAAACAGACCTTAACCCTTAACTATCTGTTTATGACAACCCCGAACCCATGAGACCTTCCATGGGGGCAGAGAATGGTGCACTAAGGAAGCCCATTCCATACTGTACTGTCTTTATTAACACTCTTCTCTCTCCAGGGCTGTCGACTGGGAATATTTCACCAGCACAAAACTTACTCTGGGACATTTTAAATGAAAATGTTTGATATTCAAATAAATGAAACACAATTTTAGAAAAAAAAGAAAAAAACCCTCCATTAAACAAGATTCTGTGAAACCGAGGGGTATTTAAACCGACTATTTTCATCTTGATTTGCACAGTGTATGACACCTTTTAACTCAGTACAGCACAATGGACCAGATACTCGGTTGGTATACATCACCGTAGCTCTGCTGATGCTGATGGATCTGTGACAACTGACGCCAGGTGATGATCTATCCTGATATTCCCAAACTCTGACATGCAGCGTTCAGGATAGTTTAGGCAGTTGGTCCCATTTTACTGGAAGTTATTTTGTGAGAAACATTGAAGACAACATTTTGGGGTCAAATGCATCAGCACTTTGAGGACAGCAAAGCAATCTTTTCTCTTGGTAGACAGAATGGATTTTGAAGCTTTCCTCAGGTATTAGAACTGAAAGAAAAAGAGACCACTCACCTTAGTCTTTGCCCCGTAATGTTAAAACTTGTTGCAAGACAGATCTCTCGTTCTTGAACTCAAACGGATTGTGTAAGGGGTAATTGGAGGTGGGGTTTCTTTGTTCTGCCAACACGAGAGGACAGAATTCATAGAATAGCAGAGTTGGAAGGGAACTCAGGAGGGCTCTAGTCCAACCTCCTGCTCAAAGCAGGACCCATCCCCAGACAGAATTTGACCTCCATTCTCTAAATAGCCTTCTCAAAGATTGAACTCACAATACTAGGTTTAGCAGGCCAATGCTCAAACCACTGAGCTAGCCCTCCTGAATCTCAGGTCAGGCACAAGCGGAGTGAGTGTGTCGTTAAAATACCAGTTGCGTCTCCCGGCAACATATGGTCTTCAAATATTGTTCAAGTTCTTAGACATGGTCATGCTTCTCTTTGTCTTTCCCTCTGTTTTATGCAGTTCATGTATCTGCACGAAGCACGTCCAATCACAAATACACTTAGAGGAGCACGGCAAGATTTTAATCAATATCTGCCAGGATTAGAGCTCTGAAGACGGTTTCTTTCAGAGCAGCAGGACTAGACGTCTGGATGTCGCACAGCCAAAGGGCAATGAGCATTCTGCTGCTCAGTGCTGAGCGAGAAGGAACATTTGCAGCAGAAGCATGAGAGGGTCCAGGAGTCCAGTAAAAAGTCAGGAAATGCACCTGCAGGTGCCTGTCCGATTCAGATCTCGATTGGGTGCTGTCAAGGGCCCTCAGCAAAGAGCCTGTCATGCCACATGCCATTTAGCTGAGCCCTGGCGGGATCCTTATCAGGCAGGATAACGAGGGTGATGCTGCAGCTGGGAACAGGGAAGATCTTGCCAATGTCCCTAAAGGCCAGGATGTGACCTCACATCAGATCAGGAGGACCAGTTTGGAGATGATAGCAGTGAAAACTCTGGAGAGGGGGATGTGCCTGGCCAGAGACTGGAAGTCCAGGTGGTTACTGCAACTCTCTAACCCCTCCCTCCCATTGTTTTCTAGAAAAATTGTCCTTTCAACACTGAGGATTTTGTAGGTTATGGCCAAATAATTTACTGTCCTGGATATTATGCCCTGCATTGCTCTGTGTGTGTGTCTGTGGGGTAGTGCAGATGCCACAACATTTTTATGGCCTCCTCTCCCTTCCCCTCCCCTCCACCAGCCTCTGCTGGGCACAATCCCAAGTGGATGCAGAGCACTGGGGGGAAAGGTTTGGGAAAAGCCAGCTTTGCTGTTTATCCAAGAGTTCAGAGTATGGGCTGTAGGGCTTGTGCTGAAGCCCACGGTCTGTAGCAAGTTCACAACTAGAAATCAGTGCCCCTCTGTCCGTTTCACCGCAGGCAGGCAGGTGGGGGTGGAGGGGTTCAAACACCGCTTGGATCAATGCTCTCCATCCTAGCTCAGGCTTTGGTTGGTTTCCTTCATTTCTCCCCCAGTCCTGGTAGCTTCTTCTGGGAAGTTTCTCAGGCAGCAGGAATTCTCCATGGTCTTTCAGGAGAACTGGGAGTGCAAACCTGCTCGGGCCTCCATAATAGCCAGGTCCTTACCAAATTCAGGGCTCACTTTGACTAATTTACAAACCCTCTGGCCTTGAAATTGACCAACGTCACCATTTCAGATGTTTCCACCTGATATTTCCTGGTATTGTAACCATGGGGGTCCCGACCAAACTGGGAGAATGGGGGAGTTCAGAGGTTGTTGTGGGGGGGTCACAGCATTGTCACCCTCACTTGTGTGCTGCCTTCAGACCTGGACTCCAAGGGCAGCAGCCAGCAACCTTTCTGAAGCTAGAGGAGGTTCCCAGATTTGCAGGTGGGTCCCTGATGTTGGGAGCACCTCAGCTCCTACCTATTACCTGGGAACACCTCGGCTGCTACCATTTTCGGGGCATCCAGAGAAATGGACCGCTGAGCCCCAGAAGGAACTGAAAGGGAAGCCCAGAGCTCTCACTTCAGATGCCAGGCAGAAGCCCCGAGCCCAGGCACCCAGAGTGCCGGCAGGAGTTGGGAGGGGCATGAAAGTCCTGAGCCCAGTGCCCCAGCACTGGCTGCAGCCACAGGGGGCCAGAAGGTCTGAGTCCAGGCACCCAGAGACGTGACTGGAGCAGAAGCTGCCAAGGCCAAAGCCCTGAGCCCAACACCGAGCTGATGCAGCACACTCACTTCTGCATTGCCTCTGCAGGTGCATCTGATATCCCCACAGAGAGGAAGTCCTGTCCCCAGCCGGGCAGAGAAACAGCTAGGAGGCTCCTACTGGGTTCTCCTGGCTGGGGGGTCCAGCAGGACTGGGAGATCGGATTTCACGGGGCAGGGCTAATGCGATCTAGCCAAAAAAGGCACAACAAGAACCAAGAGCTGCCAGCTGAAGCCAGAGAAATTCAAATGAGACGTAGGCACACATTTTTGACAGTGAGGGAAACTAGCCACTGGAACAAATTATCCAGGGGAGAGGTGGAGTCTCTGTTTCCTGGTGTCCTCACGTCACAACTGCCTGTCATTCTGGAAGGTGCCTTTTAGTGACTTAGAAGCAATTGGGCTTCATATGGTGCAAAGTGTGTGAAATTTCATAGCCTGTGAAATAGAGGCCCGATTAGGAGATGGAATTGTTTCATAACCTCTATGAAAAGCTCAGTGTGGGATGCGGAACAGACTCTGCTGTTTTACTGGGTGGCCTGGCTGGTCCCCAGAATCAATAATGAGCAAGTGGGGTGATCCAGGCTGCAGCTCAAACATCCAGCTGGGCTGGCCAGGGGCAGACATCAGGCCTGCCAGGGAAAGGTGGGTGTGGCAGTGACTTCACAAAGGCCTTTGGCAGGAACTCAGCCTATTGGGCAAAGATGATGAGGTGTCTGTGACCTCACAGAGCTCCCTTGCCAACAGCCAGGCAGGACAGGGATGCGGGGCAGGGGGAACCTCGGAGAGCCCTGTAGCCTTGCTGCAGCAAGCCTCCATCTCGCGGTCTCTCGCTGAGGACCAAGAGACAGTTGCTGTAGAGGAGATTCTGTGCGTGTGTTTTTCATTTCTGTGTGGATTTGTTTCAAAGATATTGTCATCTTTGTAGAAGGTAAGAAAAAATATAGGCTCTAAGTACAAGATAGGGGACTCTATCCTAGCAGATTCAAAGGCATCACCACCCTCCTAGTGAAAAAGTTTTTGCTAATATCAAAGCCTTCCATACTGCAACTTGAGATCATTGCTCCTTGTTCTGTCATCTACCAGCTCTAAGATTCAAAAATGCAACTACAAAAAACTTTGAGTGAAATCAACCCATCCTGATCTTTAGTGTCTGGGAGTGTGGGCCTTGGGGGCCAGACTGAGACCCTCATGGGCTAGTAGCACCCAGGAAGCCAGTAAAATAATTCCAGTTCTCTTAGCATCCAAGCCTCCCTAATCCAAGGAACACCTGAGGGCTGCGGGAGACAGAGGGGGGCTGAGACTGTCTAACTCATGACTGAAAATACAGAGAGGTGTTATTGGCTTTGGTTGGGGGACAAGTAACAAATCCGTCGGGATTCTTGCCCCAAACAACAATCGCCCATTGTTCTTTAGAGCACAAGGGCCCTAACATGCCTGACTTGCTCAAATCTCTCTCCTGCTAGGGCTGAGAGAATTTTCTCCATCCCTCATGATACCGAGGGAAAGAGAAAAGAAGTGACCTCTCTTTTGTCACACAGCAAGGTCATGCCAGAGCTAGAAAGAGAAGCATAAGAAACAAGTTATATCAAAATGTTTTGCATTTCAAACTAACTGATTTCTTAAACAAAGGCAATTTGATGTGTGGTTAGTGAAGTGAAATGATACATTCTTGTCTCCACGTGTTTCTAGATTGATGAACCAGTAGATCTATCCCCTAGTTTTTATCCATAGATTGAGGGAGGAAAACAAGTTTGCCTGTTTTGTGAATTCCCAATGGCTTTCTTGAATTTCAACAAACTAGTCGATCGAACTGAACTATTTAAATAAACTGAAAGGAAGACAATATTTTCTGCACCTTTCAAGGAAGCTACTGCTGTCCAAAGCTGAGTTAGCATTTCAGCTAACTTTGCTTCCAGGGCCTTAGCTATCACATCAGTGGTGCGACTGTCTGAAAAACTTGGCAGTGTTCTACTTGATGTTATTTTTTCTCTTCTATTTAAATTAGTTAAAAGATTGTCATACATTTGGCCCTTACCAGAGGTTGTCAATTTCAAATGTAATTATGACAATGAGGGAGACTAGCCACTGGAACAAATTACCCAGGGGAGAGGTGGAGTCTCTGTTTCCTGGTGTCCTCACGTCACAACTGCCTGTCATTCTAGAAGGTGCCTTTTAGTGACTTACAAGCAATTGGGCTTCATATGGTGCAAAGTGTGTGAAATTTCATAGCTGGTGAAATAGAGGCCAGATTAGGAGACTGAATTGTTTCACAGCCAATGCCTCTATGAAAAGCTCAGTGTGGGGTGAGGCCGAAGCCGCAACCACGGGGTCAGGCCAGGCCGGGCCTGGGACCGAAACCGGCGCCGTGGGGCCGGAGCCACAACTGCGGGGTCAGGCTGGGCCGGGACCAGCACCGCGGGGCCGGAGCCACAACTGCAGGGCCGGGCCGGCACCGGAGCCACAACCGCGGGCTGGGCCGGCACCGGAGCCACAACCGCGAGCCCGGGCCGGCACCGGAACTGCAACCGTGGGCCCGGGCCGGGACCGGCAGCGGTGCCGCGGGGCCGGAGCCACAGCCGCGGGGTTGGGCCAGGCCGGGCTGTGACCGGGACCGGCACCAGCGCCGCGGGGCCAGAGCCGCAACCGTGGGGCCGGGCTGTGACCGGCACTGGCGGCGGTGCCACAACCGCGGGACCGGGCCAGGACCAGCACCGGCGCTGGATCCGCGGGGCCCCAGCCAGGACCGGCACCAGCACTGGATCCGGATCTGCGGGGCCCGAGACGGAGGCGCAACCAAGGCCCGGGTCAGGACCGGAACCAGTGCTGCGGGGCCGGAGCTGCAACCGCAGGGTCGGGCTGGGCCAGAGCCGCAACTGCAGGGCCGGTGCCACAACCGCTGGACCGGGCCGGGACCAGCACTGGCGCTGGATCCGTGGGGCCCCAGCCAGGACTGGCACCGGCGCCAGATCCAGATCCGCAGGGCCCGAGCTGGAGGCGCAACCGCGGGCCCAGGCCGAGACTAGCACCGGCGCTGCAGGGCCAGAGCCGCAGCCGCGGGACGGGGACCGGGCCGGGACCGGTGCCGCGATGCGGAGCCGCAGCGCCGGAGCCGGAACCGCAACTGCAGGCCTTGGCCAGGACCGGCACCGGTGCCGCGGGGCCAGAGCTGGCGCCGCGGGGCCGGGCCGGGACTGGCTCCGGCACCACGGGGGCCGGGACCGGCGTCGGAGCTGTGGGGGCCAGGCCCAGCACCGGCGCTAGGGGGGCCGGGCTGGAGCCGTGGGGCTGAAGCTGGGGACCCTCGGCTGAGGCCGGGAAAGGACAGGGCTAGGGGCGCTTGGCCGGACCAGGCTGGGGCTGCTCGGCCGGACCAGGAGCTGGGCTGGAGGGAGCCGCTGAGCCGGCCGCACCTCCCCTCCCACCGTGCCCCAGCTTACCTTCCTGCCTGCTGCTTGTTTCAGGCTTCCCGTGAACATCTGATTCACGGGAAGCAGGGGAGAGGGAGGAGAAGGGGGGCGGAGCATTCAGGAAAGGAGGGGGAAGTGAGCTGGGACCGGGGCGGATTGCGGGAGCTTTTGTTAAATAAAACCCCTGGGCCTGACTGTTATAAAAAGGCAGTCAGCTGCGAACCAGCTGAGCAGCGAACAGCAGAGAGGCAAACAGAAGGAGTTTGCCTGGGATCCCTCTGAGCAGAGGTACACTAAGTGCTGCAGTAGGGGGACTGCGCTGGTGAGTATCTGAGTGTCTGTTGGGGGGGCAGTTTGGCAGTTTGACTGTGTGCTTGATTGTTTGATTGCTTGTTTGACCAGTTTGATTTGGGAGTGCTTTGTTCCAGCTGGGCCTGACTGTTATAAAAAGGCAGTCAGCTGCGAACCAGCTGAGCAGCGAACAGCAGAGAGGCAAACAGAAGGAGTTCGCCTGGAGAGAGCTCTTAGAAGGAAGAGACCATGGATGCTGAGCGATCTGCCATTGTGACCTGCACAGGATGCGCCATGTTCATCTTCCTTCCACAGGATAGGAGCGACTTTGTCTGTACAAAGTGCAAGCTGATCTCCATCTTGGAAGAGAAGATTCAAGGTCTGGAGAAATGAATAACAACCCTGCGTTCCATAAAAGAAAATGAGGATTTCCTGGATCGACGTCCGGATCAGCTTCAGCGGGCACAATGTTCTGAAGATTCAGAGCAGGCTACGCAGTGGGGACAGAAGGCCAGCGAGGATAATTGGCAGCATGTGACTTCCAGAAGAGGAAAGAGTACCAGAAACATCCATGTACCAGAAACACAGATGCAGGTGAGCAACCGTTTTCATGTTCTCTCCGCAGGTACTAGTGCAGAGAGTGGAGTGGATGATACACCTGAGGGAACAGAGCAGAAGAAGACTCCACTGATTGGAAGGCATGATATGCGCCGTCCTAGGGATGGGGGTTCCACGACCACCACTCCCAAGAGGAGCCTGGACTGATTAACACCAGCTTGTCAGGGAGCTTCCTGTTTCCTGCTGCTTCCCTGAACCCGCTTGAGGAGAACAGACAGTCAACTGAAGTAGTAGGAGCCAGTTAGGCCCTTAAGAGGCTGATATCTTCCCTCACTCAGGCCCTACTACCAGCCTGCTTATTTGTCCCCTTCAATTGAGTGTTGAGAGCCACTCTAGCTGGCACAGAACAGCAGTCATGAGTGAAAGAAGAAAACTCCCCTCTGGGGCAGCATTTAGAAAAGGAAAGAAAGCAAAGGAAGCTTTTCTGTCTAAGCAGGAAGGAGCTCTCCTGAGATACAGAGACACAAATGTTCACGGGGAGCCTTCCGGCCCCAATGAGGATGTGAGTGGTGAGGAGATGCCTGATCTTCCAGTTAGTCAGAGTGCAGGTGACCTGGCAACTACTGCAGCATCCATATCTCCATCTCAAATGGATGTAACCATGCACCTTCCTGAAGAAAAGTGTAGATCAGAGAAGAGTGTGGTGGAGGCACAAGAAACAGCTGCTACTGAGTTTAGTTCCTTAAATCTAGATGATCCAGGACTGTGGACCCACTTGAGCAGTAGCCTGAGGGACTTCCTTGTACTGCATGGGCCACAGCAACTGAAAAACTTCACGTTCCCCAAAGACAATGAAAATAGAAGTTTCCGTCCAATACATTCCTGGTGTGAAATCCCCAATGGTGACAAAGTGGAGAGGCCATGGCTTAGATACTCAAAAACCCAGAATGCTGCATACTGGTTTTGTTGCAAACTCCTCCAGTCTAATGTTCCAGCCACATTGTGTTCTACAGGAACAAAGGACTGGAAAAATCTGGCTAGAAATGTGGCATGCCATGAGAGGGCAGCAAATCACCAGAGAGCATTCCATAGGTGGAAAGAGCTTGAGATGAGCCTAAAGTTAAAGTCCACCACAGATGATCAGCATGAAGAGAAGATTGCATCAGAGTTCTGAAAAGGCTCATTGCCATTGTGAGAGGGCTTGCTACCCAAAACCTAGCACTGCGTGGCACTTCAGATCAACTGCATGTGCCAAACAATGGAAACTTCTGCATAGAACATCCTCACCACACAAGTTCCCCAACCCACCACCCTTTCTTTAATCATAATAATAATTTATAATAAATAAATGAGTATTCATCAAAAGAAAGAAAGAACGTCCTAGTTCTTACATCTCCTGCTTTCTTTGTATATGTCAGTCTTCTTTAGATCATAGGGGCTTTGTACCAGAGAGTGTCCTTACTTTCTCTGTCTTGTAAAGCGCACACTATTGACACTGACCAGATAAACAATGGAGACATCACACACACACAAAAATAACCAAACCTTTTGTCATAAAGACTGTTCTCCTCAGTAAAGCAAGCTATAAACATTAGGAAATGCACAGAGGACTAAAAGGCTGCAAAGTGAAGCACTCTCAAGTTAGGAAATACCAGAATGAGCATTGCCTGTGCAACGTTAACTCTGCAAGAAATGAGGCAGGGACCCTACAGGCAACAGACTCCTTCAATACACAGCCCCAGAGCAGAAAACCCTGTGCAGTGAATAAGGCACGGGTCCCGTGGGAAAAAAATACTATGGGTACTGTACTCTATGAGACTGGAAGTTATACAGATATTTTTTGTCTGTTAGAAAGGTGGGGGAGGGGGAATGAATGGCAATAATTACCCTTCAGAATGTCACAAGCCACACGATATACAACAATTAGCTTGCTCAACATGCAAATCTGGACCAATGTCTGGTATACGAGATGCCCGTGAACTGACCCCAAGCTAGGACTCGGCCAGCACCCAGCACCAGCCACTCAGGGCACTGTCCCGGAAAAAGCCTGAGGGAAAAGATATGCAGTGTTTGTTGTTGCCGTGTGGGTCCCAGCATATTAGAGAAAAGGTGGGTGAGGGAATATCCTTCATTGGATCAACTTCTGTTGGTCCGAGAGACAAGCTTTCGAGTTACACAGAGCTCTTCTTCAGGTCTGGGAAATACAGTGTCATATAGTGTCATAGCTAAATAGAAGATGGAACAGATTGCTTAGTATAGTTAGCACATATTGCAAGGGTCCCTTCAAGGTGAAATGGCCAGTTAACAGCCCTCCAGTCATAGGGAGGATAGGAGTGAGGGGAAAAAACCTGGGGGTGGGGGTTGGTGGGTTTCAGATTGTTATAATAAGCCATAAATCCAGTGTCTCTGTTTAGTCCATGATTTTTAGTGTCTAGCAGAGTTATACATTTAAACTCCCAGGCTTGTCTTTTGAAGCTGTTGTGCAGGTATTCTTTGAGGATGAGAACTGATAGGTCAGATATAGAGTGAGCACTTTGTGAAAAGTGTTCACCCACGGGTGATACAGCTTCAGCAGTGGAATCTTTCAGACAACCATAAGTGTCTGGGAAAGGCACTCTGTGTAGAGTAGGGAAAGGCACGCTGCATCCATTCACTGAGTACTCATGGGGAATTCTGCACCAAAAAATTAAATTCTGCATATTTTATTTGTTAAAATAACACAATATAATCACATGTGGTGGGGCTCCCGCTGTCAGCCCCGGGTGGCTGGGGCTTGGGCTGTCCCAGCTGCCAGGGCTGACAACAGGAACCCCAGCTGCATGTAATTATATTGTTATTTTAGTGGAAATCCCAAATTTTTGTGAAAAAATAAAATTCTACGTGGAATATTAATTCTGTGCAAATTCTGCATTGTGCAGTGGTGCGGAATTCCAGTAGGAATTCCAGTAACTGAAGAAACCCCTGGTGGATAGAGGTGCTTTCATGAACCTTTGGATTCTGGTTCTTGAGAAACCAGCCAGCTCTGCAACTGACTGGACTTTGGGGGGAAATCTACTTTATTAGATAGGAAATGTAACTATTGATAAGTGTAGACCCAAGTTCGTATTTTAGGATTTTTTTTTTATTGTGTGCCCAGGGCATTAGTTAGTCTCAGGAAATTGGATGGAGCCCAGAGAGCTGGGTAGGACCCACAGTATTGGATGAACCTAGAGGATTGACTGTGCCCTGGGGGTTGGGTGGGACTGGTGTATTTGGTATACCCTGGGCATTAGATGTGGCCATAACATTAGGCAGGCCCAGGGTAGAGTATTGGATGGGCCCAGATCACTGGGTTTGATCCAGAGCATTAGATAGACACTGCTTGGGGCCTGGGCCATTGGCTGGGGCACAAGAGATTGAGTATGCCCAGGTGCAGCGGGCCAGTGTGGCTCCCCTCCTCCCCGGAGAGGGTTGAGCTCCGGACACAGGAAGAGGCGGGGCTACAGAGTGGTGAGCCCGCCCCTCAAAGGGTCAGGCAGCGACCCGGGAGGATAAAAGCCAACCCCTCCAGCTCAGTCAGGCCCCAGCCACCACGGGGAGCAGACCTACCTGAGGGAGCTCCTGATGGGGAAGCCGCTGGAGCCCAGAGCCCTTGCCCAGACTGGCCGGAGATACCCCTGACTCGCTACTGGGAAGACCTGCCGGAGCTTCCCCGCGCCACCTACGAAGAGGAGCCGCTAGGAACCTCCCCACCACCGCGCTATTACCCCGAGGAACCCCCGGAGTAGAGTTGGCCGGACTTCCCCGAGGACCTACCAGATCTACCCCCCAGCCCGGGGGGTGAGGAACCCATGCAGTGGGACTTCCCGGGACCGGACACCGTGGAACAGGTAGGCCCCGAGGGGGATATTGGAAGTGGCCCGGGGGCAGCCGACCTCAGTCAGGCTGCTGACCAGGCAACCCCCATGGCAGTGTGTTGCGGTCAGGATCCCCACTGGCCGTCAGCGGTAGCAACCGCTGTTTAGGGCCCCGGGCCAGGACACAGTGGAGTGGGTGGGCCTGTGTCCCCCCTGCCACCCCACTCACGGGTGGCAGTTATCCCCCTCACGTTTAGTGCTCAGCCCTGCTACAGGAGGCCTGAGCCTTCCTTGCACTGTTTATTGCTCAGCCCTGCTGCCAGAGGCCTGAGCTCCCTTGTACTGTTTAGTGCTCAGCCCTGCTGCAAGAGGCCTGAGCTCCCTTGTACTGTTTAGTGCTCAGCCCTGCTACAAGAGGCCTGAGCAACCTTGTACTGTTTAGTGCTCAGCCCTGGTACAAGAGGCCTGAGCCTTCCTTGAACTGTTTATTGCTCAGCCCTGCTACAAGAGGCCTGAGCCTGCCTTGAACTGTTTATTGCTCAGCCCTGCCACCAGGGGCTTGAGCCCTCCTTCTACGGTTTACGGCCCCGCCTTGTGGCCCAAGGCCGGAGCCCCGGAGACTCTGACTCTGTGGCCTAGCCTTAAAGGGACAGGACAGAGCCCCCGTGAGACCAGTGGGCCGGTGTGGCTCCCCTCCTCCCCTCAGAGGGTTGAGCCCCGGACCCACCTGTTACACCAGGATATTATAAACAACTGGAATCAACAAGTAAATGTTACTTTCCCTAAGCAAAACAACCCCCCAAAACAAAAACACCCTCCTCTCCTGAGACCCAATTCTGGCACCAAATGAAGGCAGGCACAAAACCGGGTCCTTTCCCTTAATACTCAGATGGCAGCACTAATGTGGGCTCATGTTCCAGCCCCTCCATACCCCTTCCTGACCATTATTATCCAGAGTGCAGGAGTGTGTGTGCAGGGATCCCATTTCTGGATCAGTGTCTAGTGATGGAACACAGAGTCCATGCCCTCCCCCCCAGCGAAATTCTAGAGCCCCTTGTATGTACTGTGAATGGGTTTGTGGTGCCCTCTGATCCCAAAGTAGCCTGTGGTTTTTCTAATGGGTGCAGACCATGGGGTTTCCTTGTAATGAGAAGCAACTGGGAGCGAATAAACCTAGGTGAAAATTATTTAGGGCTGTAACAGCCTGTCCTGCAGAGGGGCCCTCCAGGGTATGTGTATTGGGGGTGCAGCTGGAGTGAGATGGGAGAAATTCCAAGCTTTGTAGCTTTGCACATCCCCTTGCAAGTGGGCCTCTATAGATGATGTTAGCATAGGGGCAGGAGAAAACCCTTGGTGGATCATTTTGTGCCACCATGCCGATGCGTGAGACCATAGGATCCAGGCAGCAGTGGTCCTACTTGTTTTGCTGGAAATGTTTCCAAACAGTGGAGGGGGGAAAAAGGCCAGCCAACCCGAAAGGAGCAAACAAACAAACAAGCAAAATAGCCCAGCAGGATGGTGTCCCCAGAAATTGATACCCAGGGCAACTGCCCTGCCCACCTGGCCCTTGACCTGGCTCTGGATCCAGAAGCTCATTTCTTATCCTGGTCTCTATGGGGAATTCATCCCCATCACAGATCTTAAGGTTTATTAGGACTTGTGCTGTCCCAGCGGAACAGTCTGACTTTCACCCAGTGAAGCTATATGAAACCACTATGTGCATTTTAGTGTTTACTATTGCACTTTGCTACCAGCTATTAAAATCACCACAAGGGGGCGAAGTGCCACCATACCAGTAAAAAACAGGAACAAAGTATTTTAACATACTTTCACACATTTAACTTTCCCAAGGAACTAACATTCAGTTCTAGCCTTTGTTCTTGTCTCAGGAAGATGATGTCATGTTCTTAGGGGCAACTTGGCAACCAGTGGAGGGGTTGGGGTGGGTCACTGAGAACATTTCCTGGCATTAATAGAACAATTTTCCAGACCTTGATGTAGCTGGAGAGTCCACATCTGGCTCTGTGGAGGTGAGAATCAGCTCCAGATGTTCCCATGGTGAGAGGCACAGGCACAGAGGCTGCTGGGGTGGAACATGACATAATTCTCCAAATGCCGAGGAAGGCTGTAATGGTTAGTGTCCTGCTGCGTGCCACACCTGGTGGGGTCCCCTCACAATGAGGGGAAAAGCATAGTCAGTGCAGCCAGCAATTCTCATAAGAATGGGGCACTGACCTACTCCTTCTTGGACAGGGGCAGCGTCCCCAGAGCTGTGCTCACTTCACATTGGGAACTGGCTTCTGTTGATGTGAACTCAGTGGAGCCATAAGGGTGCCCAGGCCTATAGCTGTTGCCCACACAGGCCAGCCTGACAAGGGTAATGGAAACTTGTTTGAAAACCCTGGGCTAGTTCTGCTCTCAGGGTCTCGACCCGTCGCTGAGCATGGGGCTGTGGTTAATGCAGGCCAGCCTGCCATGAGTAGCCCTCATCCCACCCCAGGGGCCTGGCTGACATTGAAGGGGAACCTGAGAGTAGACTTTGGCCCTGTTACTTAACTTGGAGCAAACCAGCTGTAACATGGGACTTTGCTGCCCTGCCTGCATGGCATGGGCAGTGGGTATCCTAGGCTGGAGGTGGCTCTGCCCCCCCAAAGAGCCAGGCATGGCCCCGCCCATGGTCTGCCCCAGCCCCCCTCCTGCATCCCACTCTGTGGCTCCTCCAGCTTGGGCTGGGGGCCTGCTGCCCTCCCTCCAGGGCTGGGCCCGTGCTGCCTGCTCTCCCAGCGCTCCGGGGCTGGGAAGGCTGGGGCCGCGCTGCCCTCCCTCCCTCCTGGTGCTCGGGGGCAGAGGGGCACTGGCTTGGGTCAGGGGGAGCTCTGGGCTCTGGCAGGGGGCCTGGAAGGGGCGGGGCCTCGGGCAGAAGGTGTGGCTGGGGGCAAGCCTCCCCCAACCAGCAGTTCATGCGCCGCCCGTGCCACTGGGCACAGGCCTTTGCCTTACAGCCGGCTAGATCCATTCGTTCCGGATGTAATGGTCACAGAGGAAAAAGCCCTGGGGGATTCCGTTAGCATCAGGTTGGAGAAATCGCCCCTGCTTCTACCGGTGTCTCCCCCGCGTTTCATACCAGGGACAGTGACAGGAGAACAGAGCCCTGCTGTGTAAGAGCCGCTTCCTCACCACCTGAGCTCACTACAACCATCTCCTTGGCACCTGGCTCTCGAGAGTGGCCGGTGACCCGGTCGCTGGGGGAGGTTAGCCCCCAGCCCCTCCCCATGTGCCCAAGGCCCTGCCTCTCCCCATCAGCCCCCCCTTCTACTCCCTCTCCCCGACAGGAGCCCAGAGCACCTCCACTGTGGCCCCCAGCGCCGTGCGGCCAGGGGGCGAGGCCCCAGCCCGGGTGCTCTGGGCTGTACGTGGTGGCAGCACTCCTGGCCCCAGTGCTCCAGGTGGTGTGGCCAGGTCAGCCCCGGTGTGCTCGGCGGCAGCACTCCTGGCCCCCGTGCTCCTGGCCCCTGGTGCTCCCGGCAGTGCGGCCCCAGCAGGAGGCAGGCCAGCCAGTCTGGGGCAGCCAAGGCAGAGCATGGGGAGCCGCAGGGGGGGCCTGGCCTAGAGGTGGAGCATGGGTGAGGCTACGCTAGGCTGTTTGGGAAGGCACAGCCTACCCCTGCCTACAATACCCACTGCTCATGCTGGCTCTGGTGCTGCTGGGGGAGGCAGGATTGCGGCTGGGTCTGGGGAATAAGCAACATGAGCAGCTGAGCCTCCTCAGGAGCCAAGAGTCTCTTGTCCAGCGAATGGCCCTGTTACAGAGCCAGGAGGACAGAATGCAGGCCAGGCCTGTGTCAGGGGTGCCAACCTTGTGCTAGAGGGCTTTTATGGATCTCCAGGGCTCAGCGACAGCTCCTTCCAAGCCCAGCTGCAGAAGAGACCCAGGATTTATAGACCCTAGTGCTACTCCTGCACCACAGCTGCCTCAAGGGTGCAGGCTTTGTGCAGGGTAAGGGACCTCCCTTGGCTGGAGCAGTGGTTGGGATTCCTGCATGTCCCTTAAGCTTGCAGATCTGTGCAGTTGTGAAGCCACTGTCCACTACCTTTCCTCATCTCTGCCCCAAATCCTCCCCGCAAATGCCACAGTGAGGGCAGAGAGGTGTGCCACAGAGTCCCCTGTGGCCTGTCCCCACCATCTCAGAGTAACTCAAGCTATGTCTACACTACAGGTTACTTCAGGTTACTTCAGCATAAGTTACATTGCTCCGAGGTGTTGTGCTCTACGTCAAGAACATGTACACTTGCTCCAAGGGGAAGTGAGTGACAGATCTACCGCCAGTCTCTGGGTGAGGATAACCAGGGATGTTATGGTGAGGTGTCTATTATAGCCCACCAAATCAGGAAAAGGAAGTGGATGAGTCATTCTACAAGCAGGTAACAAGATCAGCTAACATACAGGAGCGAGTATTAATGGGGATTTTACCTTCCCTGATATCTGTTGGAAGATTATTGCAGCAAAACATGATACATCCTGCAAATTCTTAGCATGTACAGGGAACAGTTTTCTGATTCAGAAAGCTGAGGAAACAACTAGAAGGTCATCCATTTTGGATCTGGTTTTGATCAACAGGGATGAATTAGTTGTGAACGTGAAGGTGGTTGGAAACTTGGGAGGAAGTGATCATGATCTGATAGAATTCAAGATCCTAAGCAAAGGAGGACATGAGAACAGCAAAAGGTCACTGGACTTCAGAAAGGTATATTTCAATTGACTCAGAGAAATAGAGAAAGACCAATTAGGAAGAAAAGGAGCCGAAGGAGTCTGGCAGTTCCTAAAAGATGTAATACTAGAGGCTCAACATCAAGCTATTCCAGCGCAGAGAAAAGGTAAGACAAGCTAGAGGAGGCCAACATGGCTGCACAAGGAGCTTTTTAACAATCTAAAAACCAAAATGGATACATACAGGAAATGGAAGGAGGGGCATTTAACCAGGAAGTATACATGGGAATAGTACAAGCATGTAGGGACAAAAATCAGAAAAGCCCAGGCAAAGAATGAGTTACAGCTGGCAAGGAATGTTAGAGACAACAAGAAATACGTCAGCCAAAAAAGAAAGATCTAGGATGGTGTGGATCTGCTGCTCAATGGAGAAGACGAGCTGATAACGGAAGATGATAGGAAGGCAAAGCTGCTCAATGCCTACTTTGCATCAATCTTCTCACAAAAAATAACACGTGACTGGATGACTACTGAAGTTACCATAGACAAAGGGGAAGGGAGGCAGATCGGGATAAGGAAAGAACACATCAGAGATCTTCTGACCAACTTGAATGAATTCAAATCATGGAGCTGGATGCTATTCACCTGAGGGTACTGAAGGACTTAGCTGAAGAAATCTCGGAGCCACAGGCAACAATATTTACAAACTCATGGATGCCAGGAGAGGTCCCAGAAGACTGGAGAAGGGCTAACATCGTGCCCATTTTTAAAAAGGGGAAAAAGAGGCTGAACTATAGACCGGTTGGCCTGACCTCGATATCTGGGAAGCTACTAGAGCAATGTATAAAACATTCAATTTGTGAATACCTGGAGGATGAAGAGGTAATAACTAGCAGCCAGCATGGATTTACTAAGAACAAATAATACCAAACCAGCTTGATTTTCTTCTCTGACAGGGTAACTAGTTTGGTGGATAGGGGAAATGCAGTGGACTTAATATACCTGGACTTTTGACACAGTCCCACATGATATTCTGATAAGTAAGCTGGAGAAATGTGAGCTTGGCATTAGGTGGATACATAATTGGTTAAATAACCACAAAGAAAGAGTAACTATTACTGGAACAATGTCATGTAACCCCTTTGGGGTTTAGAGAGCATGGCCCCTTTAAATCTTTTTCCTAGGGGGGAGGGGAGAGTGAGAAAAAAGAAGGGAAACTCCCGGGGGTGGGGCTGGAGCTCCAGGGGAGAGGGGGAGCAGCCGGCAGGCCCTGGCAAAGGAAGCAGAGGGAACCTGCCTGAGGCCTGGGAAGGGCAGGGCGGCCGATCGGGGACAGCCCAGGACAGGAGCCAGGAGCAGCCCGGTGCCAGGGGGAATCGCCCCAGAAGGACAGGCTGGAGCTGGACCCAGGATCACGCCTGCCCAGGGCTGCGTGGGGCTGGGAGCACTGGGGCTGGTGGCTCTGCACTGGGAACAAGGAGGGAGGCTGTAGCTAGTTCAGCGGGGAGGGGGTCGCTCTGCGGGGCTTTGCAGAGAGCGGCAGGAGAGGGCACCCGAGGGGTTTGCTGGGGAGAGTTCACTGGCGCCGAAGACGACCAGGAGCCCCCAAGACTCACCACCGGACTGGAACTTTGCTCAGGCCTCCTGAACTCTGTGCGCAGACACACTGCTCAGTGCCTGCCCCTCCAGACTGTGCTACCACTGGGCCCGTGGGGCCTTGGCTTGGATGCAGCCCTGTTCTACTGCTCCTCCTATATTCCCCCGTTGTATTTCTCCTCTCATCCCTCTGTAAATAAATATCTCCCTTTGTTATAGCCATTGTACTTTTCCTGGGGGGGGGGGTGTTCACTCTGGGGGGTTTGGAACAGGCGCCAGGGCCGCCCAGAGGGGGGGCAAGAGGGGCAATTAGCCCTGGGCCCCGCAGGGGCCCCCACAAGAGTTTTTCAGGGCCCCTGGAGCGGGGTCCTTCACTCGCTCCGGGAGCCCCAGAAAACTCTCGCAAGGCCTGGGCCCCCGGAGCTGCTTCTGCTCCGGGTCATCCTCGGCGGCAATCCAGTGGCGGGGGGGGAGGGGGGGGTCCTTCCGCCCCGGGACCCGCCGCTGAAGTGCCTCAAAGACCCGTGGCAGGGGGTCCTTCCAGCACTTTGGCGGTGGGTCCTGGGGTGAGTCTTCGGTGGCAATTCGGCGGCGGGGAGTCCTTCCACCCCAGGACCCACCGCCAAAGTGCAAGGCCCCGCCGCCGAAGACCCCAGGCCCCCTGAATCTTCTGGGCATCCCTGACAGGTGCCCCTGGGGTGGAAGGGATTTCTCCTGCTGCATTCCTGGACGCGCCTTCTCTTGGCCAGAGCTGCCTGCAGAGCAGACTCCATCTTGGCCATGAGGACGCTAAAGTTACAGTCAGATTGGAGGAAGGTCTCAAGTGCGGTTCTACAGGGATCTGTTCTGGGTCCGATGTTGTTTAACATCTTTATTAAAGACCTGGCTGTAGGAACAGAAAGCATCCTGATCAAGTTTGCAGATGACACAAAGCTGGGGGCACGAGAGCTGCCAATACTTTGGAGGAGAGATCTAAGATTCAGAGCAATCTTGATAAATTGGTGAACTAGGCTATAGACAACAAAATGAAACTCAACAAAGACAAATGTGAGGTCCTACCTTTAGGGAAGAAAAAACAAACACACCAATACAAAGCGTGGGATAACTGGCTTGGCAGCAGCGCTGCTGCGAAGGATCTGGGAGTTGTGGTAGATCACAGCCTCGACATGAGTCAGCAGTGTGATGCTGCTGCAAGAAAAGGAAATGCAATTTTAGGTTGCATGGACAGAGGCAGAGCATGCAAGTCATGGGAGGTGATGGTACCGCTCTACTCAGCACTGGTTAGGCTTCAGTTGGAGTATGTGTCCAGTTTTCGTCTCCAGTATATAAAAAGGATGTGGAGACATTACAAAGGATCCAGAGGCGAGTGACAAAGATGATCAAAGGGATGGAATGCAGCCATACGAGCAAAGGCTGAAGGAACTGGGTATGTTTAGTTTGGAAAAGGGGAGATTAAGGGGGATCATGATAGTATCTTCAGATACTTGAAAGGCTGCCACAAAAAAGATGGGAAAAAGTTGTTCTCTCTTGCCACAGAGGGCAGGACAAGAGGCAATGGGTTCAAACTACAGCCCAGCAGATTTAGGCCTTACCTACACTTGAGAGTTACAGCACTGTTAGTGGCTTTATAGCGCTATAACTCACTCCCCGTCCACACTGGCAAGGCACATACAGCGCTGTATCTCCCTGGCTACAGCGCTGCTTGTACTCCACCTCCACGAGAGGAATGAAGAGTATAGCGCTGCTGCTGCAGCGCTGGGGTGCCAGTGTAAACAGGGAATAATCTTAGTATGCTGTAACTGACCTCCGGAAGCTTCCCATAATCCTTTTAAGTAAAAATTACTCTCTTTGTTTTGTTGTGATGCCTCTATTTTGTTGTGAACTCTGGGCTCCTGAAGCTGCTTATCAAAAAACCAAACACAGCTACTGTTTGCTGTGAATGAGCAGAGGCAGGCAGGGGGCTCCCTTTGGAACGCCCACAGCTAGTGTTTGCTTGAAGAGAGGGGGAGGGAGGGGGCTTGAGGAGAGAAGCAGCACGGCGCGCAGGAGGGAGGGAGCGGGGGTCCGTTTCGGGGAGGCTGCTTATCAGCTGCTGTTTGCTTTCAGTGAGTGAGAGAGGGGTGGGGGAGGGGGTCGGAACTTGCAAGGCAGCTGCTGACACAGTGTCGGCTCCAAAAATCCACTCTCTCTCTGTCTCTCCCCCACGCTCCCCGTCACACTCCACCCCATCCCCCTCTTTTGAAAAGCACGTTGCAGCCACTTGAATGCTGGGATAGCTGCCCATAATGCACTGCTCCCAATGCCGCTGCAGATGCTGGAAATGTGGTCACGACAGGGCACTGGCAGCTGTCAGTGTGGACAGACTGCAGCGCTTTCCCTACTCAGCTGTACGAAGACAGGTTTAACTCCCAGCGCCGTACAGCTGCAAGTGTAGCCAAACCCTTAGATTAAATCTCAGGAAAAACTGTTTAACTGTAAGAACAGTAGGACAAGGGAACAGACTGCGTAGGGAGAGTGTGGAATCTTCTTCACTGAGGTTTTCAAAAGGAGGCTGGAGCCATCTGTCTTGTATGGTTTAGACACAACAAATTCTGCATCTTGGCAGAGGGTCAGACTAGGTGACCCTCGTGGCCCCTTCTAACTCTGTGGGTCTATGATTCAGCTTTGCAGCCATGTTCAGGGCCTGGCACATAGGCATTAGAGTGCTGCTTTTGCTCCCAAGGCTGGAAATCCTGGGGCAATCCTGAACTTTCACCTTCCTCCGGGACTTGTCCATAGGTTCCTCTCTGATCACTCCAGTTGCTGCCAGGTCTCATCATAGCCCACATCCCACTGCTGAGATCCTATCTGTGCCCCTGGCTCTCCACCTTCCTTCTAGGGCACACAAAGGAGGGACCAGAGGCTATCAGCTCCAGAGACTGATCTCAGGCCCATTTCTCGGCAGCACTAAAGCCCACCTTTTTATGTAGGAAGGAGGCACATGCTATTTATTCATTATACAAAAACATGGTTGTGTTGCTGTTACTGCATCCTCCCTTGCCTGTTTCATTCAGCTATTGTGGCTCAGAACCTTAGACTGCAAGCTCTCCAGAGCCAAGGCCGTCTCTTAGCCACATGTTTGTGCAGCAGCAAGCATGGCATGGCCATGATCTCTGACTTAGGCCTCTGCAGTACAAACAAACAGTATCAGCTGGATATTACCCTCCCAGCCACCCCACTGCTGTTGTTATAATTTACATTAGTGCCCACAACGTGCCAGACTCTGCACAGGCCTATCAGGAGCCAGCTCCCCACGAGGAGCATGCACCAAAACAGACAACGATCAGGAAGAGGTTACAGATTGCTGGGAAGGGCTGCAATTGGACCCCCAACTCCTGGACTCTTCTGCAGCAAAGCTTTCTGCCATCTCCGAATGGCTGGGAGACTGTGTCCCATTCTTGTGGCTGATGACCCTGGCCATCACAGGCGCCGGTTTCCTCTGGGCCTTAGGGGTCCTCAACCCCTGGCTCCGCCCCAGGCCCAGTGATACTGATCAGAGCGATTGGGCAATAATTCTTTGGGTCATCCAGCTTCCTTCCAGGCTTAAGAAGTGTCACTATGTGTAACCTTCACCAAACCTTTGGAACTGATCCGCATTCCAGACAAACATGAGAGAGTCTTAGCAAAAACTCACAACATGTCATGCAGGGACTTCCCATGGATGTTGTTAAGCTCAGGAGCCTTGTAAGATTTTAAGAAAGAAACAGCTGATTTCCTTTGCTCTTTTCCTTTTCCTTTGCTAGTGAATGGCGGGGATAAACTGGAGTTGGCTGAGAGAGTTGACCAAACCTTCCAGGCATGAACTCCATTTGTGATCACTGGTTGGCTGTTGGCCACAAGGTGGGGTGCCCAGAGCATTTGCTGAGCATTTGTCTCCTCAGCCCAGAGGAGACAAAGAAGGCAGAAGGACCTACAGTTTAAGTGGGTGAAGTCCACATTCACGCCACCTTTCCTGCCTCTTAACATTGAGATGTTCCATTAACATATTAGCGGCTTGTTTTGTCCCCTTAGGCAAAGCAGATTCTCTGACTTTTTGACAGAAGTCATGTAATGGGGAACACTCAGCTCTGGAGCACTGCCTGCTGCCACACCTGGTACTGCAGGCATTTTTCTATTGCTGGCACCCTCTGTAGATTGCCGACTTGCTTGGTGGGTCTTCAGTGCGCCAGCCCTCTGGCCAAATCACACAGTCAAAATGGATGAATGCCTTCTGAGCTAGCAAAAGTCCAATCAAACTATCTGCCCCCACCAGGGTCTTCAGCTCCACCTCTGGGCCCTTTAAATCTGGCCCTTCAATTAGGCTTCTAAGCAAGCTGTGTCTCTTCTTGGGGCTTAGGCTACTTCGCCAGTGGTCGGTGGGGGAGCCCGGGCCCACCCACGACTCCGGATCCCAACCCAGGGATCCTATAAGCAGCAGCCACATGCCACTCCCTTTAATTCCTTCAAATATTTGCGACTGCCTCACCTGAGCCTCTTTCCACCTGGTCTCTTTACCTCCATCCGTTCCCTTAGGGCTAGAGCTCTCAGGTCCTTTTGCTCTTAGGTTTAGCAAATGCAGCTCATTAAGCTCCTGTGGCCAGAGCATCCTTCCTCATCCCTCTGGTCCCAACCAGGAACTGACCTGCTGAGGCCCTGCAGCTCCTTTTATCTGAACCTTCTGGGCTCTGATTGGCTGCTTCTGTGCAGCCTTTCTAGGCAGGCCTGGGGAACCCACCTTTGCTGCTCCTTCCTGGCACAATGTGTAGTAGGACCTAATGGCCTCCAGCAGGGGGCCACGAGGGGCCAAAGACACCCCATCACAGGTCATCACAGAAATCATCCCATAAGAACATAAGAACGACCATACTGGGTCAGACCAGTGGTCCATCTAGCCCAGTATCCTGTCTTCCAACAGTGGCAAGTGCCAGATGCTTCAGAGGAAATGAACAGAACAGGGCATTTATTGAGTGATCCATCCCCTGTTGTCCAGTCCCAGCTTCTGGCAGTCAGAGGTTTAGGGACACCCAGAGCATGGGATTACATCCCTGACCATCTTGGCAAATAGTCATTGATGGACCTATCATCCATGAACTCATATAACTCTTTTAAAACCCCACTATACTTTTGGCTTTCAACAATATCCCTTGGCAATGAGTTCCACAGGCTGACTGTGCACTGTGTGAAGAAGTACGTCTTTTGCTGCCTATTAATTTCATTGGGTGACCCCTTGTTCTTGTGTCATGTGAAGGGGTAAATAATACTTCCTTCATTTTGTCCACATGATTAATGATTTTATAGACATCTATGATATGCTCCCTTAATTGTCTCTTTTATAAGCTGAACAGTCCCAGGTTAATCTCTCCTCATACTGAAGCTGTTCCATACCCCTAATCATTTTTGATGCCCTTCTCTAATATATCTTTTTTGAGATGGTGCAACTGGAACTGCATATAGTATTCAACATATGGGGATACCATGGATTTATATAGTGGCATTATGATATTTTCTGTCTTATCTATCCCTTTCTTAATGGTTCCTAATGTTCTGTTAGCTTTTTGATTGCCGCTGCACACTGAGCAGATGTTTTCTGAGAACTATCCACAATGACTCCAAGATCTCTTTCCTGAGTGGTAACAGCTAATTTAGACCCCATCATTTTATATGTATAGTTGGGGTTATCTTTTCCAATGTGCATTACTTTGCATTTATCAACACTGAATTTCATCGGACATTTTGTTGCCCAGTACAGATCCTTGGGGAATCCTTTTATTTACATCTCTGCACTGTGAAAACCAACCATTTATTCCTATCCTTTGTTTCCTATCTTTTAACCAGTTACCAATCCATGAGAGAACCTTCCCTCTTATCCCATGACAGCTTACTTTGCTGAAGAGCCTTTGGTGAGGGACTTGGTCAAAAGCTTTCTGAAAGTCCTAGTACGCAATATCCCTGGATCACCCTTGTCCATATGTTCGTTGACACCCTCAAAGAATTCTAATACATTGGCAAGTCAAGATTTCCCTTTACAAAAGCTGTGTTGATTCTTCCACAACATATTGTGTTTATCTATGCATCTGATAATTCTATTCTTTACTATAGTTTCAACCAGTTTGCCTGGTATTGAAATTAAGCTAACTGGCCTGTAATTGCCAGGATCACCTCTGGTGCCTTTTTTTTTTTTAAAGGCATTACATTAGGTATCCTCCAGTCATCTGGTCCAGAGGCTGATTTAAGCGATAGGTTTCATGCCACAGTTAGTAGTGCTGTAATTTCACATTTGAGGTCCTTCAGAACTCTTGAGTGATACCATCTGGTCCTGGTGACAGATTAATGTTTAATTTATCAGTCTGTTCCAAACCCTACTCCTGTACTGACACTTCAGTCTGGGACAGTTCCTCAGATTTGTCACCTAAAGAGAATGGCTAAGGTGTGGGAATCTCCCTCACATCCTGTGCAAAGAATTTGTTTAGCTTCTCCATAATGTAGGACCTACCTCAGCAGGGTATATGTGTAAGGGGACTGTTGTCCCCCTTACTAAAACTTCATAGGGGTGTTTTGGTTGGCTGCTCCCAGTACCAAAAGGAAGGGGAAGGGTCGATGGGAAATCAGGACTCAGAGACTGACAGTCCCCAGGAACAATGGGGAGAGGCCAATGCTCCAGGTCAGCCTGATTGACAGGGCGGGCAGGCTAATCAGGGACTCAGGAGGCCAGGGGGGTCCCCTCCTCCGTGTGAGCTGGAGCTGCCTGGGTCAGATGGAGTGGGGCCGAGCTAAGGAGAGAGCCGGGGCCCGAGCTGAGCTAGGAGCAGAGCCGGGCCAGAGCCAGAGGGGCCAGAAAAGCAGCCCAGGGAGCAGGTCAGAGCTGGGAGCAGAGTCACAGAAGCAGCCTGCAGAGCGGACCGGCCCTGGGAGCAGAGCTGTAGCAATTGGAGCCAGAGAGGCCAGAGAAGCAGCCCAGGGGGCTGGAGGCAGAGCAGCAGCAGCAGCGGCGCTGAGGCAGAGTGGAGCTGGAGCTGGAGCTGTCCGGAGCCGGGTGCGGTGAGCAGCTGGGGAGAGTGAGGGGGGACCCTGGGCAGTGGGCCCAGTACAGGGAGACGCCTCAGCCAAGAGGCCCTGCAGGCCAGACTTGGGGGGGATCGTAACCCTGACAGAGCGGGGGGACACTGGGGAGAAGGGTCCTGCCACCTAGAGCCTGAGAGTGTGTGACCACCGCCAGAGCAAGTGTCCAACCCGCAGCGTCCCTGCAGCACAGCCAGGGCCCGAGAAGGAGACCTGGGACGTGTGAGGAACAGACTGAACTTCCCTGACATTCCAGAGACTCTGGTTGTGATGTTCCCGTACCACAGAGCGGGGTGATGTGTTTTCCTTTAACCTTTCCCAGTTTTTTCTTATTTTTTAAATTGGTTGCTGTTTAATGAATTGTATTTGCTTTGAACTATATGTAATAATCAGTGGGTCAGAGAAGCATACAGTGCAGAGAGCACCCCGGAGTGGGGACACCCTAGCCCCTGACCTAAGTGACCACAACAAGGTTGGGGGTCGAGCCTCCCAGGAATCCTGGGCCCAGCCTTGTTGGGGTTACAAGGACTCTGCCACACAGGAGATGGAAGGGGAGCCCTCGAGGTCAGACAGGCCTCTGGGTAAAGGAAGTGGGAGTGAGGACTCAGATCCTTTCGCTAGCCCATTTCACTGGGGTAGTGTATAAGCCAGGAAAGTTCCCCACAATAGCGGGACCATTCCCCCGCTTACATATGTGCCCTACAAAAATCATATGGAATCAACTTTGTAGCTATACTTAATCAAGTTTCACGGAAGACCTTGTAAGCCAAGTTCACATCATCAGCCACATAGCATGAGGCCCTGACTATAAGGAGTCTTATTTCTTCTCTGAAGCAGTCCTAACATACTGACTGCACGTGGACTATATACAAATAATTACCATTGGCTTTGCCACCTCCAGGAGGAGAGAGGGAAGGTGGTATGGCCAGCATTTCTTTTGTCCTTTCATAGTGTTAGATGGAATCCTGTGATAGTGTGGGGCTGGCAGAGTAAACGTATATATGTAAATGGGCATATCGGGGCACTGCTGAATGAGGGCAGAGTTAAGGCTGCATGGGCAACCATAACTCTGCATTTCCTAGTTTTGAGAAGGTTGAGTTTTGCTCAGATCAACATTCTGCAAGGGGATGTCATACCATTAAGCATCATAACTCTGCATTAAATTATTAACATCTACAATGTGTGTGTGTAGTGTGTGTGTATATGTATATGTGTGTATATATATATATATATATATATATATATAAACATACAAAAAAAAGACCATTAATGTTGCAAAGTCAAACACACAAAGTACAGTTGGCTGAAATTTAAAATTTCCCATTTGAAAATTATTCAGGACAAAACAAATTTTGTCCAAATATCCCGTGAAATGGAAATTCTGTAACATTTTCATTTCAGAAACACTGAAAATGTTTCTGTTTTGAATCTTGGTGATTGGTATTGTTCTATGGTACAACCTCTTGCAAGACTGCCTGTCTGTTTTGTGTTCAGGAGGTGCCTAGATCGTTTGGAGCTAAACCTGAGCTATAAAACTGTTGATGAAATACTCATGTGATTCCCGGTAAGCTAAATTTGTTAATTGTAGAATTATAGAATCACAGAAGTTTAGGGATGGAAGAGACTTCAGGAGG
Source organism: Mauremys mutica (assembly GCF_020497125.1). Taxonomy (NCBI): domain Eukaryota; kingdom Metazoa; phylum Chordata; order Testudines; family Geoemydidae; genus Mauremys; species Mauremys mutica. The sequence continues at coordinate 15,087,254 of NC_059095.1, read as the reverse complement.
TCATCCGTCCAATCCCATGCTCAAACAGGACCAACCCCAACTAAATCATCCCATCCAGGGCTTTGTCAAGCCGAGCCTAGCTCCATCCTCTTTGGAACCCCACTTCAGTTAGTTGAAAGCAGCTATCAAATCCCCCCTTCACGCTCCTCTTCTGCAGATTAAACAAGCCCAGTTCCCTCAGCCACCCCTAAGTCATGTGCCCCAGCCCTCTGATCATTTTCATTACCTTCCGCTGGACTCTCTCCAATTTGTCCACATCCTTTCTGTAGTGGGGGCCCCAAAACTGGACGCAATACTCCAGATGTGGCCTCACCAGTAGAGGGGAATAATCACTTCCCTCGATCTGCTGGCAATGCCCCTACTAATGCAGCCCAATATGCCATTGGCCTTCTTGTCAACAAGGGCACCCTGCTGACTCATATCCAGCTTCTCGTCCACTATTATCTCCAGGTCCTTTTCTGTAGAACTGCCGCTTAGCCAGTCGGTTCCCAGCCTGTAGCGGTGCCTGGGATTCTTCCGTCCTAAGTGCAGGACTCTGCACTTGTCCTTGTTGAACCTCATCAGATTTCTTTTGGTCCAATCCTCAACTTTGTCTAGGGCACTCTGGACCCTATCCCTACCCTCCAGAGTATCAACCTCTCCTTCCAGCTTAGTGTCATCTGCATACAGTGCTGCCCAGTGCAGCAGTCTGGGAGCTGACCTTGTCTGTGAAGACTGAGGCAAAAAAAAGCATTGAGTACTTCAGGTTTTTCCACATCATCTGTCACTAGGTTGCCTCCCTCATTCAGTAAGGGTCCCACACTTTCTCTGACCTTATTGTTGCTAACATACCTGTAGAAACCCTTCTTATTACCCTTCACATCCCTTGTTGGCTGCAACTCCAGTTGTGCTTTGGCCTTCTTGATTATACCCCTGCACACTCCACCAATATTTTTATACTTCTCGCTAGTCATCTGTCCACTTTTTGTAAGCTTCCTTTTTGTGTTTAAGATCACTGAAGAGTTCTCTGTTAAGCCAAGCTGGTTGCCTGCCATATTTGCTGTTCTTTCTGCACATCGGGATGGTTTGTTCCTGAGCCCTCAATACGCCTTCTTTAAAATACAGCCAGCTCTCCTGGACTCCATTTCCCCTCATATTAGCCTCCCAGGGAATCCTGCCCATCAGTTCCCTGAGGGAGTCCAAGTCTGCTTTTCTGAAGTCCAGAGTCCATATTCTGCTACTCTCCTTTCTTCCTTTTGTCAGGGTCCTGAACGACCATCTCATGGTCACTGCTGCCCAGGTTGCCACCCACTTCTACTTCCCTTCCCAATTCTTCCCTGTTTGTGAGCAGCAGGTCAAGAATTGGTTGGGAATAACTAATGGTCCTAATTTGAAAAGTACTGTCCACGGTAAAAGTTGACCCATGAAGAGTTAAAATTAGTTACAACTCTTCCTGGGATCAACAAATCTAGTGTATTAGATTTCAGCTTCCCTTGAGCTGGGATTTGGGCACAGCTTGCTGAGGCCAGGGCAGGCTGAGAAACATTAATGCAGACACTGCTCCCTCACTCCATCTGTGGTGTCTGCTGCTGAGGGGAAGGCTTGAACCTGGACAAGCCTTGAACCTGGCCAGAGGTGGCCACACAGCCTAAGGAATTCATATTCTCCTGTTGGTGCCCATTTTCTTTCTTTCCTGTCCTGCTCCATTCGCTCTCTGCCTGTCTGCTGTGCATCCTCCTCCACTGACCCTTCAAATCCGTTTCCAAAATGGCCACTGCCTCACTCCCACTTCATGAGGAGACTTATATCAGTTACTTCAGAGGTTTGGCAACATGAATGCTCAGAAGGAGCGAATAAGAAGGGGGCACAAACAGGCCAGAGTCAACCCAGGGTCTGATGGGAAGAACCCTTCATACATGGATTTTATGTTATGGGTGGGGTTTTCAAAAGTGCTCAGCACTAGCTGCAATCTGCTCTCAACAAAGTCCCTGGGTCTCCTACCATAGGCTCAGTGGAAGTAGGTTTAGGCCAAAACTGAGTAGTTCTGACAATACAACCCTCTGAGACCTGCTCTGCTGAGAATCTCCATTGGTGAGAGCTACCCACATGCAGTTCATGAGCCACCATGACTGGCAAGCGTCAGCAAGCTAGGCCTGGATTTCTGACACTGGGTTCTGGATTGTTAGTTATTCCCACATCAGATCAGAGAAAACCCTGTCAGTCCAGCCTGTCTGAGCTTGCCTAGTGCGCCTCGGAGGGTTCTGGGCAGAGCACGTGCCAGGCCTTAGGGAGTCATGGCCATTAGGCTGCTGTGCAGTTTTCATGGAGAGGGTCCTTCAGGCAGATGTTGGCTGGTACCAAATAAACAGAAAGTGTTTGTCAGACTGTGCCAGCAAGGGGACGATCACACGCCCTTTGAGGCGGGGATGGAGAATTGACACTAGCCCAAGCTCGACAGGTCCAGCAGGGAGTTCAGTGGGCACTGGATGAGGGAGGGAGGGTCTGTAGGAACAGTGCCACCAGTTCCATGTGTTTCTTTCCATGGTGTCACTCCTGGCTCAGCTACATCTAACATGCCATGGGGAGCAGGTGAGGAGGAGCCGCCCCTATGAACAGAGCTAGCCTTGTTGTCTGCACAGCACACTGCTTACCTTTCCCCTCGCCTTTTTATCCTGCTCCCATGATTAACCGGGTCTGTAAAGCTTTGGCTCCCAGCCACCACATCCTTACTGGGGGGAGAAAAAGCAGGCAAACCGCACTCCAGTCTCCAGCATAAAGGCTGCTGGGCCAGTCCCATATTATGTGTGGCTGAGTGTGTGTGAGAGCACGTACATAGCAATGGCCAATGCCACTCTAGCTTCCTATGGTGTGAATAGACAGTAGAGTTGGAAAAGGCCTGAGGAGCCGGCTCAGAGGGAGGCTGCGCCCTCACATGACTGAGAGTCCCTTGAGAGGGCCACTCCAGTACCTGCTCCAAGAGAGGCAGACTTTACCTCCCCTGCCTCTGGGTGAATCACAGGAACAGCAGTGTCCACTGATCCACCCCCCCCCCAGGCGGAGCTGGTGAGTCAGGTTCCTCGCCTCCTCTTAGGGCAAGCAGATGATCTATATCCCACCTCACGCTGTGTTGTAGTGGGCTCGGATCACACCGGAATAGCAGACCAGCACTTTTGCCACATGGAGGACCCCATTTTGTCAGGTCACACTGCATGGAGAACGCCATTTTATACAGCAAAATAGCGTTCTCTGCGTAGTGTGAGTTCACACTTGTTGTACATGTGAAACGGGGCCTGGCGTGGAACGGGGGTGGTGGGAAGAGGCAGGGTGGGAGCTTGGGGGAAGGGGTTAGGTGGTGGTGGTGCCTGGGGGCCGGGGGCTGAGCACCTCCTGGGCCCAGAGGAAGCCGGCACTTATGCATTACAGGATCTGATGATGAACACACCTGCTGTGTATAAACAAGCTCTGTAGCTGCTCCATACCTGGTACAGGAACATGACAGTCCCCAGGCCAGGCCCCTCACTGTGCCTGCTAGAAATGCCTCAGTCACAGAGGCGGTTGGGGTTGCTTCCTCCTTCTCCCTTCAGTTTGGCTCCCTACATATGAACAGAGTATTAGCACTTTCCCTTACGGAAGGGAGCTTAAACAAAAAAAGTTATCGCCTGCCATGCAATGGGCCAGTCTTACCATTAGGTGGCACCAGTGACCCACATATGGTTGGTACAAACAGCCTCTCCAGGCTATGTCTACACTAGGCGCTAAGGGTGTGATGTCCCTCCTTGTGTACACGTAATAGCTGCAATAGCTTGATGAGAACTAGCACTACCAGTGTAGCCATGGCAGCATGAGCAGCAGGACCACAGACACGGCTGAGCTTTGCCAAGTATGTGCCTACAGGCCTCCATCTCCTGTGCTGCCCTGGCTACCAGCTCCGTGAAAGCTCTTGCAAGCACATGTACGTGAGCAGGGGAATCACACCCCTAGTGGGTAGTGCAGACATAGCCACGGCCCCCAGACTTCCTGGAATACCCCTGTGGCAAATGCAGCCCAGCTTATGCGGGGAGGGGAGGGGACTCTGGACTGTCCAGTGCAGTTTTGCACTTCATTGCCCCTTATTCGCCGGCCTGGCCATTCTCTTCTACTCGAGATGTGCTTCCTGCTGCTTGGTCCCCTCTCCCAGTGGACTCCCAGCTCCCCTGGGCATTGCTCAGCAGCTGGGGGCAAACATGAAACAAATGGCCATGCTTGTCTCTGGGATCTGCACTCCAGCCTATGGCTCCCATTTGTTACACTTGCCCATCCTCCTGTTGCTTGTGGGTCAGTGACTGCTGTGAGACCCATGAAGGAAATAGCCTGACCCTGGGTGTGATGCTGCTGGTATCCATGATGTATTGCAAACTGTTAAATTGTAAACTATCACTTTACATTTCTAAGGAGTCTAGGGGGCTCTGTAGGGAAGTGTGGGATGAGTCAGTCTGGAAAGAGCCAGCCTGCAGCAAGGTGGAGTGAGTTGTGTCTCTCTGTGTCAGGGAGCAGCCTGCTTTGTCTCTCTCTGGTTTTGGTTACCATGTGTATTTGCTCAGGAGTCTAAGAATAAAAGTCATGTTTTGATGCAACCTTCCAGCCAGAGTTTTTTATGTTTTATCTTACTTCTCAGTGTGTGTGCCATGAACATCATAGCAGCATGTAGCTCTGTGTCAGGTAGGTGTGGAGATGAACGTGTGAAGCAGTGGCAGACAGCAGGAGTCTCCTGAAAACCAGGGGGCTTGGAGACAGCACTGACAGCAAGCTGGAACCACGAGACTCAGCGGCAGGAAGGGGCTCTGGCAGGAGAGAGGGCTGAAAAGAAACACACCAAAAAGATGAAGGCAGAGAGGGGGCATGCACAGCTGGGAAGGGGGAGGCAGGTCTGGGGCACTGTCTGCTCCAGGGGCCCTGTGAGGGCCACACAGCAGCAGCCAGCCTCAGACATGGCACAGGCAGCTGCTGACAATGGGGCAGATGGGAGGTCAGTGGGTGTCAGTGGCAGGTGAGGCGTGGCAGTGGTGGGGGTGGGGGTAGGGCCGGTGCAACCATTTAGGCGACCTAGGCGGTCGCCTAGGGCACTAGGATTTGGGGGGCAGCATTTTCTTCCGCAGCAACCGCGGTGGCCGGATCTTCGGCTGCCCCAGTCGCCCCCGGCATTTAGGCGGAGGGAGCTGGGCAGGGGAGCGCGGGGAGGGCCGCCTGCAGCAAGTAAGGGGGTGGGGCTGGCGGCATGCAGGGGAACTCCCCGCCCCAGCTCACCTCTGCCCCACCTCCTCCCTGAGCACGCCGTGGCTGCTTCACTTCTCCCGCCTCCCAGGCTTGCGGCACCAATCAGCTTAGGCGCCGCAAGCCTGGGAGGCGGGAGAAGTGAAGCAGCGACGGCGTGTTCAGGGAGGAGGCGGGGCAGGGGTGAGCTGGGGTGGGGGGGTGCCTCAGGGCAGAGGGTGGGGGTGGGGAGCTGCTGCAGAGGGGGGCGCCTCAGGGCGGAGGGGGGAGCTGCTGCGTGGGGAGGGGCACCTCAGGGCGGGGGCTTGGGGAGGGAGCAAGGTGGAAGTTTTGCCTAGGGCGCGAAACAACCTTGCACCGGCTCTGCGTGGCGGTGAGGTGGGAGTGGTAGTGATTGGTAGTTGGTGAAGGATGTTGGGGTGGCAGTGCTGGGTGGGAGGTTGGGAGGACAGTGGTGGGTGTGGGGTAGCAGTGGTTTGTGTGGAGGTTGAGGGGCAACGGTTGGTGAGCGAGATGGGGGGTCGGTTGGGGACAGTGGTTGGGGGGATTTTGGTTTAGTGCCTTGTGTGCTAGGTACATTGCCTATAGACATTTTGCATCTCTGTTATGCTGCTGTAATCTATTCAGAAACTCCAGGCTCTTTACAAAAGCTACCCAGCAATTTTAATGAGACAATCTGCAGAGCTGAAATAATTATGGAGGCCAAAGGAAGCAGTATCATTTGGTGTCCTATAGGGTCCGTGTATGCTTATGTATCTGAACAGCACACAGCACAAAGGGATGCTGCTGTAATATACATAATTTGCAATGAGAAGGCACCAGCTTCCAGCTGCTTCAGGAACCAGATTTACAGGCCAGACAGACAAAAACTGGTCAAAGTATTTAGTAGTATTAATATTTGCTGCAAATTTACCCATATCTGTTTGTGAGTCATTCAGACCAATTCTGATTTCTGCAAATGTGTCTGCTGTTCCTAAGTATTGGCCGTGCAGTTTGGAAGAATAATTGTCATACTACAGGTGCTTTGCAAACTGTTCCCCTTGACTATTCAATTTACACTGTTGCTGAGGAACGTGCTGTTTTTCACCCCTGTCACATGGTGTTGCTTCTGCTCCCTGATTGATGACTTGCACCTTTTAAACAGGGGAATAAGGAATGCTAAATAATGATTAACCAAGAACCACAGTTTGTTTCATTCACAGCAATGATTCATTCTACAATTCATGAAACTTTGGGGATTTGCAAACAACTGTTTCTGATCAGCTGAGTTCTGAGAAATAACAAGTAACAGGATCTGACTGACAGCAATGGAGTGAAGGAGGCTGATCTATGTAAAAATAAATTCATGAATCTGCTTTTCTTTCTTCCAGTCGTTCTACTAGAAATTAATCACAGCTCAATGATTCTGAACAAAGCTGGGGATCATGGATTGGTTATTTTCGTTACTGAAAGGGGAACAGAAACACCTAACTCTTCTCTTCTATACCATGCCCATCACCATGGCAGCTGACAAATTAAGCAAAGTGATCACTGTTATGTGTGGTCCCTTTGCCATTCCTCTGCCCTGGAGGAAATTTGCATGCGCGTTGATTACACTGCTGTGCAATGTGCTATTATTGGTGCAGGTAAGAAGTGCACCTTGCCTTGAGGCTAGAGCAGTGAAGATCCAGGCAGTTCTCAGCTCCTGGAGAAGACAGTTCCATTCTTCTTAAGAAAGCTCCACATGCCATGTCCTGTAGTAAAATCCCAGTTTAAAATTGTTTCCATGGTGGAAAGGAAGCAGCATGATTGGTGGGAGTGTCCAGTGCCTATCACATTACTAAAGAGGAAATCTCAGCTAGTGCTGAGCCCAGGTTATATTCTGAACACGATAATTCCATCCTGTTTCATGATCACAAGGCCATCAGATGTTCCCCCAGGGCCACATTCCGTTCTGATTTAGACAGGATCAACTCCCCTGACTTCGGTGCAGTTGCTAATGATTGTCACAGGTGTGAGTTCAGAAGCTAGTCCTGAGTGTGTTCTAAACATTACTCTGCAGTGGCATGGTTTGCGGGAGGAGAGCTGAACCCTGTCGCTCTGAGTGAGACAAAACTTCCTGTTTCCGCCATAGGAAATATTTACAAATACCCACCCGGGAGCCCTAATGGAGTCACCTAGAGACTTTCTCTTCATGGCTTCCAGATGAACTGATGGAAAATTCATCACCAAAAAGCACGTCTGTTGGAGAAATATATGCAGAGAGCTGCTTCCGCCATCAGTCCTTGGCTTCTGAGACATGACGCGAGGACTGATATTCCTCTGCTAGATACTTTGTTTTTCATTGTTCATATTCACATGGCAAGTTATAAGCTTGGATTACAGCTCTCATTTCCGCATAGCAATGGGTGACCTCACTGCAGTAAGTGTGTGAAGCTATTTAATGAAAAGTAAACCACTGAGGTAAAGCAAACATGGGGAAAGGAAGTGGCCTGGATCTCAGCAACAAGTCCAAATGGCTGTTTGGGAGGGTTTTCTGAAGGCACAGAATCATCTGCCCTGATCATCTGAAAACTAGAGCTGGTCAAATAATAGTATTTGCTGAATCAAATGAATGCAGCCTTTTTGGTTCTTGGGTTCATTCCTGATTCCTGTGACTGTGTTTGCTGTTCCAGTGTATTTGCCAAGTGGCTTAGAACTATTTTGTGACTATGGGTTGTTCATGAACAGGTCACTATTTGCTACTCACTGTTGGTGAAAATCACCCCTGTGCAAGAGGGCAACCTGAAATCTAGGCACCACTTTGGTCGCACTCCAGTGCTGCATGGGCCTCATGCTGGCCCTCTGCACAGGGGTGAATTTCACACTATTGGTGCCGTTTGATTAGTCACATGCTTATTTTCTGCTGCCTGATTGGATGATTGAAACTTTTAAACAGAGGAACATATGACATAGAACTAATAGCAGATAAGGAGTAATGTGTAAGGCCCTTCCGTGTACAAAGTCCAGGGTCCTTGCTGGTCTGGGAGAGCGTGGTTATGTGCAGTAATGGGTAACGTGGCCCCAGGGAAGAGCAGCTAATCCTGGTCACACACATTCTCTCAGATCGTTTTAAATGATTTTACCAGCTGGACCGAAGGCATGCAGTTTCTGGGGAATTAATGTCTCTAGCAAAAACTAGGATGCTTCTGTAGACTCAGTGACACCAAACTGCAGTGACAGTGGCCCTCCCCATAACAGTGAACTAGGCCCCATGCAGTGGGGTGCAGTGACAGTGGGGCCCCCGCATAGCAGTTCCCTGGGCTGTATGCAGTGGGATGCAGTGTTAGGCTCTGTGCAGCAGGGTGCAGCGACAAAGTCCCTCCCAGCAGCAGCACGCATGCAGTGGGGTGCAGTGACAGTGTCACTCCCTGTAGCAGTGCTGGGTTCTGTGCCATGGGACACGGGAGCAGTGCGTGTAGTCATTGGCGGCGAGTTCTATGGGCCCGTGGTGCCTGGGCACCAGGAATATTCCTGGCGCAGGGCCCAGCTCCAGCAATGTTTGAGGCCGGGTCTCTCCCTCGGCCCCGCCTTCCGCCCCCGGGTGCTCCCTCCTGTGTGTCCGCCTTTCCCACACACGTCCTCCCACCCCCAAACTCCCTCCCAGAGTCTGCACCCCCACCCCAGCCTAGAGCGAGCCTGCACCTAAACTCTCTCCCAGAGCCTGCACCCCCTCCCTCCGCACCTCCTCCTGTCCCCAAACTCCCTCCCAGAGCCTGCACCCTGCAGCCCTCCTGCACCCCAATCCCCTGCCCCAGCCCAGGGCCTGCACCCCAGACCTCCTCTCCCCCACCCAAACACCCTCCCAGGGCCTTAGGCAGGTGGGGGTGGAGTTTGGGGGAAGCAGGCTCTGGGCATTCTCGGCATCACCAAAATTTCTACAAATCTGCTGCCCCTGCGTGTGGTTTATTGTGTCTTGAAGTATGGCGCTCTATTTTGTTTTATCATGTGCTAGGTTTGCTTGTCAGGGTTGGCTCACCCCTTTCCTTTCCCTCCTCTCTTCCTTACAGGTGCTCCCATTCTCCCCCCCGCCCCAGTACTGTCCTCGTGCCCTGCCAAGAGACATTGCATCAGGGGATGGTGGACACGGAGCTCTCCGCTGCTGTGAGTGCATGTCTCAGGCAGGAACTGGCGCTGCCAGAGATGCCCCAGGGAGCTGCTTATTTGCGCAGGAAACCTCCTGCCTGCTTTTTTTTCACGGTCTTGATAATATGCCTCTGCAAATGGACGCTGGGGCAGATTCCGTTTATTCCTGTGGCCTCTTCTGCTGGCAGCACAGGAGGAAAGTTTGACTTCACGGCCGTTGTCATCCACTGCTGGCGGCTCTGACACGAGCTGTAGTAGGCCCAGTCCCAAGTAGCCGGCCCAGCAGCAGCACTCTGGTTCTCGGGCAGCACCGTGCTCCGCGGCTGGGCGTTCGCCGGTTTGGATGGCGGGCTGGGTTGGATTCAGGTTGTGGGGGAGGAGGAGCTGGCTCGGCACACTACAGAACATTTGCATGTCGTCTTCGCATTTTTCTCTCTTCCAATCCCTGCCAAAAGCCTTTCTGCTGGAGGGGAAGGACTTGTTTTGTTTCAGTCAGACAGGCTGCTCTCCAGCACTCTGACTTTAAGCCACATGGAAGGGCCGCCCCCCTCCCAGGGGAGCCAAAGAGCTGCAGCAGCCTCCAGAATGCCTGAGGTGCCCTGGCCTCGGGGCTACGGGCTGCCCAAGGCACAGAGCTCTGAGGAGCGCCCCTGCATAGCCCTCCTTGTGCCAGCACCCTGGGCCCTGCAGAATAATGAGCCTTTGAGGTTCTCCAGCATTTTCCCACTCAGCCAGTCCACCCCGAGCAGAGACAAACCCGGAGAGAGTCACACACATCAGGAGCAGACTGGACTGGGCCATCTAGCCAGTGTCCTGGCTCTGACAGCGGCAGTACCAGATGTCGCAGAGGAAGAGCTCAGACACCTGCAGTAACAGATGGGGGTAATCTTCCCCCGCCCCCGCAGGTCTCATCCTGATCTCTGATGGAGATTGGCTCAAACATCCCCCTAGTTGTTCCATTAGCTACGATAATGTGCGATATTCTTGTTACCCTTATTGTAGCAGGGTGCATCCCTCGCCTGCCTTTGGACTGCAGAAACCTGCTCAGACTCCACGGGTTGTCACGCTCTGGTCCCTCCACCCACCCCTTACCGTGCCGTGAAGCAATGCTGTTTACAGCGTCCCCTGGGCTTTCGGCCTTTCCTTGGGGCCTGAAAGGAGCAGAGTCTCCTTTCTCTGAGACTTCTGTGAGACTGGGTGCAGCCAGCCCTTCACTTCCTTCCTGTGCCCTTCTGATCAGTCTTGAGCTGATTGGCTAACTGGCTCTTTAGCTCACCCAGACCCCCCCCACCACCTGATTAGATAATTAACTTCAATTGCCCAGTCAGCCTGCTCCGGGGGAACTGACTGAGTGCCTGCTCATCTGCTAACTCCCAGTGCTCTGTCACACTTAGATATATCTGATCCCTTTTTGAAACGTCTTAAGTTCTTGCCCTCAGTGACTTCCTGTGGCAGTGAGTTCCACAGTCTAATCACATGCTAGCTCAATCAGCTAGCATGAGTGTCTCCTGGAGCTGAAAGTTACAACCTACCTCTGGTACAGACATACCCTATAGCCCCTAACTTTCACTTTAAGTGCTTAAGTCCAATATTTAGGTGCCACTGAGATCCTCAAAACCTCTGCTCAGCTGCCACCTAACCTCAAAGGTATCTAATTTCCCTGGGTGCCAGAGTTCCAGCTGGTGGCCATGTGGAAAGCTGCCACCAGCTGGTCGTGATGCTACGAGCAACTTGCACTCTATCGCACACTGAAATCCGGTGAGATTTTCTCAGTCTGTCTCACCTGCAAGGCCCAAGCTGGCAGGTGTTCCCAGTGCACACTTCCCATGCACCACAGGCAACTGGGGTGGCCAGATTGGGAATTTGGGGCAGGCTGGCTGGATTTGTGCTCCCCACTATAACTGGAATGTAGCTGGGGTGGCGCGAGTGGTGGGAGAGGCTAGCGGCCCTGAGTCTGGTCCCACAAGGCCATTCTCGGGGCAGCAAGCCCTCGTGCTACACTGCCGGGTTCAGTGTGCTTGCTCAATCCAAGCTAGGGTGGATATGCTGGAAATTCTGCTTCCCAGCTCTGGCGGAGATACCCCTGTGATGGTCTGTACCTCGTGGGAACACCCTACAGCCCCATGTTCATCAAAGTTTGTCATGTCGGGTGTCTTCGGAAGGCTCATGATGTACTGAGCATTGTTGTTATGGTAATGTTATAGTAATCATTGTTCTAGTAATGTTACAGATTGTAATTTCATGTATATAGTTATGAGGCTGAAAATGTGTCCTCATGGCTTAAAGCAAGCCCAGGCAAAAACTTTCTAAGAGCAGAGGGGCAGTTCACACCTCATCAGGGCATGTGTGGGACAAACCCAACTCAGCCTCACAGGAACAATGGACACTGGCCTAGGCAACAACAAAGGATCTGTTGTCTCTCAAGTGAGTCACCCCCCTTCCTTTGGGACCGCGATGAGGTAATGCTCCCCTGACTCGGGGGTGGGGGGGCCAAAGCCAAGAGGGAAGAAAGCACATGATAAAAGGAAGAGACATTTGCCAGGCTCATTCTCTCTCATCCACCTCCATCTACAGACACCACCGCCAAGAGACTGAAGCGCTCATCAAAGGGGAGAGCCTGGCTGAAGGGCAACCAGCCAGCCTGAGAAGCATCTAAGTTTGTAAAGCCATTGAAAGTATTAAGATCAGCTTAGAATGCGTTTTGCTTTTATTTCATTTGACCAAATCCGACTTCTTGTGCTTTGACTTATAATCACTTAAAATCTAGCTTTATAGTTAATAAATTTGTTTATTTATTCTACCTGAAACAGTGCATTTGGTTTGAAGAGTGTCAGAGACTTCCCTTGGGATAACAAGCCTGATACATATCAATTTCTTTGTTAAATTGACGAACTCTTATAAGCTTGCAGCGTCCAGCGGGCATAACTGGACACTGCAAGATGGAGGTTCCTAGGATAGTGTCTGGGACTGGAGATATTGGCTAGTGTCATTCGGTTGCACAATCCAAGGAGCAGCTTACATGCCAGAGGCTGTGTGTGAACAGCCCAGGAGTGGGGGTTCTCACAGCAGAGCAGGGTAAGGCTGACTCCAGAGTCAAGGATTGGCATGACCTAGCAGTTCACTGGTCCGGATAACACCAGAAGGGAGCGTCACAATCCCCTCTGTCCCTTTGTGGCTCTAGCCCTGGCTTCCTAGTACCACCCTTGGACTGTCTGCCATCACAAAACGGCTTTCCACCCCTAGAGCCAAGGAAGGAGGCATCACGAGGGAGACAAACTGACTGAGCCAGGCTTTATTGGGGGTATTCAGACACTGGCTGGAGTGACGGGCTGGCCCTGCCCTGCCCCGAAGGAGACCCCGGAGAGGTGGAGCTTTGTGCTGTTTGAAGGGCGGGATGCTGAGAGATGCTGTACCTAAGGGCATGTTGACACATCCCGTGCTGCAGCACGTCTGGTGAAGACGCTCTACGCCGAAGGGAGAGAGCTCTGCCAACAGCATAATGGAACCACCTCTGCCAATCTGCTTATGTCGGTGTAACGGATGTCGCTCAGGGGGTGACATAGGCCGACATAGGCTGTAGTGAAGGGCTTGGGCTGTCCTTAGCAACCGGAGAGCAGCCCAAACCTCATCCAAGCAGCAACCAGGACATGCAGCCCTGGTACAAGTAGATGAGGAAAAAGACAGTCAAAAATCATCGTAATTAATAATCATCGTCCCAGGCCATAGCTGCGCCCTGCATGGCTCAACCTGGGAATCTAGGAATGAGGCTGATCGAGGTGGCTCAGCACAAAAGAAACAGAGGGTGCAAGGCCAGAAGGGACCACTGTGATCATCTCATCTGTCCTCCTGTGTGACACGGGCCAGGAACTAATTCCTTGTCGGAGCTAGAGCAGATCTGTGAGAAAAAATCCAGTCTGGAGAATCCATCGCAACCCTCCCTCGGGAAGTTGCTCCAAGGGTTAATTACCCCTCGCCACTAATCACTGACACCTTTGTTCTAGTCTTGGCAAGGATAAGCTGCCTGTTAGCAGTAATGCTGGGGGTGGCAGGGGATACCAGGGGGCATTTCTTTTGCTTTTAAAGTTTAGCAGGAAGCCAGGCAGGAGCGAAGGGGAGATCTCGTGAGCAGCACCGCACCAACACAGGCAGAGCTGCCCTGGGGTAAGGCTGCTGAGCCCACCCGACTCGGACAGTCCCTTGCTCAGTGGCAGCTGAATGTGTCTTTCCCTGCCCTGGGGTGGGAGGAGTGGGGCGTGTGAGGAAGTGGGGAGACGGGGGAGCAGGGAGAAAATGTGTTTGGGGTGGGGGCGGCTGTGTCTGTGGAGAGAAGGGCTGAGGGGTTGGCAGGGCTGGGGCAGGAGAGCAGGGTTCATGCACATGGTCACTCCAGAAGTATCTGATCATGGGGGGGTGGGTGGATCTCAGTAAGATGGTCCCCAGGGTGCTGTGGGTGTGAGATGCAGGCCTGCGGGCAGAGGGATCTACATGAATGCCTGGGGTCGCACCTCCCTCAGTGCACAGTGAAGGTCCCTGAGGCTTCCTAGCTAACAAAAGGGCCATTTCCCATCACACCCTTAGTCTCCCAGACATTCCTGCACAGACACCGGCTGGCCCAGCGATTGCCCTGCTGTATGCTACAAACACACATTGTCCCAGAAGGCTCCCGAGCTGCGGATGCCACATCCCCAGTAAAGGTTCCGTCTGCAGCGGCAAACCTCGGAAAATAAAACCAGCCTGAAAGGAAACTGCTGATCCCTGGCTCCTGGCCAGGAATGGGCAAAGGACCTCGCTCTGGCACAGTGCACAGTGTGTGGGGCAGGGGTGCTGCTAGGCACAAGCTCTGGCACGAGGTCAGAATGTGGAATTGGGCTTTCCCGTATCTGTGAGGCTCAACAGACCCTCTTAGAGAGGCAAGCGGGGTGAGGTAATATCTTTTATTGGACCAACTTCTAATAAAAGGTATGACATCACCCCCTTGTCTCTCCAGTATCCTGGGACTAACACGGCTACAACAATACTGCATAGAACCCAGTTATAGAACTGCATTTCACTCCTGAGGCTGACTCCAAACCTGGCGCGAGCGGGTGCAGTGCCACAGGATCCTGACCTGGTCTAAGCGGGTGCAGTGCCACGGGATCCCGACCTGGCATGAGCGGGTGCAGTACCACGGGATCCCGACCTGGCACGAGCGGGTGCAATGCCACAGGATCCCGACCTGGCATGAGCAGGTGCAGTGCCACGGGATCCTGACCTGGTCTAAGAGGGTGCAGTGCCATGGGATCCCGACTGGGTGTGAGTGGGTGCAGTGCCACGGGATCCAGACCTGGTGTGAGCGGGTGCAGTGCCACAGGATCCAGATCTGGCGTGAGCAGGTGTAATGCCATGGACTCCTGATTCACACCAAAGGCCATTTCATTCTATATCGCCCCATCCCCTCATCCCACATTACAGCCACATTGGGGCGCCGAGTCCCACACCATTGTTCTTCACATGGGTCTGTTTGTAGTGTCAGCGGGATCAAATCATCTCTTATCACTCTAGTGAGCAGGGGAGTGAATTCACCTTGAGTGGGAATGAATCCTGCAGGAAGCCCAGCCAAGGGGCTGGGAGCACTGGTCTCTAAACAGTGACCCAGTGTGAGAAATAATTTTCCTAATAATTTCATGAAGGTTTGCCACAACTCAGTTTCCACACAAGCAGTTCCTTACTAGCCCAAAGGCCACTTGGTGTAGGTCACAACCAAACCAGGAATACAAGTCTACGAGTTGGCCTGTACTCTATATCCAAGCCACAATACAGTGATAAGCATTGGCTGAATACTCGCAAGCAGATCCGGTCTGGAGACCCCTTCCTGTCCTACGTGGCTCCAGAGGGCATGGAAAGCTCTGACAAAGAACCCCTAGGACGCCTGGCTTTTCTCTGCACCCTAATGAACAGCTGATGTCACTGCTGGTGTTGGCCCTGAGCTAACACCAGCTGAAGCAGTTTAGGGCTGTGCTCTGCTCCCTTGAAGGTTTTTTCCTTTATCTCACCTTGCCATATTCCCCCAGCTATTAAATGAAGCATTTCTAACCAATTATTTTCTCCACTGGTGCCTAGTTAACCATGTTTTCATTATTTGTATTGCTCAGCCCAACCCCTAAATAAGGTAATGCTGCTATTTCAAAGAGTCACTAACAATCCTCTCATTCGTTCAGTCTTTGGGGCCTGTTACTCATGCTCCTATCCAAACTCAGTTAAAAACCACAGTCATTCAGGCTAGTCTGGGCCTCTAGTCCGCACCCCTCCACAGGCTGGAGGCTTGCTCTGTTCAGAGCAGCACCCAGAGTGTTGGATGCTCACCTGAACTGTTAGCTCAGTGCAATGTGTCCAGAGAGCAGTGTGACACTGTGAAGGAAAACGTCCTGCCTTTGAGAAACTCTCCTGGCTTCTCCTGACCATCCCAGGAACTGTAAGTGGAATAATTAACCATGTTTGGATTATTCAACAGAACTGAGGAAAGGTCACTTTTTTCAGCTGAATTCTAGGAGCCAAAGTGAAAATAATCATGGAAATAAATTCTCCGTCTTTGGGATGGCGAAGGTACTGAATGTGCCACGAGCCCATCCCTGGGCTCAGTTCTAATCCAAGGCTTTGCGGGGGATTGGCTTTCTTGGGATTGAGTTCCCCAGTTGGGGTTTGTCACAGAAGTGTTAGCTGCTGCTTAGGGGTTTGGGAGGATCTGACATTCTAGCCCTTGGCATGAGCGTGGCTGGGTTTGTTGTATCAGAGGCTCCATAAAGCCAGCCCCTTGCTGCTGCTGGACTCAGCAGGGCTGCCTCAGTGGCATGGGATGGGGAGTATGAAGCTCCACAGGCCATTTGACAAATCGGGGCATAAATTCAAGACTCTAGGGACAGGGAGAACAAAGTGTGTCAGGAGATGTCAGAAGAATGGGGCATGGAGCCTCGTCTTTCTAGGGCAGTGGGTCAAAGCTGGTTCAAGTCGGTACAGAGTCCAGACCTTTACTGGAGCTGATTAAATACAGCAGCATTGAGTCCCTTTTTTTGTAGCAGTCACATGGCCAGGTTTCTGTCTGCAGAGATGTTTGGGCTTTGCTTTGTCCCAAAACCAACATGTAGGAAAGGAAGTGTTTGTTTAGACCCAAGAGATGTGAAAGGTGGGCACTACCCCAGCTGAGGAAGTCGGATCTACACTTCAAACTGCAGGAGTGTTTCCATTCAGGAGGCAAGGCCTGGGTTTGGGCAGGTCCAGTTTCGTAAAGAAACTGTAAAAACTGAACACCCCCATTGGGAGATGTTTAGGGGACTTCCCTTCGGGATTGCCTGTGGTAGTGAAGTGTGAAAGCCCCCTGTCCCATATCTTCAAGGATCTGAAACAAGTAGCAATAACTGTTGATGATCTGCAGAGTTGGGGCAAAAATGCCTAACCCTACAGGGAGAGGCTGCATTGTGTTCTGTAGAGCGAAAAAGAAAAGAATTTAACTTGAACCGGAACAAATGCCAGATGGGGCTAAGTGAAGGCAGTTATGCAGGAATCATACCCAGTGACAAAGTTCAGTCGGTCCAAGGAAGATGGAGACACTTGTACAACTAGAAGGACCTCACACCAAGGATGCCTTAGAGATCCCTGGGCTTGGCACCTACATCAGAACGGTCATACCAGAACAGATCTCAGCAAATTCCTCCCTGACTTGTCACAGTTAGGTGCTGCATGCAGAATGCTGCTTGAGGCGTGTACTGCACAAAGCCACTTAATTTAAGCACTTCCACGTTTCACAATCTACATCTCGTGCTTTGCATCAAAAACCAGCGTCCTGGCTCACGTTATGGCAGAAGGCCCCTGTTCTGAGTGGTTTATGATGAATCTGCCACATAGCTCCAATTCCCACTCCTGGGGCAGTGGGGTTTATGTATTACAGCACAGAGTGCACGGTGCGTGGCCAGTGTGCTCCCTGCAGGACCCACCAACTCAGAGCTGAAGCAATGTGATTGCTTGAACGAGGTTCAAGTAGCCTGGCACAGCTTTACTCAAGATACAGCATAGGAATAGTTAGGCCGTGTACTATAAACACAGTTAAAGAAAGAGCCCATTCAGGGAGAGGAACTCCCAGCAGCTGGCTTGGAAACGTCTGTCTGCCCGCCCCTCTTTTCTTGTTCTAGTTTTCCATTCTGTTCTTAGAGAGTCTGTCTGTCTGTCTCTCGCTGATTCTCAGCGGCCCACAGGACTGAATGCAAATGTCTCTTGACATACAACCACTGCCTGCTTGGAGAGTGTAACTAAAGGGGGAACCCTCACCAGGTGCAGCACTGCATGGTGGGACAGATAGTGTCCACAAGCCAGACCCGAGTACTCAGGATGAGAGCTGTTGCTGGCTATGCAGAGATCTGTATGGACTATATGCAGCCCATGGGCCAGCTATAGAGGTTGCCCAGTGAGGTGAGGATATACAATAGCTGTTACTGAGTGTAGCTGTTCCTAATGGATCAGTGCCAAATGGAACATGTCTCCCAGCCATAACCAGGTGTGCCAGCCCACGGCACTCACTTGTCCACCTGGGTAATTAGCATCCACTGGAGGAGTGGTCAGATGGCTGACAAGAACCCATGGCCATGGAGTCCTTGGGTGTGTGTTGCTCAGCATTTGTGAGTCTTGCCCTAGTGCCAAAGGCATATGACTGCAGTGGAGCCTCAGCCAATGCAGAGGTACTTCAAACACCACATTGTGGTCCTGTACAGCATAAGAATGGCCATACTGGGTCATACCAGTGGTCCATCTTGCCCGGTATCCTGCCTTCTGACGGTGGTTGGTGCCAGGTGCTTTAGAGGGTATGAACAGAGCAGGGCAATTTATCAAGTCATCCATCCCCTGTCATCCAGTCCCAGCTTCTGCTAGTCAAAGGCTAGGGAAACACAGAGTATGGGATTGTGTCCCTGACCAGCTTGGCTAATAGTCACTGATGGACCTGTCCTCCAGGAATTTATCTCATTCTTTTGTGAACCTAGTTATATTTTTGGCCTTCACAACATCCCCCTGCAATGAGTTCCACAGGTTGACTGTGCGCTGGGTGAAGCAGCTCAGAGGGGGCACTGGCAGATTCCTGCATGTCGAACAAACAGCCTCATGGGGAGCGATTTCTCACCAGCTCATTGCCAGCAAAGAGAATGTACAGATAACGGGAAGAACCAACAGGCCAAAGCACAAGCTGCCCCGAGGCCCAGCTGGGAAGGCTCCACCTCTGGAGGGCTGAGCCCCACTGCTTATGGCAAGGGCCTGGTCCCGCTCTGAGTGCTGGAGTGAGAAGGTTCCTGGCTGACATGGAGCCAAGATTTAGCACTCCAGAGAGGTGGGTTTTGTAGCTCACTGTCGGACACTGGAGTTCTTGCTCAGGCCAAATTCCCATTGAAGCCAGTGCCTGGGTAAGGACTGCAGCATCAAGCCCATTCTCCTTAGGAAGACAACGAGTTGCCAGGTGCATATTATCTGGGAATTGGCTGTTTTCGTGGGCTCAGGGTACCCATGGCTCAAGGAGGGGCTGCTAATCCAGATGCTCACTGGGGCTCCCTGCAGTGGTGAGGTGGGGCAGGTCCTGGAGCAGGTCAAGATCTGCATTGCCCCTCCGCCCTCATTGACCTCCAGCCTCTGTGGCTTATGTGTCCTACAGAGCCCACACTTGGTCCCAGCAGGCTGCTGGGAACACCTGGCCTGGAGATAAGATGGGAACTGCTGAGAGCCAGTGTGTGTGTCAGTAGGGGCAGACGGGCAGGGCCCGGAGGGAGCCAGGCCTGGCTGTGAGGTGGGAGGAGAAGCTGAGGGAGGCAATAATCAGTTTGGTGATGGATCAGTTTGCGTCCTGCGTGCCGATTCCTGCTTTTCCTGCCCTCTGCACAGGCCAGGGGAGCTCCAGCCAGCCTGCTCAGCCTGGTCCAGTGGTGAAATAGCCACGCACTGTCTGTGGGGAAAAACATCAAAACACTTTTTCCTTGGAATCAGCAGATAGTCCAGCTGCTCAGGACTCCACTGTTGTGGTTGCCACGTAGCTCAGGGACCAGCCAGGCCATGAGAGCTCAGGTTCCTTCTTGTCTCTGCAGCTACTAAGAACATAGGGCTTAGTCCACAGGAACATGAATCAGATGCTAGTGTTTAATGTGAGGGAAATGGGGGAGTGTCCATTGAACATCAATGACTAACCAACACTACTGAGAGACAAATTCTTTGTTAACAATTCACTGCAGGTGAGACCTCACATAACATACTTCCCAAGTGGCAGTCCAGCAACACCAGGTTGGGCATTCCTGATGGTTCTGCTAAAAAAAACCAAGCAAAGCAAAGAAGGCAAACCCATTCGGGTCTCCTTTAATTTTAAAAAGGGACCAAGACAACTTTTTAAAGAAACCCTTGGCAAGTTACCTCTGTGCCTCAGTTTACACATTTTTAAAATGGGTTTTGGAATTACACTGGGGTGCTGCGAGTTGGAATCCATGTTTTTGTGATCCTTGGACTGAAGAAATCCCATTGACCATTTTGATTGATGGCTCCACCTTCTGCTTCCCTTCTGACTGGCCACAGTTGTGGTGAGTCCCTGTGGGAAGCACATCTGGCTTGACTGGAAGAGGCACAGTGTGGCAGAGCATTTGAACAAAGCTTTTGATACGGTCTCCCACAGTATTCTTCCAACAAGTTAAGGGAATATGGATTGGATGAATGGACTGTAAGGTGGATAGAAAGCTGGCTAGATTGTTGGGCTCAGTGGGAAGTGATCAACGGCTCGATGTCTAGTTGGCAGCCGGTTTCAAGCGGAGTGCCCTAGGGGTCAGTCCTGGGGTCGGTTTTGTTCAACATATTCATTAATGAACTGGATGATGGGATGGATTGCACCCAAGTTCATGGATGACACTAAGGTGGGGGGAGAGGTAGATATGCTGAAGGGTAGGAACAGGGTCAAGTGACCTAGACAAATCGGAGGATTGGGCCAAAAGAAATCTGATGAGGTTCAACAAGGACAAGTGCAGAATCCTGCACTTTAGGACGGAAGAATCCCATGCACCGCTACAGGCTGAGGACCAACTGGCTAAGCAGCAGTTCTGCAGAAAAGGACCTGGGGATTACAATGGACAAGAAGCTGGATATGAGTCAGCAGTGTGCCCTTGTTGCCAAGAAGGCTAACGGCATATTGGGCTGCATTAGTAGGAGCATTGCCAGCAGATCGAGGGAGGTGATTATTCCCCTCTATTCGGCACTGGTGAGGCCACATCTGGAGTATTGCGTCCAGTTTTGGGTCTCCCACTACAGAAGGGATGTGGACAAATTGGAGAGAGTCCAGCGGAGGGCAACGAAAATGATCAGGTGGGTCGGGGACATGGCTTACGAGGAGAGGCTGAAGGAACTGGGCTTGTTTAGTCTGCAAAAGAGAAGAGTGAGGGGGGATTTGATAGCAGCCGAAAGGGGGTTCCAAAGAGGATGGAGCTCAGCTGTTCTCAGTGGTGGCAGATGACAGCACAAGGAGCAATGGTCTCAGGTTGCAGGTGGGGGAGGTCTAGGTTGGATATTCAGGAAAACTATTTCACTAGGAGGATGGTGAAGCACTGGAATGGGTTCCCTAGGGAGGTGGTGGAATCTCCATCCTTTGAGATTTTTAAGGCCTGGCTTGACAAAGCCCTGGCTGGGATGATTTAGTTGGTGTTGGTCCTGCGTTAAGCAGGGGATTAAACTAGATGACCTCCTGAGGTCTCTTCCAAGCCTAATCTTCTATGATTCTATGAACTGTCTCCTTCCCATATCCTGGGTCAAGTTGGGTGAATGAGGTGCTGGATATGGGAAGTGTTAGTCCACCTCTCCTGAGTCTGCTACCCAGCCTGGGGCATCATGTCATTGGGCAGTGGCTGCCTTGCACAGATGGCTACTTTACCACCAGGTTCTGGAGGAGGGTGTGAGAAAAAATGGGAATCCCTGACCCAGAGGATGTATAAGAGAGATGGGTATCCACTGATGAATTCTGCATGCAGGCGGGGGGTGCAGCCTCTTAGCTATTCTGTTTCAACAATTAACTTCAATAAGCTCCCAAAGCTACAGTGTGAAGGCAGAGACTCAAGCCAAGGGACGCTGCAGGCTGTCTGGCCCATGCCCTGGCCCATGTCTGGCCCTCCTACTGTCTGGCCCATGCCCTGCAGCCTGTGTGGCAGGTGCAGAGCCAGAGGGTGCAGCGGCTCCCTAGGACCTGCAAGAGGCTGTAAGGGGTCAAGACAAAAGAATGATGAATGCCCTTCATGACAGCTTCTGTAGCCCATCTGCCCCTGCTCCTGGGCAGGCCATGTGGTCACAGGGACTGGAGAAGGGACAGGGCTCCCTTGGCCGCGCTGGGCTGTGCCCACCAGGCGGTACAAGGCAGTGAATGTGTGCTGTGCTTTCAGGCTGCTCCCTTTGATGCGTGCCTGGCACTGCAGTTGTTAAGCAGACAGTGCTGTTTGGTCTGGCCCGGATGCAACCCTTCTCTGGGGGCCTGGCTGGAATGTGGCTGGAATCCATTTGAAGCAGGAGGCAGCAGTTAGTTCAGACAGCCCTGGGCTGTG
Organism: Mauremys mutica; assembly: GCF_020497125.1. NCBI lineage: Eukaryota > Metazoa > Chordata > Testudines > Geoemydidae > Mauremys > Mauremys mutica. The sequence goes on along the minus strand of NC_059095.1, from coordinate 15,065,352 downwards.
CTCCATCTCGGAGAGATCTGGAGACGTTAACCCTCGCATGCCCTCTCCGGAGACAGCCCATGTGCACCGCCAGCGCTGGCCACGGAAGATGGCTGTGGGACTCCTGATACTATTGACTCACACAGAGTGAACCCTCCTTGGGGAAGCACACCCATACCCACCCTGGGAACAGCCACCATATAAAGACCTGTGCCCTCTAGGTGGGTCCTTGCATGTCTGGGCAGCACAGCACAGCCCCTCTGCTGCTTCTGACTCCACTGCACACAGCTCTGCCCTCTGAAGGGGACTGTCAGTGGCTGGCCCAGAGGCTTGTACACAGCTGCCACCCCATGGCTTCTCTCCTTCACCTCTGCCTCCTGCACACCCACTCATAGCCTGTCCCTGGGTCTGGGCACAGGTCAAGAGGCAGAGCACGCCCCATGGTACATGCCTGGGCAAGGTGACCCTGACGGACCACCCGCCGTACCGGAGGGTGTGACTAACCAGGGAGGAAGGCAGGGCTGGACCCTCAGCTCTGTGCCATCAGGAAAGGGCCAGGTGCAGGCAGGGAAAGCAGTGCTGGGACTTGCCCCCAAGACATGCCAGAGGCCATCCATGCTGCACCCATGCTGAGGCTCGGCCGTCATTCCCTCTGCACTTGGCTGTGAGCATCAGCCCAGTCCTGCTGCATACGACATGGTTGCTCTCAGGGGTGCTCTGCATCCAGGGACCCATGTTCCTGCAGGACAGTCCCTTGATATGGACTTCATGAATCCGGCTGAGCCCCCTTGTCCATGGCAATGTCTGTGTCTGGCGGGCCTCCCCCCTGGGCACCAGGGAACCTGCAAGGAGAGGGAGACCCTCGCTCCTGAATGAGCAGCTGCTCGCATGGTCCTAGAGCAGTCCCAGGGCTGCTCCCCATAAATCCCCCAGGGATCGTGCTTGTGGGGATGCTGCTGCCCTGACAACACTTCCCAACCCAACTCCACCTCTGCCTGCTGTTCTGGTAGGCCCAGAAGACGAGCCTCTCTCACAGCACTGGTAACCCTGCCATTTGTCTCTGTCCTCCTTGGGCCCCCTAAACAAGGAGACTTCGAAAGGCCCAAGAAAAATTTTACAGAAAAAACTCCTCTCCTCACTCAGTTGGGAGAGATGCTTCTCCCTCTGCCATCCAGGACCTGCCACTCCAGGGACATTATCAGTCTTATCCCTAGAGTGAATGGGGCCCTGGCGATCCAAGAAGGCAAATCCAGGATTCACTTTCAGGTAGAGCTGGGCAAACTTTTCAGACAAATAATTAACGGTTCATGTAGACCTACCTGAGCTAGATTTAATCTAGCTGGCCCGGTTCCTGGAGCAGTGAGGCTGCAGCAGTGCACACTTCATGCTCTACCACATTGCTGCTCGTCCCAGCTGAGCTAGCCCAGGTATGTTTACACCAGCTGTAATCAAACCCTGCGATTACAATGTTGACATGCCCCATGACAAAACTGGAATGGTTCTTTGTTCTGACCGATCTTGTATCTTCCTCTGAACAAATGCTGCTTTTACTCCGGAGGACATTCGGCGCCAAAAAATTAAAAATGCTGCACATAATATTTTAAAATTCTGCAAATTTTATTTGTCAAATAAACGTGGAGGCTCCAGCCTGGCATTGGGGAGCACAGGCCACTGGCTGCACAGAGGTGGGAGATCACTCTGCAGCTCCCGCCCCCCGGACACAGACTCAGTGGTGAGGCTGCACCCAACCCTGACGTGGTGCAAGGACCCAGCCTGCCCCAGAAACACCCCAGGGCCCTGCCCCTCCGTGCCAGGTGCACCAGGCAGGCTCAGCAAGGCAGGATCCAAGTGTGGAGGGCTCAGTGCGGGGGGATCCAAGTGTGAGTTGAGAGGGTTCTGTGTGGGGCAATCTGGGTGCGGGTGGCTCAGTGGGGGACCCAGGTGTGTGTGGGGGGATCTGGATGCACAGGGGATTGTTGGGGGTTCTGGATACAACAGTAATTGGACTCTGCAGGGAGTCCAGGTGCAGCTAGTCGGGGCTCACTGGGGGGGGTCCAAGTGCAGGAGGAATGGGGCTCATCGGGGGGGTTCTAAGTGCGGAGGGGTGAGTCTCAGCAGGAGGGTCTGGGTATGAGGGGTCTGGATGCACGGGGGTTGGGCGGATGGGGGAGCAGCTTCTTGTACAGGGATCCTGCCCCTCATGCAGGAAGCTCTGGGCTTTAATTAAACCCTTCTGTTTGCAGAAAGATCCCAGCTAGCTGAGAGCAGCCAGTTTGATCAGCCACAGCCTGTGCACCTGGTCTGGAGCTGTATGTCCTCTGGTCTTTGCTTCAGTTCCTGAAAGGAGACTTATGCTGAACCTGTGCCACTCTGGGAATAGCCACTGCTTGTGGAAATCCCTTTGGCAACTTGGAGATCAAGCCAAGGTCTTTTAGAGGCTATTGCAGAACCAAACTACTGACTGTTACAGGAATGCGCTGGCTCTTTCTTGGTACAAACAGATCATAGCTAAGGTGCCAGCTGACGGGTTCAAGAGTCGGTAGCACAGTTTGTGGGGCTTGAAGGACCAAAAGTACTTCATTGGTTAAGACCTTGAACCAACACTACAATGGGGAAATTGCAGGAGAGATGGGTATCAACACATTTCTGTGCCAAAAATTTTTGAAAAAACAGTTTCAAAATTGTTGAAATGTCTAGTGAAATGGGTTTTTTATTTGAAACAACTTTTCATGTAGAAATTTAAAGTTATTTGTTGTCATTTAAAAAAAAAAGGTGAAAATCAAAATGAAATGTTTTCAAATTATTGATTGACCTGAGCTGATTTATTTTTGATTATTGCTTTGTGAATTTTTTTGAGATTTTGATTTTTTTGTTCTGATTTAGGACTGGAAACATTTTTGAAGTCTCAAAAGTTTTCCTTGGATGGGAAAAACATTTCCCACCCAGCTCTAGAAAGTTTCACACTCTCAGGGCTTGTTTTCACTGCAGTGTTAGCTTGAATTCTCTCCACTGAGGCTGTGTTTACACTACGGACCTTACATCAGTACAGCTGTGCCGGTTCAAGGTCTTGTGTGTGGCTTCTCTCCTGCCGGCATCATTAAACCACCCCAATGAGCGGTGGTAGCTCTATAGGCAGGAGAGGGTCTTTCATCAACAGAGTGCTGTCCACACCAGTGCTTTTGTCGGTGACATTTATGTCTGTTGGGGGGTGTTTTTTTTACACGTCTGACCGACAAAAATTTTACCAACAAATGTGCTAGTGTAGACAAAGCCATAGTTAACTCCTCTCAAGTGAGCCTCAGCTGCCTCACAGGAGGGGAGAGTCACACTGCAGAACACCACCGAGTGGTTGGTTTAGCAGCATAAAGTAGCTGCATCAGCAGCACTCCAGCTTCAGTCTATTCTCCCCATCCCCGACAGACGAGCTAGTTCACGTTTAAAACCCCACCTAACTCTCGCGAGAGGTTTTAGTGTGCGCTCAGGAGTCGGGCTGGGGCAGCACTCAGGTTACACTTTCACGTCAGTGAAGACAGGAGTTTTCTTGTCCTCCCTGGGATTTGCTGTCCCTGCTTGCATCCGAAGAAGTGGGTATTCACCCACGAAAGCTCATGCTGCAAAACGTCTGTTAGTCTATAAGGTGCCACAGGATTCTTTGCTGTCCCTGACTGCAGCTTACAAGGTGTTTCCATCTCCAGAATCATCTTTCCCCAGGCACTGTTGGTGTCCCAGCAGTGTGGCCAGGAAGCGGCTCCATGTCCCAGGAGGAGAAGGAGAGGTCTCTGTATGTTCAGGACAGGGGCAAAGCTCCAGGTTTGTGGGGGAACCCTACTTCCAGCTCCTCATCCACCATGGGATCGGTCTCCTCACGTCTGTCTAATCTTAACAGGCCTTCTGCCCCTCCCCTGCTGGGTCCGTGTCAGCTGAGTGACAGTCCTGGCTATGTGCTCTCCAGGGCTCTGCCCAGCCCAGCCGCCATGTTCCTGCCATGTCTCACCTCTCCGGGTCACAGCAAATCAATTACCAAGGTTTTAAGTGATTTCTTACCAATTAGTCAATTGGATTATTTCCAGAAATCCATGTTTTCTTTCCAGCCATGCGCCTCTGCCAGAATCCCACTGAGAGGCCAGAGCTGAGCAGGGACACAGAGTCCGTGTCTGGAGCTGGAGCTTTCCAATCGACAGCAGCATGTCTGGGGCAGCTGGGAGGGACATGCAGGCACTATTCAGTGAGCAGGGATGGTGACTTCTCACAGCCATGAGGGTCACTGATTTCCCGGGGGCTTTCGGGGAAGAAACACAGAGAACACAGGACAAGAGGCAACGGGTTCAAACTATATTTTAGCAGATTTAGATTAAATCTCAGGAAAAACTTCCTAACTGTAAGAACAGCAGGACAATGGAACAAACTGCCTAGGGAGTGTTGGGAAGCTCCTTCACTGGAGGTTTTCACAAGGAGGCTGGAGCTGTCTGTCTTGGATGGGTTAGACACAACAAATCCTGCATCTTGGTAGGGGGTTTGACTAGATGACCCTTGCAGTCCCTTCTAACCCTGTGATTCTATGGTTCTATTAGTCTAAGGAAGTTACAGAACTTCGGGGGCTGGTTTAAAGCTTGCAGAGGCTGAGGCAGAAGGTAGTGCGAGAGGAGAGGAGAGGCAGTACAGTCTAGAGTACTGACTGTTCCCAGCTCTGACCCCGACTTACTGGGTGGCCTTGGGCAAGTCCCATCTCCTCTCTGTGCCTCCATTTCCTTTTCTGGCCTTTATTAAGTCTCTGGTGGCAGGGACTGGCTCTCACGCAGTGTGTGCACAGTGCCATGTACAATGGAGCCCTGGGGTTTGCTGCAGCCTCTAGGTGCTACCACAGTACTACTAATAAATGGCATCAGTTCTCCTGCGCTGCCAGTCTAATTTGCATGTGGCTTTACAATGCTTTCATGTTGCAAAGGAAATCTATTCTGGTTAAAACAATGTCCCCTGCAGGTTTGCCATTTTCTCTTGTACTTTTGTGACTTTTGCTTTAGGGCTGGTTTAAAACCTTTCGTCAAAACTGTTTGCACACGTTCTATAATGAACCAGGTCCAGGGACTCCCATGATGCACTGTGGTGGCTCAGCAACTGGGGAGATCGAGTTGCATTATGGGAGATGTAGTCAAGCCAGGGCCCTCATTTATGGGCCTGGGAAACCAGCGTGGATTGGTAGGAAAGGATCATTCTGCAGGCCTTGAACTTCAGGATGGGGAGGATGACCTTTTTTGAGATCTGTGCATAGAGAACCAACATGCAGTGCCCCTTACCCGTGGAGAAACAGGTCACCATTGTCTTCTGGAAGCTGAGCACCCCAGACTGTTACTTCTCTCAAGCCAACCAATTCAATGTGGGGGATCAGCTGTGGGGGCCATTCTCAGACAGGTCTGCTATGCTAGTGATTCTCAACCAGGGGTACACGTACTCCTGGGGAACGCAGAGGTCTTCCTAGGGGGTACATCAACTCATCTAGATATTTACAACAGACGACATAAAAAGCACTAGCGAAGTCAGTACAAACTAACATTTCATCCAGACAGTGACTTGTTTATATGGCTTGATATACTAGACACTGAAATGTAAGTACAATATTTATATTCCAATGTATTTATTTTATAATTATATGGTATAAATGAGAAAGTCAGCACTTTGTCAGTATTACTGTGCAGTGACACTTTTGTATTTTTATGTCTGCTTTTGTAAACAAGTAGTTTTAAAGTGAAGTGAAATTTTAGGGTACACAAGACTCCTGAAGGGAGCACAGTGGTCTGGAAAGGTTGAGAGCCGCTGGGATATGCCACTGATAAGGTGCTGTCTAGCCAGGTCCTACAGCTGGGTAAGGCTCAGGAGGTCATGGCTGAATTTATAAGCTCAGTTCCATTGAGCTGAATGGAGGAAGGACTGTTTGTCCCCCAGGAGCAATGTGGACATTAATGGTGTGGAGGTTGATCTGGTTATTCTGGAGTCCCAGCTTGTCCTCTGATGCCCTGTTACTGAAGCCATGTACAGGCCTCTTGGACAAAAGGAAGGAACATTTAACTGTCACAGAATGGTGGTGGAAAGTGCATTTGGCTGTTTGAAAGGCAGATGGTGCTATTTATCGAATAGGTTGGAAGCAGCAGAAAAAAATCCCAGCCTTTATAACTGCATGTCGTGTTCTGCACAGTATTGGTGAGAGCAATGAACAAAATCTTAACAATGCGTAGGAGGCTGAGGTTCAGAGACTTGCTTGGCAGCCTGGCACTAACACCTCGGGGAATATTGTCAGGGATGCCTATTGTTCATATTTTGAGTCTCAGGCCTGCAGATGTGCAGCTGTTAGCCCGTGGAATGGGTGTCAGGACAGACACATTTTGAGTACTGGGGTGTTGCGTATAGGTGGTAGAAGTGGAATGTTCCCTGCGTACTTTTGTAAAACCCCATGAATTAGTTCAGCTTTATTTAAAGGATTTTTGAGTTAAAGGCAATAATGACTCGTAGTGCATGGATTGTAAATGTTTTTTATTATAAAGGGACAATTCCAGAACCAAAGTTTTAATTAAACCAGTGGCAAAATAACAATGTTTTTGTATTTAAAAATACATTTTAACCAAACAATCTACTAACTAGCCAACTATAAATAAACCTTTAATTAAAGCAACAGTTTAAACAAAACAGAAATTGCAACAGTACAACCCATGCAACTGAGCAAGGTTGGAATGCGTGGGTGGGTGCTTAAAGTAACCTTAAAGGCAGCATGTATTCACCTTCCCTCTGTTCCGTCCAGTTAGGGACAGGTGGTCACCCTACTTGTGTGGCTTCTGGAGTGCGATCACAATTGTACCACCAGAATAATGATACACTGGGATCCAGGGGCAAATGAGTAAAATCTGGCTCTGGTCAGCTTTTAAAGTGGGAAGGGGATGTCCTTGGACCTTGACACCAGAGCAGGGAAAGGCACACAGGTAAACAGATCCCCGCAAATCACTGTGGGATAGCTATTGTAAGCATGCAAAAAGTGGAGAGCAGCAATTGCGTCCACATGAACAACAGGCTAAATCTGGTCCATTTTGCAAGAGGACTCGAGTGTTTGGTGTAAATGTGGAATTAGTACACAATGGTGGATTCTGTCATGTGCATGCAAGCATTTTCAAACCAGATTAACTTGATTTGATCTGGTTTAAAACCCCCGTTTAGATAAGCCCTTATTCTGTGGCATGCAGAACACATAGTCAGTTGAGGCTTGTAGGGAAAAGACAAGAACAGCAGACAAGAAGAGTGATTTAATTCTGTCAGCCTGGCGGCAAACATATCGGGGAAAAGGAAGTGCCAGAGACCCCAGCTCCATTAATAAATGAAAAAGAGAATGAAATTTCACAGGACTCCAAAAATGACTTAAATTGTCAAAGCCTTTTTAAAATCTGTTTTAAAAAAAGCAAACTACAGAAAAGAAGTTTGAATGATTAGTAAGGATGGGGGCCCTGTAAAGCACTATTAATAGAGAGCAATTGAAAGGGGACTGAGAAAATAAGAACCTACTGTCCTACCGAGCCCCACTCCAGAGGAGTGAGGGCATTAGCTAGCAGATGCACTTTCTCACTGATAATTATTTCTAAAAATAACCCTAGCCAGGTGGGAGGGGCCTGAAAGGCTGGCGAAAAGGAACTGTAACAACTTCAAAGGAATGAAGAGGTGTGATCCTGGCAGCGACTCTCCTGGACGTCTGATTTCTTGACACAGTCAGCAATATTCAGAGGACTTGTTAAGGCCGAAGTACAGGGATGAAAGTTGGGTACCTGGATCAGTGGCCTGATCTTCCAGAGTGCCGTCACTGAATGTCTTGCTTGCTGGGGTTTGAACGGCTCGTTTTCTAAGCTGCGTGGGTCAGATTTTTTTCAGCTGATCACGGTGACAAACAAACCGAGGCAGACTGGCCTTTGATCCATGACAGTCTTTATCTCAAGCGGCAGCATTCATTCCCCCAATAAATAAACTGCAGCGTGCAGACTCCACTGGGCTCCCAAAGACTGAGCCAGCGGATTGGTCACATGCTGCAATGATGGCATTTCTCTGCTTGCCCTTTATAGAAAGAAAATATTGGGTCTGATTCTCAGCTACTCTGCTCCTGCCCGTGGGGCAGAGACAGTGTGGTGGGGGTGGGGAGAGGATGGCCTTAAGGCGTCTTTAAGCTACACTCACGCTCACTGTCTTCTGGGGCTGTGCATGGGCCTGCCCAATCCCTCTCTGATGCCCCTGTGTGCTGCCAGAAGCACTGTACAGCTGAGAAGCAGGCCCATTGTCCTCGTTTCTCTCTATAGGGGCTGGCCCATAATCATTGTTAACAAGGAAAACTGTGACTGAATCTGCCTGTAGGCCAAGAGAATGGTGCAGCCCATTTCAGCACAGGGCAACAGGGCCGCCCAGAGGGGGGGGCAAGAGGGGCAATTTGCCCCAGGCCCCGAGCCCCACAGGGGCCCCCACCAGAGTTTTTCGGGGCCCCTGGAGCGGGGTTCTTCATTCGCTCCGGGGGGCCCGGAAAACTGTTGCGGGGCCGGGCGCAGGAGCTTCTTCGCTCCCGGTCTTCGCCGGCGGGGGGTCCTTCCGCTCCGGAGCAGAAGGACCCCCCACTGGCGAATTACCGCCGAAGACGGAGCGGGACCCGCCGCCGAAGTGCAGCTCGGTCTTCGGCGGTAATTCGGCGGCGGGGGGCCCTTCCATTCCGGGACCCGCCGCCGAAGTGCCCTGAAGACCCGCGGCGGGGCCCCCCCCCCCCGCCGAATTACCGCCAAAGACCGGGCTGCACTTCGGCGGCGGGTCCTGCTTCGGCGGTAATTCGACGGCAGGGGGTCCCTGCTGCGGGTCTTCGGGGCACTTCGGCGGCGGTCCCGGAATGGAAGGGCCCCCCGCTGCCGAAGACCCCAGGCCCCCGGAATCCTCTGGGCGGCCCTGCAGGGCAAAGAACTCAGCATGGACCACAGACCATCCAGCCAGTGCCTGAGCTCTGGGGACGGGGCAGCCTTCCGCTCTCCCGTGTGCGGGGGGAGCTAGCCCTGGGTGGGCCTCTCACCACTCATAGGCCCCAGAGATTGACGTGACTCTTACAAATAAATCAATCCCAGATTGTTTTCCTGGCCAGAAGTGAGGCTGGGCTGAGGAAACGGAAATGCCAATGTCCTCCTCAATGCTGTGACCCAACAGATAAAGCTACTTCTTCTGGCATTGGGGGCGGGCATTAAAACTTCACCAGGAATGTTCTGTGCCCCTTGAAAAGTATGAGCTGTCTGTCTGTTTCCCCCATGTCCTGAGACTGGCTACTCTGCAGGGCTCACAGCAAAATCCATGAGAGCAGTGAAAGATGCTGCTGTGAGCTGTGCCACTAGGCAGTGTGCTGCTTTGTGCTGCCGTCTGTGAGCCAGTGGCAGTGCCGTAACGAGGGCAAGGCGAGTGAGGCACTTGCCTCAGGTGTGGAAGGTGAGGGGCGCAGAAGATTTCTCCTTCAGCAGCAATTCGGCGGCAAGTCCTTCCCTCTGAGAGGGACTGAGGGACCTTCCGCCTAATTGCAGCCGGTCGTCAGCAAGGGAGAGGGGCGGCACATCCTGCTCTTTGGCAGCAATTCGGCGGCAGGTCCTTCCCTCCGAGAGGAACCCGCCGCCAAAGAGCCAGACGTGCCGCCTCGTCCCTTGCCTCGGGCACAAAAATCCCTAGTTACGGCTCTGGCCAGTGGAATCGAATGTGGGAACTCAGACTAGATAAAGAGGCCGCCCTCTGAGAAGTGCACTGCTGCTCCTTCCGCCAGTGCAGATGCAGGTGCAGATGCAGGAGGGGACTTGCTGAGTGAGTCCTTCAGGACTGTCTGCATTTCCACCTTTTTCGGGAATGAGACGGAGCAGAAACATGTCACCTGGAGAAGATGGTCAGAAATCCTGCTGGGTTCTCCTCGGCTTGAGCTAACCCATGATTCCAAGGGGCTGCCAGCTGAATAGGCAGCCATTGACCCTCCATTGTACCTGGTCTGGGAGGGACTTGACATAGTCCTTGTTAGCACAGTTTGATAGTAACAATTTAATCACACCCACCTGGACTCATACGTCATGCAGACCGATTGCCCAGATCAGCACAGTTGGGCAACTGGTCTCATTAATCAAGGCTCAAACAAATGAGTTGTCTGCCCTACAAGGGGGTTGACTCATGGCCATGCCATCTCCCTTGGCAGCTGGTCAATCCCAGTGTGAATCCTACCCAGCTCTGGGCCTCTATGCTACCTTGTAGCAATAAATTCTGCCGGATAATTTCTCATTGTTTTAAAAAGTCTACCTAAGGGGTTATCGTTCATCATCCGACCGCAAAGAGAGTGGGGTCAGGTGTGACCAGGGCCTGGTTCATCTGACCCAGGTCATCTATCCCTACCTACAGTTGTAGGAAATGCAAAGGAGGAGCATCTGCTCTGTAAGAAGCACGTGCGTTCTGGATTCCGGCCTGCGAGGGTCTGGCAAGCAGCTTGGCTTGCATCTGAATAAGAATGCTCAGGGTCAGAGACAAAATGAATGTATCATTCCCACTTAAATGCAGAACAAGGGAACTGGCAGGGGAGGGGAAGGAAAAACTGCAAGGGCATTTGGCACATGGGAACGTCTCCACTGGATTTTCTTACCTGCCGGTTCTAAACAGAAAGTGTTTCCTTACTTGCAGTTTTCCTTCCTGGGACTGTGCCTGCCCCAGAACAAATGCCAAACTCCTGGGGTGCTTGGGGCTCCCGGGGAAGGAGCAGCAATGTGGCAGGGGTGTTAGCTCAGGAGAACCCCCAAGGCTTGGGGGGATGGGAGGGGTGGGGAAATCTTTGGTGGTGTTGCCAACCCAGAGCCTAGCTCTTTCTATAACCATTAGCACCCTGCTGCCATGTCACTGCTAGACACATGGCCCCTTTGCTTTCCCATAATCCCTGTGGCAATGGCACATGCTGCAGATGCAACAGAGAGAGAGGTGTGGCCTGGTGATCTGTGGCCAGGAAGCCAGGAGTACCAGGCTGGGACAGTGACACTCTCCAGAGCCTGGGCCAGGACACATAACCCCTCTGTGCCTCAGGTTCCACTGAGTGGGGGCAGCTTACAAAAATTAGGCACAAACTGCAATGCATTGTGATGGACAAGCCCGTTGTTTTATCAACAAACCTCTTAAAGCTGCTGGGCCCTGCTATTCCTGGCCAGATAATGGTGCTTCAGAGCTTCCTGCTGCTGGGACGCTGACCTGAGGCCCTGGAGGGCTCACACGCCTGGGAAGCAGAGGCTCTCATACCACAGGCAGGGAGAGGGGGAGGAAGGGAGAGGGGGAGGCTGCTCCCCAGTGCCAGTGTTCTGGGTCCTGCTGCTTCATTTTGTACAGTGTAACCCTTCTGCCAGTTGGAGCAGGCAGCAAGAAGGGCCGGGTTCAATATTTAGGGAGTTTCTTTTCAACAATATAACACAGAACCGGCTCGAGCCCGCACCCAGTAACCTGGGAAAATGTCACTCTACCCTCTGTGTGCCTCTAAGAGGCAATTCTTCCCCTCTCGCAAGCACAGGTAGAAGAGTTTCTTTAATAAAAGTAACCTAGCATTAATCTGAGAAAACAGCACAAGTGGTATTCAGCATGAGCAAGACACGCTCCCCAGAGTGCACTGGGCAGTGTCCTTTGCTTCAGGTTCTTGACTCCAACACCCAAGTTCCTGTAGTGCCCCCCCACCCCCCAACACACAGTTGCTGTGCCTGGTCAGCACAGACCCAGAGTGCATAGGTACATCTGTGTGACTGAGCGGGAGGGTAAACGCCACCATACTCGCTCCACTGTCCAAGATCCTGCCAGCCAGTCTCTTAGGCCTGGTCCACACTAGGACTTTAATTCGAATTTAGCAGCGTTAATTCGAATTAACCGTGCACCCGTCCACACCAGGAAGCCAATTAATTCGACCTAGAGGGCTCTTTAGTTCGAATTCGGTACTCCACCCCGACGAGGGGAGTAGCGCTAAATTCGACATGGCTATGTCGAATTAGGCTAGGTGTGGATGCAAATCGAACTTACTAGCTCCGGGAGCTATCCCACACTGCACCACTCTGTTGACGCTCTGGACAGCAGTCCGAGCTCAGATGTTCTGATCAGCCATACAGGAAAAGCACCGGGAAAATTTGAATTCCTTTTCCTGTCTGGCCATTTTGAATCTCATTTCCTGTGTGGACGTCGTGGCGAGCTCAGCAGCACTGGCAGCGATGCAGAGCTCTCCAGCAGTGGAGTCCATGCAATCTCAGAATAGAAAGAGGGCCCCAGCATGGACTGACCGGGAAGTCTTGGATCTGATCGCTGTGTGGGGCGATGAGTCTGTGCTTTCGGAGCTGCGCTCCAAAAAACGGAATGCAAAGACCTACGAGAAGGTCTCCAAAGCCATGGCACTCAGAGGATACAGCCGGGATGCAACGCAGTGCCACGTGAAAATCAAGGACCTGAGACAAGGCTACCAAAAAATCAAAGCGGCAAACGGACGCTCCGGAGCCCAGCCCCAGACATGCCACTTCTACGAGGCACTGCATGCCATTCTCGGTGGGTCTGCCACCACTGCCCCACCAGTGACCGTGGACTCTGAGGATGGGATAGTGTCGAGGGGCAGTTTCTCGGCGATGTTTGCCGATGGGGAAGATGAGGAAGGGTTTGTGGAGGACGAGGCAGGCGACAGCGGTTACAATACTGCTTTCCCCGACAGCCAGGATCTCTTCATCACCCTCACAGAGATCCCCTACCAACCCTCCCCGACCGTTAACCCGGACTCCGAATCAGGGGAAGGATCAGTCGGTAAGTGCTATAAACATGTAAACTTTTATTTCTTAACAAAACAGGAATAAAAACTATATAAAAAGAAGGTCAATGCATATAGGGATCGAACAAAAATCCTCTTGGGACAGTTCAACGAAGCTCTCTGAGAGGTACTCGAAAAGCCTCCGCAGGAGGTTCCTGGGGAGAGGTGCCTTGTTGGGTGCTCCGTGGAAGCACACTCTTCCGCGCCAGGCCATCCTGAGGTATAATGGGAGCATTGCCTCGATCAGCATGGCAGCATAGGGCCCTGGTCTGTGCAGGGATTCACGCAGCATGCGCTCTCTGCTTCTCCTGGAGACCCGCCTCAGGGTGATCTCGCTCGGCGACTGCTGCATCTAATTAGGGGAATTACTTTAATGTTACTATTGTGAATGCTTGACTTTTCCTTTGCATAACAATGACCGTCGTTTAACAGCCACGTGGTGGAGGCTGCAGAGGAAAAGCATACAGGAATCTTTCCTGGGGACAGCCGCGAGGGGCTGGAACAGGGTCAGACTTTATGCTTTCCAGATTGCCTGCAGCAGGAGGGCACTGCTATCCATTAACTGTTAAGCAGCCTAAAGTTTACGGCTTACCAGGCCTGGCTGCTACACGGATTCTGCTGTCCTGCCCCGCTTGTCCGATCTCCAGTGCAAGACCCCAGGCAATGAAAGCGAATGCCGAAAATTCGAACTTGTCCTGAGAGCACATGAGATTAGGTGCTCTGTATGGTCTTGTTCACAGAAACTGAGTAGACTGTGTTCAGTGTTCGCAAACATGTATCTTTGGAAGGAAATCACTTCCTTTTTCCCATCACACAGCTGCGGCTCTTTCCCGAACTGCCCCGGCATCCCCCTCACAGAGGCTGGTGCAGATTAGGTGGCGAAAGAAAAAGACTCGGGACGAGATGTTCGCTGAACTGATGGCCTGCTCCAGAGCCGAGGCGGCCCAGCAGAGCCAGTGGAGGGAGACCCTCTCTCAGCAGCAGCACTCACACAGCGAACGGGAGGACAGGTGGCGGCAGGAAGACCAGCAGGCGACTCAAACGCTGCTTGGACTAATGAGGGAGCAAACGGACACACTCCGGCGCCTTGTGGATGTTCTGCAAGACCGCAGGCAGGAGCAGAGAGCCCCCCTGAACTGTATCTGCAACCGCCCTCCCCCGCCACAAAGTCCTGTCCCCCCCTCACCCAAAATCACAAGAAGGAGGGGCGCTAGGAGCCGTGAAAACTGTCACTCCACCCCAGCAGAGCGCTCATGTACCAAACAGCTCTCATTCCCTAAAGTATGAGAATTGCTTGCCTTCCTGGCTCACCCGATCCCAAATCCCAGTTTCATCCCCCAACGGTGTAGTTGAGTATTAAAAGTAGTTTGCTGTTCATTACTGTTTCCGTCATGTTTCTTTGCAGAAGACTTTGTGTGAAGGGGCGGGGGGGAGGGGTTTGTTAATTGCATAGGACAGCCACCATTAACAGGGTACAGACATGGGGGCAGGATCAACAGCAGGTCACACACAGAGTGCAGTCACTAGGCACCCGGGTCACTCTGCGAGGTGTCTGCTGCCCCAGGTCAGTCTGGGAGGTGTATGTTGCCCCAGGGTCCGAGCGCCTGGCATCCACAAATGGCAAGGCAGGCTGCCCTTACCATGCCCTTCCACCCTAGCCATGAACCTCTCCGATGCCCTGAGCCCCAGCCACAGCCATCATCCCCCCACACCTACTCACCCTTCCCACACACCCCTCACCCCTTCCTGCAAACCCACCCCTTCCTGCACACCCTCCGGTAACCGTCCTCCCCCCAAAGACCGCTGTAGGAGCAGGAGCCTGTCAGTCCTCGAGTGTAGACGCGGTCTGTACATCACTGCACACCGTACCCACCACAGTCTGCGTCCCTGTTGGAACCCTTGAACGAGAATTCGTTAGTAAAGAAAACTTTGTTAATTAAAAATGTTCCAATAACTTTATTTTTAAACGTCTGTTGGAAGGGGGGAAACCTGGTGAACGGGGTATGTAACCGCTGAAAAAAGTGAATAGTAACTGAAACAGGGGCAGGTTCAGCTTCTCTGTAAAGAGACTGGACAGTCATAGGTTACCCTGCTCTCTGAGGAACCTAGCTTTCAAAGCCTCTCGGATGCACAGCGCTTCCCGCTGGGCTCTTCTAATCGCACGGGTGTCTGGCTGAGCGTAATCAGCAGGCATGCGATTTGCCTCAACCTCCCATCCCGCCATAAAGGTCTCCCCCTTGCTCTCACAGAGATTGTGGAGCACACAGCAAGCTGTAATAACAATGGGGATATTGGTTTTGCTGAGATCCGAGCGAGTGAGTAAGCGCCTCCATCTCCCCTTGAGACGTCCGAAAGCACACTCCACCACCATTCTGCACTTGCTCAGCCGGTAGTTGAAGAGCTCCTTCTCACTGTCCAGGGCGCCTGTATAGGGCTTCATGAGCCAGGGCATTAGCGGGTAGGCTGGGTCCCCGAGGATCACTGTAGGCATCTCCACATCCCCAACACTTACTTTGTGGTCCGGGAAGAAACTACCTTCCTGCAGGCGTCTAAACAGACCAGAGTTCCTGAACACACGCGCGTCATGAACCTTGCCCGGCCACCCGACGTAGATGTTGGTAAAACGTCCCCTATGGTCCACCAGTGCTTGCAGCACCATTGAAAAGTAGCCCTTTCGGTTAATATACTGGCTGGCCTGGTGGGCTGGTCCCAGGATAGGGATGTGAGTGCCATCTATAGCTCCACCGCAGTTTGGGAATCCCATCGCGGCGAAGCCATCTATGACGACCTGGACGTTTCCCAGGGTCACCACCTTTGAGAGCAGTAGGTCAACGATTGCGTGGGCTACTTGCATCACAGCAACCCCCACGGTAGATTTGCCCACGCCAAAGTGGTTCGCTACTGACCGGTAGCTGTCTGGCGTTGCAAGTTTCCAGAGGGCTATGGCCACTCACTTCTGCACACTCAGGGCTGCTCGCATCCGGGTGTCCTGGCGCTTCAGGGCAGGGGCCAGCAAGTCACAGAGTTCAAGGAAAGTGCCCTTACGCATCCTGAAGCTTCGCAGCCACTGTGATTCATCCCAGACCTGCAGCACTATGCGGTCCCACCAGTCCGTGCTTGTTTCCCGGGCCCAGAATCGCCGTCCCATAGCATGAACGTGACCCATTGCCACCATAATCTCCACGGCGCGGCGTACCGTGCTTTGTGAGAGGTCTGTGCCACTCTCACACTTCACGCCGGAGCCTCCTCGCCCGATTTCTCAGCAGCTGACTGTGGAAGAGGTGTTCGATAAGGTGTGAGGAGTTGACAACGGCCAGAAGTGCAGCGATGATCGCAGCGGGCTCCATGCTCGCAGTGCTGTGGCGTCCGCGCTGTCACTGACCAGAAAAGTGCGCGAACAGAGTTCCCGCCGGCGCTTTCAAGGAGAGAGGGCGGGAGTGACGGTTGAATGATGACAGTTACCCAAAACCACCCTCGACACATTTTTCCCCCAGAAGGCATTGGGGGCTCTACCCAGCATTCCAATGGGAAGCGGGGACTGCGGGAACTGTGGGATAGCTTCCCACAGTGCATCGCTTCCAATGTCAACGCTTGCCCCGTTAGTGTGGACTCACAAAGTCGAATTAGTGTCCTTAGTGTGGATACACAAATTCGAATTCATCAGGTCGAATCCACAAATTCGACCTAAGTTAAATCGAACTACTCTTGTAGTGTAGACATACCCTTAGTGATGTTAGCTCTGTGCAGGAAACACAGTCCTGCCACAGCTGATTTCAGCTCTCAGTGATATCCTGCTCTGGGCAGAAACACAGTCCTGCCACACCTGGTTTCAGTTCTGATTCAGCAATTACAATAACAAAAGAGGCTCCTAATGAAGCCTATTTCGCTCTGTTTTTTGAACAAGGGGGAGGAACAGGTTAAACCAGTCTAGGGCAGACCCTTAAGGATGTGCAGCTGCCTGCCCGCCCGCCTCTCACTTTCACGGGGCTCTGACATTCGAGCCATAGGCAGTGAGTTATATGGGACCATGGGGCCCGTGGTCCACCAATATTTAGGAACGTGGACCCAGCTCTGCCAATGTTTGGGCTTTCCACGCTTTGGGAGGCTTCAGGGGGATGTGAGGTGCAGGGCAGCCTGAGGGGTTAGCAGTGAGTGACCCAGTCCCAGCCATCCCGCCCTGCCGGCTGCCCGCGTCGCTCGGGGAAGGGGGCGGAAGCCAGAAAGAGGCGGGGCGGGAGCTTGGGGGAAGGGGTGGAATGGGGGCAGAGAGGGGGCGGTATATTTCACTACCCCTGCATTCAGTACTAAGGTCATTTGTACCCAACACCAGCCAAAGCAGTATCTGTAAACAGAGCAGGAGCAAACGGTATTTACATAAACACACCCATAGTCTCTTCCCCTCCCAGCTGGCTGTCAGGGAAGCATTCATTCAGCCCCTGCTTACACAGCATGGCTGCGATGACAAAGTGGGGGAGGTCATACCTTTTACTGGGTCAATATCTGTTGGGAGAGAGAAGAATGTTCCCGCTACCCAGAGCTCTTTTTCAGAGAGTCCCAGCTAAATACAAGGTGGAACAGATAGTTTAGCATAAGGAGTTAGCACATATCCATTTTAATCAGTGGTTCAAAAATTTTGGATTTTTTTTAAGCAGAATTTTTTTATTGTTTCTTTAAACAACCAAACACAGCAAGCAGCAAATATTTGGCCACACACTTCTGAAACCTCAAACCATATTCAGGTTTTGGCAGACTAATTCCAGCTTTTCAATTAAAAAAAAACAACAACAACAAATTTTGAAGGAAAGCAGACATTGCCCGTGATTTTTTTCTGCTTTTTAAAAACTCCTAGTTTTCAATCCAGAAAAAGTTTTGACAGAAAATATTTGTCCAAGCCTTTTAATGAGCTTTAGTGCCTTTTAGCACTAGCTGATGCTGAGAACCAGTGATAACTTCTTTACAAGGTTTCTCAAAACTGGGTTTGTGCCGTGATGCAGAAGGTTTATTTTTCCCAGGGCCGCCTGTGGGGGGCGGGGGAGCAAGTGGGGCAATTTGCGCCAGGCTCCACAGGGGCCCCCACAAGAATATAGGATTCTGTAGTATTGCAATTTTTTTTATGGAAGGGGCCCCCAAAATTGCTTTGCCCCAGGCCCCCTGAATCCTCTGGGCGGCCCTGTGAAGCAATGGGTGTTGCCATACACACTCTAACGAGAGTGCTCAGTTAAGGTGAGCTATTACCAGCAGGAGAGAAAAACAACTTTTTGTAGTGGTCATCAAAATGGCCCATTTCCAGCAGTTGACAAGAAAGTGTGAGGAACCGTGGGGCGGGGGGGCGGGGGAATAAACATGGAGAAATAGTTTTACTTTGTGTAATGACCCATCCACTCCCAGTCTTTATTCAAGCCTAGTTTGATGGTGTCCAATTTGCAAATTAATTCCAATTCAGCAGTCTCTCGTTGGAGTCTGTTTTTGAAGTTTTTTTGTTGTAATATTGTGACTTTTAGGTCTGTAATCGAGCGGCCAGGGAGACTGAAGTGTTCTCCAACTGGTTTTTGAATGTTATAATTCTTGACGTTTGATTTGCGTCCATTTATTCTTCTTCGAGTGATTGCTCCTATGCATTCCAGTTAGGTGTGCGCGCCGCGCGTGCACGGCTCTTCGGAAGATTTTTACCCTAGCAACTCCGGTGGGCTGGCTGGGCGCCCCCTGGAGTGGCGCCGCTATAGCGCAGGATATATACCCCAGCCGGCCCGTCCGCTCCTCAGTTCCTTCTTTCCGCCCGTGACGGCCGTTGGAACAGTGGAGCACAGCTCAGCTGACCTCCACTTCCCTAGCTACTCGTAGTTTTCTCTCGTTCTGTTTATAGTTGTAGTTAACTCTGTTTGTTTGTAGAATAGTATAGTGTATTTATTTTACAGGGGTTGGGGTTTATCCCCTTCCCCTCACCCGGGGCCGGGTCCGATGCCCAGTCCACAGGGTTTTCTAATGCTCGGCCGGCCACAAGCCGCTGCCGACAAGAGATCTTCTCCTAAGTGCCTCGAGGGATCTTACCTCACAGATAAGTGCCGCATTTGTGAGGCCCTTAATCCGTGAACAAAGGGGAGCGAGGCTTTCATTTTAAACAGCTCCTGAGGGAGGCAGCTCTTGCTCCTCCGCTCTCGGCGCCGAGCACTAGTTAGTTTTCAAGGCACGCACCCTCGGCACTGGACCGCCGGTGCCGCCAAGGCCTCCTGGCACCACCGTCGCTGACTCCGACGTACCCTCGGCATGGACCTCTCTCCTGGAGGATGAAGAGTTACTCCGGCCAGGCAAGAGCCGTCGAGTCCGGTGCTGGAAAGCTCCCCGGTACGCACCGTGGTCGAGCTCGCCCGGAAGCTGCGTCCGAGCCGCCTGCTCCGCAGCCGAGCGCTATGCTCAGTCGGATCGCCTGGCACCGATGTCTGCCGCGGCACCGACAATATCCGCACCTTTCACTCCGGCCAGGCAAGAGCCGTCGAGTCCGGTGCTGGAAAACTCCCCGGTACGGACCGTGGTCGAGCTTGCTATGAAGCTGCGTCCGAGCCGCCTGCTCCGCAGCCCAGCGCTATGCTCCGTCGGATCGCCCGGCACCGATGTCGGCCGCGGCACCGAAAATATCCACACCGTTAACTCCTGCCAGGCAAGAGCCGTCGAGTCAGGTGCCGGACAGCTCCCCGGTACGCACCGTGGTCGAGTTTGCCCGGAAGCTGTGTCCGAGCCGCCTGCTCCGCAGTCGAGCGTGATGTTCAGTCGGATCGCCCGGCACCGATGTCTGCCACGGCACCGACAGTATCCACACCGTTAGCTCCGGCCAGGCAAGAGCCGTCGAGTCCGGTGCTGGTAAGCTCCCCGGTACGGACCGTGGTCGAGCTCGCTAGGAAGCTGTGTCCGAGCCGCCTGCTCCGCAGCCGAGTGCTATGTTCAGTGGGACCGCCCGGCACCGATGTCTGCCGCGGCACCGTCAATATCCGCACCATTAACTCCTGCCAGGCAAGAGCCGTCGAGTCCGGTGCCGGAAAGCTCCCTGGTACGGACCGTGGTCGAGCTCGCCCTGAAGCTGCGTCCGAGCCGCCTGCTCTGCAGCCGAGCGCTATGCTCCGTCGGATCGCCCGGCACCGATGTCTACCGCGGCACCGACAATGCCCGCACCATTAACTCCGGCCAGGCAAAAGCCGTCGAGTCCGGTGCTGGAACACTCCCCGGTACGGACCGTGGTCGAGCTCACTATGAAGCTGCATCCGGGGTGCCAGCTATGGTCGAGCTCACTATTCCCTCCACGCCGGAGACAGTGTCCACGGCGAGGGGGCTGATTGCAACGACAGCATCTACGCTGCCTCAACCCCCGGCACCGCCGGTGGGGGTTACATAGTCGATGGGCAAGCCTGCCTTGATCAGACCACCCTACCTCGGCACCGCACAGCGGCACCGTTCAGGGTCGCGGTTCCGCAGATGTTCTCGGTCCCGTCACCGATCTAGGTCTCAGCACCGTTCTCCATGTTGGTACCAGTAGTGCTCGCGGCACCGGTCAGCATCCCGTTCGCCGGTCCGGGACACTCAGCTCCGATCAAGCCTCAGGCACCGCCCTCGGTCGACCACCCGGCACAGCTTCGGTGGCAGGTCCCGTTCTCGGTACCGGTCTGTCTACCGGTACCGATCCCCGGTGCCGCATCGAGCGACGTCAGTTACAGACGGAGACTCTACCAAGAGCTTTCAGCTCCTCCAGGGCCATCCAGCCACGCATCAGTGTCGTCCCGTGCGGACACTTCATATGCGTAGCACTCTGTTTTCTGATGTGCCCTCCAGAGTCTTCCAGGGGACCTATCAGTGGTCATTCTGGACACTGTGGGTGTACTACCACGCCAGAGGCGTACCGGTGATCCCATCTCGCTCCGTTCCCTCCGAGCTCTGGGTGCCAGAGGTGACAATTAGTCGTCCCCGTCCGACTGGTACAGAGCAACCCCCGGTTTGGCACCGGGCTCCCAGATCCCACCGGATCAGGAGGTCGTCCAGGAGCTCGAGCCCACACAGGACCCGCTTGTCCCGGGCCTTTCTTCTTCCTCCTCCCCAGATGAGGCGGGGGCAGGAACATACCCCTCCAGCCCTCCTCTAATCGAAATGCGACCAGCCCCTAAATCCAAAGAGGCTGGGCGTGTGGTCTTACTGGGCCATAAGATGTACCCGGAGGTGGCCCTGCAACTTCGTGTAGCGAACCAGCAAGCCCTGCTTATCCGCTACTGTGGGTGGCGGTGGGCAAATTTACAGAGTCGGTTCTTCGGCACTCCCGTCAAGAGTTCGATGCCCTCCTGCAGCAAAGGACGGAGCTGGAGAAAGCTTCCCTCCAGGCCTCGTTGGACGCAGCTGACTCCGCTGCCATGACTCTGGCCTCGGGTGTTGCCACGCGGCGCGTTTCAGGACTCCAGTTATCGAGCCTTCCCTCGCAGCTGCGGCACGCTATACAGATCTTGCCCTTCAGTGGCACAGGCCTGTTCTCTGACAACACTGGCCCTAGGCTGCAGAACCTAAAGGGCAGCAGGGTCACTTTGCTCTCTCTCTCTCTCTCGGCATGCACACGCCGGTAATTCAGCGCCAACGCTTCCGTCCCCAACCTCCGCTCTTACCCTGCGCCTTGACAAGGTCAGGACATGGCCAGCGGGCGTGGCTTACACGGTCGTGGCCATCAATCCGCACCCCAAAGGAGCCAGACTTAGGGTCCTTCTGACCACCAATGGGGCAAAATCCTACCCATCCTCGCCCCTCCTAAGGACCCCTCTCATGAGCGATTCCTCTGGCAAGAGGTGCAGACGCTCCTCCTCATCGGAGCTATACAGGAGGTACCTAAGGGCGAAACCTATTCCCCTAAGCGAAGGGAGGTCTCAGACCTATCCTAGGCCTGCAGGAACTCAACAAGTCACGATGCAGATGAGTTCCGCATGGTACCCAGGGCGACCGTCATCCCATCCTGGGATCCTGGAGACTGGTACGCCGCCCTCGATATGAAGGGTGCGTGTTTTTCACGTTGCCATTTCTCTTCCACGCAGAAGGTACCCTCGGTTTGGGGCCTACCATCGTTATTCCCAGTATACGGCCCTCCCAGTTGGCCTCTATACAGCCCAGGGGTAGTCAAGGTCCATGGCTGTAATCGCCGCCTTTCTTCGCCACCGTCTGATACACGTTCTCCGTGTCTAGACGAGTGGCTCATTCGAAGAACCCCCGGGCCCAAAGTACCAGTCATGTGGGCATCGACACGAACCTTTTCCTGTGTCTAGGCCTGATGATCAATAGTAAAATCCACTCTGATTCCCATACAGGGAAGGGAATTCATTGGGGCCGTCCTGGACTCCAGACTCGCCAGAGCCTGCTTTCCTCAGCCTTGGTTTCAGGCGAGGGTAACAATTGTACAAGGTCTACGGACCTTCCCGCCAACTTGGGCTCGCTCTTGCCTCGGTTTCCGGAGTCACATGGCTGTCTACACGTTTGCAACTAAACATACCAGGCTTTGCCTCTGTTCACTTCAATCGTGGCTCACCTGGGGGTGCCACCCGGGCAGAGATGGCATACTCGTGGTCGTCTCGTTTCCCCCGAGCAGCCTAGGCTCCCTCGACCGGGAGTCGGCGTCCACCCCGGTGTATCCGGGGTTGCGGTTTCATTCACCCCTCGGGGTCCCTCATGACAGACAGCCTATCTCTCGGCTGGGTGCGCACCTGGTGTAGTTTCGCACTCACGGCCTTCGGTCAGCGCAAGAGCTGGCCTTACACATCAATGTCCGAGAGCTGAGAGCAGTCTGCCTTGTGTACCAGGCGATTCAGCTGGCGGATTGTCTCAGCAGATCCTTCCTGTCTCACAAGGGTGGTTTCCTCCCATCTTTATCTATTCCGTTTTCCAGAAGTGGGTCTTCCCCCGCATAGCCCTCCTCGCTTTCGCGAGAACGGAAAGAGGTAGAGAAATTCTCCTCGTTCCAAGGCCTCTCCCCAGGCTCGGTCTTGGAGGATTTTCCTGAGGCCATGGATCAGCCATCTGCCGTACGCTGTCCACTGTCCCCGCTGGTTCACAAGGTCCTGCTCAAACTCCGCAGGGACAGAGCGCCCCTGATCGGGTTCGCTCCAGTGTAACCTGGGCAGCACTGGCACACCATGTTGCTACACCTGACGGTAGCATCCCTCTTGGCACAGACCCCATGATGCGGAATCACGACAACCTTCACCACCCGGTCTTGTAATCCCTGCACCTCACAGCAGGACTCCTGCGTGGCTAAACCGATCCGAGTTACGTTGTTCGGCCTCGGTTCTACGGGATTCTCCGGGGTGGTAGAAAATTCGTCCATTCGGTTAAAGTATCTGCCGAGTGGAAGCGTTTCTCATGCTGCTCCGAAATGCGCAATGTTTCTCCCGCTCCATTCCATCTGGTTCCTCAGGGCTTGGAGCGTTTATACACCCCCCCCCAAGTGGGGCCCCGCCATAAACCTGGATCTTCAATCTGGTTCTACCCAGTTTTATGACTGCCCTATTCGAGCCAATGTCAACATGCTCATTGATATAACTGTCCTGCAAGGCAGTTTCCTGTAGTCTTTCCTGCGGCCACACGAGTCCCCGAGCTTCAGACTCTCACAATAGGCCCAAGGTATACTGTGTTCCTCAAGGACAAGGGCAGTTATTACCACGTCCGACCTGCCTCCCCAAGGAGGTGTCGGCCTTTTATATCCACCAGGATATCTTCCTTCCGGTCTTATTTCCGAAGCCACTCTCTGTGCAAGGAGAGCAACGGTTGCCCTCCTTCGACATCTGCAGGGCGTCCGCAATCTATATCTAGCGGACTGAGCCCTCTCGTAACGCCCCCCAAAACCTTCATCGTACCGGCATACCGGACGAAGGGCATACCTGTCTCCTCCTAGAGGATTTCATCTTCAATGACGTTGTGCATCTGCACCTCTTCTGTTTCGGCCCATGTGCCATAGAGCCACCTTGCTGCACATTCCGCCAGGGCTCACGCTTCTCAGCTGCCTTCCTGGCTCGCATTCCCTTTCGGGGGATGTGTTGTACACCTACCTGGTCCTCGGTCCATGCCTTTGCCTCATTGGTCCGGGAGTCCAGAGCTGTTGCAGCCTCTGGCTTAGCGGTTGCGTTCTGCAACATCTAACTCCGACCCCACCGCCTACGTAAGGCTTGGGAATCACCTAACTGGAATGCATAGGAGCAATCACTCGAAGAAGAAAAGACGGTTACTCACCGTAGTAACTGTTGTTCTTCGAGATGTGTTGCTCCTATCCATTCCAGACCCGCCCTCCTTCCCCACTGTCGGAGTAGCCGGCAAGAAGGAACTGAGGAGCGGACGGGCCGGCTGGGGTATATATCCTGCGCTATAGCGGCGCCACTCCAGGGGGCGCCCAGCCGGCCCCGCCGGAGTTGCTAGGGTAAAAATCTTCCAAAGAGCCGTGCACGAGCGGCGCGCGCACCTAACTGGAATGGATAGGAGCAACACATCTCGAAGAACAACAGTTACTACGGTGAGTAACCGTCTCTTCTTTTGCATAGAGACTGTCTGGTTTGGCCAATGTACATGGCAGAGGGGCATTGCTGACACATATCACATTGGTAGATGTGCAGGTGAGCAAGCCCCTGATGGTATGGCTGATGTGATTAGGTCCTATGATGGTGTCCCCTGAATAGATATGTGGACAGAGTTGGCAATGAGCTTTGTTGCAAGGATAGGTTCCTGAGTTAGTGTTTTTGTTGTGTTAGAGAGTGTTAGTTTTAATCAGAACCAACCCAGTGCTGTGTTTAAACTGAGCTGTTTTGAGTAACTCCAGTTTAAGTAGCAAAGTGTTGTATAGTGATCTCTTACATTGCTTCACACTGACTCAGACATTCTAGGCTTCAGAGGGATGTTTGTGGTTGTTGTGTGTGGGTTGTGTTATGCTGGAAAACTTGATTTGTGTGGATCGTGACTGAGCGGGTGTGCTGCCATGAGGGCCTATAAATATTTGGGGTTATTGTGTATGCTGGTTGTGATGTTGTGTGGGTAGTTGTGTTGATATGTTTGTATTTTGTGTTGGATGATTTGTGTTACTTTGTACGGGTGGCCATTGAGGTGTGCTGCTGTGAGGGGCTATTGCATTGTGTGTACACCTTCCAAAGACAAGCCTGGGAGCTTAAATTCATCACTAAGCATCAAGGACTGAACAGAGACACTGGATTTGTGGCTTATTAGAACAATCTGTAACCTACTTCTCCCCTTTTTGTCCCATGACTACAGGGGTGTTAATGAGCCACTTCACCTGGAAAGGTCCCTGAGGCCTTGGCTACACTGGCGCTTTAAACATCCCCCTGAGCGCAGCAAGTTACAGCGCTGCAAAGCGCCAGTGTAAACAGTGAATATGAAGTGGGTTTTAGCCCACAAAAGAATATGCTCAAATAAATGTTTTAGTCTCTAAGGTGCCACAAGTACTCCTGTTCTTTTTACTCTCTTGCTCTCCAGGATAGCCTGCAGCCTGGTGATTAAGGACCATTGCCTTAGGACCAGGCAAAGCTGAATTCCAGTCCCTGCTTCAGAGACACCATTGAAACCTGGGTCACCCCATCCCTAGTGAGTTCTCTAGGGGCACCTGTCCCTTTGTGACTCCAGCCCTTCATTTCTTTTGCTCCTATTTAAAAAGAGTTTAAAATGCTCAAGATCAATCATTCAGCAAAAACAAAATTCCAACTTTTTTGATTTGCTAATAATTCTGAAAAATGTTGCTTTTGGTTTGGATCTAAATGATCTTGTTGGGTTTTGTGGTGGTGGTTTTTTTTTACTTTTGGTTTTTCAGCTATGCAAGTGAACTGAAAAATCAGTTATTCATGCAATTCTATTGCTCACAAGGGGACAGAGTTAAGGTTTTATGTGCAACATTAGCTTTGGCATTTCTGACTTTTTAAAGTGCTTAATGTTGTTTTGGTATGGAATGGACTGTCACACTATGGCACAGTGTCTTATTGTTACAGAGATCTGTTGTCAGCTCATCTGCTGCCCTCTACCTGGCCCTTGCTAACAATTCAGCAGGCTTTCATAGAATATTAGGGTTGGAAGGGACCTCAGGAGGTCATCTAGTCCAACCCCCTGCTCAAAGCAGGACCAATCCCTGGATTTTTACTCCAGTTCCCCCAAATGGCCCCCTCAAGGATTGAACTCACACCCCTGGGTTTAGCAGGCCAATGCTCAAACCACTGAGCTATCCCTCCCCCAGCCACCTAGCCATTAGCCTTAGCTTTCAGCTAAGCCCAAACCACCTAGCCATTTCCCTCCGATTCCTCATGTTCATTGCCCCTTAAAATGATGCCATAATAAATGTCTTATGTCAGGAATGCAGCTGTTCTGCATAACTTTGTCCCTCAGGCGCCCCAGACAGCACATTTCTGTAAGTCCTGACAGCAAGAGACATGCTTG
This sequence comes from Mauremys mutica, assembly GCF_020497125.1. NCBI lineage: Eukaryota > Metazoa > Chordata > Testudines > Geoemydidae > Mauremys > Mauremys mutica. The sequence goes on along the minus strand of NC_059095.1, from coordinate 15,039,116 downwards.
AAATCAATCTCTTTTTCATTTACTGTGGTGTTAGAAGATCAGACAGGAAGTGATGTCATCTTCCCCCTCCACCCACACCTCCCTTGGCATATGACATCACTCTCATGATTTCCAGCTCTGGCTGTGTTTTGAAAGAACTCCTTTAAGCTCTGTGTTTAAATCATATTTAGCTTTTATCTGCAAGGGACCCTTCGTAGTATTTTCCAAAGAAATGGCATTTACTGCAAAGCTTGAGATTCCCCCATTTAGCGTCTGCGGCACTGTAGTTCCATAGGTGCTGCTTAATGGCTCTGGTTTAATGCAGAAATGTAGCCCACTGGTCTCTGGAATGAACAATTTAGATGAAGAGGTTTTTAAGAAATTCCTTTTACCGGTGCCACCTATAGGACTCGCAAATCTCAAAAAGGATGTTTTTGTCTTGGAGATTGTGATGGGGTTTACAGACCCCACACAGAAACTCAGGGCTGGTCTGCACGGGGAACTTACAGTAGCATAGCTGCGTCTCTCAGGAGTGTAAAAATCCACACCTCAGAGACGTAGCTCTGCCAGCCTAACTCCTGGTGTAGACAGTGCTAGATCAACAGCAGAATTCTTCTGTTGCCCTGGCTACCAGCTCGCGAGGAAGTGGCTCACCTACTGCGCTGGTGGGAGAGCCCCTCCTGTTAGCATAGGTAGGGTTGGCACTGAAGCACTCCCATGCTGCTGTAGTGTTTGAAGTGTAGACATACCCTACGGGAGGGAAGGAGCAGCACTGGGCCAAGAGGGCCCCGCCACTCTGCAGTTGTGAAGCATGTACCAAATGGAGCATCTGCACAAAAGGGGACTCACGGTTAAGTGGGGGCAGAGGAAGCCGCATCAAGGAGAGGCTGTCCAAAGAGAGGAAGCCAGTTTGCAGCTTCTGACAAAGTGACCCAAAGAAGAAAGGTCTGAACTGTGGGTAAGACCCCAACCCGGAGGGCAGGGGCTTTACCCTTTTCCCTTCCCCGCCCTATGCTGAAGGGGATAACTGAACCTTGGGAAGAGAGCTGGGGAGTACTTATTTGACCCACTGAGCCATTGGTGCTGGTTGGGAACTCCCTGCTGGGAGGGATAGGGGCTGCGACCACTCCCCAAGCCAAAGAGAACAGGGGTGGGAGGGGGGAAGGGATAGGAGGAAGTGGGCCAGGAAGGCTGGTCATGTATGCCAGGAAAAGGTGACCGAGGCACTCCATCCCTTTCTCCCTTGGGCCCTGGGCTGGGGAATGACAGGCTGCCACTTGACCTTGGGCCCACTGATTGTCAGGACTTTGGGGTAGAAAAACTGTCATGCCACTGCCTACCCAGTAGGCCTGCTGGGCTCTGAGTCGAACCACTACAACCTGGTGGCAAGACAGTGGAGCCAAAGCCTGCACAATAGGCCTGCTGGCCTTCGAGTGAAACTTGCTACAGAGACTTTGCAAAACAGAAGTAACTACTGTCACAGCAGCACACAAAGGAGACGCACAGGAGAAGGCAATTCTTTTCATTTCTCTCATTTTTAATCACTGCCGGTTTTTCTGATATATTTATAAAAATGGAAAGAAATGAAGAATCCTCCTTGCAGCTGCTTTTCGTTTCGAGGAGAAAGAAAGCAAAGCTGGGAGAGACATGGCTGGAGGCAGCAGAACATCTAGGCAGCAGCTTTGCTGCAGCACAGTAACGAAAATCCCTGGCCATCACTGTAGGAATTAACACAGTACAACTCAAACCTCCCTTGTCGTGCGTTAGCGATCGTCCCTCCTCTGGCTCAGTGGGAGGCCACTCTGCCTCACTAGATCCCTGCATGATTAGTACCAGTCCCACCATCACCGCAGGGTCTTAGGATGACATCCAGCAGCAGCAGTTGCTGCTCTCCATCTTTGTTTGAGCACATGAGAGCGATTGCTGGGAAAACTGAGAAGGAAAGAAGTCAAATGGAAAGGCTCACACCTTCCATTCAAACCTTATGAATGGACTATAAGGTGGATAGAAAGCTGGCTACATTGTCGGGCTCAACAGGTAGTGACCAACAGCTCAATGTCTCATTGGCAGCTGGTATCAAGTGGAGTGCCCCAGGGGTCGGTCCTGGTGCCGGTTTTGTTCAACATCTTTATTAATGATCTGGATGATGGGTCGGATTGCACTCTCAGCAAGTTCGCAGATGACACTAAACTGAGGGGAGAGGTAGATACGCTGGAGGGTAGGGATAGGGTCCAGAGTGACCTAGACAAATTGGAGAACTGGGCCAAAAGAAATCTGATGAGGTTCAACAAGCACAAGTGTAGAGTCTTGCAGTTAGCATGAAAGAATCCCATGCACCGCTACAGGTTGGGGACCAACTGGCTAAGCAGCAGTTCTGCAGAAAAGGACCTGGGGATTACAATGGATGAGATGCTGGATATGAGTCAGCAGTGTGCCTTTGTTGCCAAGAAGGCTAACAGCATATTGGGCTGCGTTAGTAGGAGCATTGCCAGCAGATTGAGGGAAGTGATTATTCCCCTCTATTCGGCACTGGTGAGGCCACATCTGGAATATTGCATCTAGTTTTGGTGCTCCCACTATAGAAGGGATGTAGACAAATTGGAGAGAGTCCAGCGGAGGGCAACGAAAATGATCAGGTGGGTCGGGGACATGACTTATGAGGAGAGGCTGAAGGAACTGGGCTTGTTTAGTCTGCAAAAGAGAAGAGTGAGGGGGGATTTGATAGCTGCTTTTAACTACCTGAAAGGGGGTTCCAAAGAGGATGGAGCGAGGCTGTTCTCAGTGGTGGCAGATGACAGAACAAGAAGCAATGGTCTCACGTTGCAGTGGGGGAGGTCTACGTTGGATATTAGGAAACACTATTTCACTAGGAGGATGGTGAAGCACTGGAATGGGTTCCCTAGGGAGGTGGTAGAATCTCCGTCCTTTGAGGTTTCTAAGGCCTGGCTTGACAAAGGCCTGGCTGAAATGATTTAGTTGGGGTTGGTCCTGCTTTGAGCAGAGGGTTCAACTAGATGACCGGGGTGGCTCTTGACATTTCGCCGCCCCAAGCACGGCGGCATGCCGCAGGGGACGCTTTGCTGGTCGCCGGGAGGGTGGCAGGCAGATCCGGTGGACCTCCCGCAGGCATGCCTGCGGAGGGTCCACTGGTTCCGCGGTCCGCTGGACCTGCGGCTTTGGTGGACCTCCCGCAGTCCACCGGAGCCGCGGGACCAGCGGACCCTCCGCAGGCACGCCTGCAGGAGGTCCACCGGAGCCGCCTGCTGCCTTCCCCGCGACCGGCAGAGCGCCCCCACGCAGCATGCCGCCCCAAGCACGCACTTGGCGTGCTGGGGCCTGGAGCCGCCCCTGTAGATGACGTCCTGAGGTCTCTTCCAACCCTAATCTTCTAATCTCTTCCACTCTCATCGAAAGGGAGAATGTCAGGAGGGTGATATTTCATTCAAGTGCAGGGACCAAGCCCTGAGCTGCTAGCTTACGTATTCAGGGTAAAGTTAATGTAGGCAAACTTTCCATTAAAATGAAACCACCCAAAATGTTTTATCTGTCGTAAGAGAAATACAATCTTCCTGCAGCATTGCAGCATTCACCCTGCAGTAGGTATCTCAGACCGATCTGTCTTCTTCTGTACTGCACTCTGTGTAAAGTTCAGTAGCACTCAGGAAGCAGGTTACAGAGAGGGCCCCTTCCATCTCCTCTATTAGTGGCACAGATGTAAGCAGAGTCTGAATGAACTCTCCCCTGACAGCTAGTTGGGGAGGGGGAGAGACTTCAGGAGCAAACTCTATTTACATGAACAAATCTACTCTGCATAGGTATCCAGCAGGCAGGAACTGTGTGGCTCCAAGTAATCAACTTTGGCTGGTGTTGGGTTACAAATCACGTTAGTACTGAATGTAGAAGTAGTGAAATGTTATCAGTGTTGTTGTCTTTATTGTATGACTAAAGGGGAGCAGAATTGTGCTTAGCCTGTCCCAAATGAGGGGGTCACCCTCAGCTGAAAGGACCTCGTTAAGCCACTGGCTCAAATGCCAGACCCCTGTGAAAGCAAAGATGGGTGGGGGAAAGTGTCCTGGCTAGGAGGTGGGGGACTCTTCCTAAGATTCCCTAGGCTGGTTTAACCTGCTCTTCCCCACTGTGCAAAGATAGAGCTAAATGGGTTCCATTAGGAGCCTTTTGTTATTTTAAGTGCTTGTGGTGGGACAGCATCTCTGCCCAGTCTCAGAGCTGATGATCACTAAGGCTTTGGCTACACTTACACTTCAAAGCGCTGCCGCGCTGCCGCGGCAGCGCTTTGAAGCGCTAAGTGTAGTCAAAGCGCCAGCGCTGGGAGAAATCTCTCCCAGCGCTGTCCGTACTCCACCTCCCTGTGGGGAATAACGGACAGCGCTGGGAGCCGCGCTCCCAGCACTGGGGCTTTGACTACACTGGCGCTTTGCAGCGCCGCAATTTGCAGCGCTGGAGAGGGTGTGTTTTCACACCCTGCTGCAGCGCTGCAAATTTGTAAGTGTAGCCAAGCCCAATGACTCAGACTTTAAGGTCAGAAGAGACCATTATGATCATCTACTCTGATCTCCTGCACAACGCAGGCCACAGAATCTCACCCATCCACTTCTATAACAAACCCCTAATCTATGTCTGAATTATTGAAGTCCTCAAATTGTGGTTTGAAGACCTCAAGTTGGAACCACAAGAGGCTGATCTGCAGAGGTCAGAGCAGAGAGGCAGGTGGCAGAAGGTGACCAGCGAGTGGAACTGTGGCTGGTGAGGTGGGGAGCAGTGCAGAATGAGCAGCTGGAAGAGCAGCCAGTGGAGAGAAATGGTGGGTGGCAGGGCAGCCATCTGAGAGGAACCATGGCTGGTGGGGTGGCTGCTCATTCTGCTCTGCTGGCCACCACCCTTGTTGTTTGGGAATGTGCCTGCAGGAGAATGGGGATGGCAAAGAGACTATAAGGCAGTGGTTCCCAACCTTTTCGTCTGGCGGGCGCCAGATGAAGGACTGTGGCGGTGGTAGAGCATTCACCGAAATGCCGCCGAATTTCCACGGCATTTCTGCAGCGATGCCTCTCGATGACATCACTTGTTGGCGGCAAGCGGCGTCATCGAGAGGCGTCGCCGCCGAAATGCCGCAGAAATTCGGTGGCGGCGCCTCTCAATGACGCTGCTTGCCGCCGACAAGTGATGTCATTGAGAGGCGTTGCTGCTGAAATGCCGCCGAAATTCAGCGGCATTTCAGCGGATGCTCCACTGCCAGCCAGGACGCGGGCGCATTTAGATGCCCCCTCGGGCGCCATGGTGCCCGCGGGCACCGCGTTGGGGACCCCTGCTGTAAGGGGTCTGAGAACAGACAAGGTGGTCTTATTGCCTAACCAGAATCGAGGGTTACTGACCTCTGGTTATAACAACTCCCATTTTCAGAAGAGTTGTGCATAGGGGTGGCAACTCTCCAGGATTGTCATGGAGTCTCCAGGAATTAAAGATGAGTCTTTCATTAAAGATTATGTCATGCAATGAAACCTCTGGGAATATGTCCAACCAAAATTGGCAACCCTAGTTTAGGGTGACCAGACAGCAAGTGTGAAAAATTGGGACAGTGGGTGGGCGGTAATAAGAGCCTATATAAGAATAAGACACAAAAATCAGGACTGTCCCTATAAAATTGGAACATTTGCCCAGCCTAGCTGTACAGCTTGGGATGATCCCAAGATAGAATTGCTCTGCCCCTTGTTGCTTTGGCTGGACTACTTAGAATCATAGAATATCAGGATTAGAAGGGACCTCAGGAGGTATCTAGTCCAACCCGCTGCTCAAAGCAGGACCAATCCCCAGACAGATTTTTGCTTCAGATCCCTAAATGGCCCCATCAAGGATTGAACTCACAACCCTGTATTTAGCAGGCTAATGCTCAAACCACTGAGCTATCCAACTTAGGACTGTCAGGTGTCTGGTTTTTGACTGGAACACCCGGTCGAAAAGGGACCCTGTTGGCTCTGGTTAGCACCGCTGACTCAGCCATTAAAAGTCCAGCCGACGACGCAGCAGGGCAAAGGCAGGCTCCCTACCTGCCCTGACTCTGTTCAGCTCCCGGAAGTGGCAAGCATGTCCCTGTGGCCTCTAGGCACAGGGGAGGCCGGGGAGGTTCCTAACATTCGTTGCACTGCCCCAGCCCTGGCTCCGCAGCTCCACGGCCAATGGGAGCTGTAGGGGTGGCGCCTGTGACCGGATGCAGTGCGCAGAGCTGCCTGGCCACGCTTCCGCCTATGGGCCTCAGGGACATGCCAGCTGCTTCCAGGACCTGCCTGAGGTAATTGCTGCTTGCACCCCAACCCCAAGCTTCCTCCTGCACTGCCTCCCAGAGCCCTCATCCCTTCCCAACCCCCTGCCTAGTCTGGTGCAAATGAGCGAGGGTGGGGGAGAGCGAGGGAGGGGGGATGGAGTGAGTAGGGGGTGAGGCCTCCGAGAAGGTACAGGGCAGGGGATGGGGCAAGGGTTTTGATTTTCTGCAATCAGAAAGTTGGCAAACCTAGTTTGACTGCACCAACAGAGTGCTGTCCTCAGTCTTCATGCATGCCCACACCGAAGGCTGCCTGACTGCTGCCCTTTACAGCGACCAGCACACCGCCCCCCGCAGCTTGCACCCCAGGCACACGCTTACTGCGCTGGTGCCTGGAGCTGCCCCTGCCCAGGGGAGTGTTGCCTGCTCCCGAGTAACACAGGAAAGAAAGAGGGATGTTTGCATAACTACTCTCATACTGACATTATACCAGCTCCTTAGCAGAGTTATTCCTGTGCTAGGACAGCAGAGCACAATTTTTTGAATTAAGTTTCTTTTTTGTTTTGGTTTGGCAAAAAAAATGGCGTTTTTTGAGAAAAGTTGTCAACATTCTTGACTTATTTTGTCTTTGTGATTTTTTGATGACATTTTTATCAAAATTTTTATCAAAATAATTATTGAAATGGTTGTCAAGTATTTTTAAAATAAAAAACAGGGTTTTGGTAGACAACATATTTCAAAACTTTGAAATTGTGATAAAAATTTTGTTTTGTCAAAAACTTGTTTTTAATAAACAACAAATTTCAACAAGTATCAGAGGGGTAGCAGTGTTAGCCTGGTTCTGTAGAAGCAGCAAAGAATCCTGTGGCACTTTATAGACTAACAGACGTTTTGCAGCATGAGCTTTCGTGGGTGAATACCCACTTCTTCGGATGCAAGTGGTGGAAATTTCCTGGGGCAAGTATATATAAGCAAGCAAGAAGCAAGCTAGAGATAACGAAGTTAGATCAATCAGGGTGGATGAGGCCCTGTTCTAGCAGTTGAGGTGTGAAAACCAAGGGAGGAGAAACTGGTTCTGTAATTGGCAAGCCATTCACAGTCTTTGTTTAGTCCTGAGCTGATGGTGTCAAATTTGCAGATGAACTGGAGCTCAGCAGTTTCTCTTTGAAGTCTGGTCCTAAAGTTTTTTTGCTGTAGGATGGCCACCTTAAGATCTGCTATTGTGTGGCCAGGGAGGTTGAAGTGTTCTCCTACAGGTTTTTGTATATTGCCATTCCTAATGTCTGATTTGTGTCCATTTATCCTTTTCCTTAGAGACTGTCCAGTTTGGCCGATGTACATAGCAGAGGGGCATTGCTGGCATATGATGGCATATATTACATTGGTGGAAGTGCAGGTGAATGAACCGGTGATGTTGTGGCTGATCTGGTTTGGTCCTGTGATGGTGTTGCTGGTGTAGATATGTGGGCAGAGTTGGCATCGAGTTGGCAAATTTCAACAACCATTTCATAAAAAAAAAGATTAAAAAAAATCACAAAAATTTGACAGGGGATGGATCACTTGATGATTCCCTGTTCTGTTCATTCCCTCTGGGGCACCTGGCATTGGCCACTGTCAGAAGACAGGATATTTTTCTGTGTAAAGGAAATGAATCCTGGTGGTGGCTGGCTGACTCAGTATGGACATTCTTATGTTCACAAAAGTAGTATCTTTCTGCACACGGTGAAATGAGAACTGTAGTGGGGCGATGACTCACTGGCGCGGCGCCTCTTGATGGTCATCCAGGGAATTAGTTCGCCAGCTTCTGGAGCACCCTCTGCAGGCCGGTTTCTCACCTTGCTGCTGGCCCCCATGTCCCTCTCAGACTCCGGTGCCCCTTCTCTCAGGCAGGGCCGGCTCCAGAGCCCAGCGGGGCAAGCACCCGCCTGGGGCGGCCCTTTCCCGGGGGGGCGGCAGGCTGGGCCGGCGGACCTGCCGCAGTCATGCCTGCGGGAGGTCCACCGGAGCCCCGGGAGCAGCCGACCTGCCGCAGGCATGCCCGCGGGAGGTCCGCTGCTCCCGCGGCTCCGGGGCGCCTCCCGGGCATGACTGCTTGGGGCGGCCAAATTTGTAGAGCCGCCCCTGCTCTCAGGGTTCTGCCCTCTGTAGTACCCCGCAGTATCACTGGGTCTCCCCTCCCCGGGGAACCCCCAGCCCCCTATTGCCACCTCGCCTCAGTCCTGGCCAGTCACCATCTAGCTCCTGCTCACTGGGGCGGACTGCAATATAATTGCCACTCATCATTGGCAAGAAGGGTTTGGACCTGCTGCCTCTGCCTACCCTTGGGCTGCCCCCTGCAACCCCACTACCTTCTTGGCCTTTAACAAGGCCTCCAGCCTGGGGATTTTCCAGGCCAGAGCTCCCCTGCTCCTCTGGCCTTTCCCCAGCCCTGCTCCAGTCTAGGTACCCTGCTCAGCTCCCAGCAGCCAGGCCCTTCCCCCCTGATTAGGGGGCTGGAGCACATGACTTCTGAGGAGAGGCTGAGGGAACTGGGATTGTTTAGCCTGCAGAAGAGAAGAATGAGGGGGGATTTGATAGCTGCTTTCAACTACCTGAAAGGGGGTTCCAAACAGGTGGATCTAGACTGTTCTCAGTGGTAGAAGATGACAGAACAAGGAGTAATGGTCTCAAGTTGCAGAGGGGGAGGTTTAGGTTGGACATTAGGAAAAACTTTTTCACTAGTAGGGTGGTGAAGAACTGCAATGGGTTACCTAGGGAGGTGGTGGAATCTCCATCCTTAGAGGTTTGTAAGGTCAGGTTTGACAAAGCCCTGGCTGGGATGATTTAGTTGGGTTTGGTCCTGCTTTGAGCAGGGGGTTGGACTAGATACCTTCTGAGGTCCCTTCCAACCCTGAGATTCTATGATTCTATGAACAGCTAGAGAGAGACTGTCTCTGTTTAGCTTCTGGCCCCAGCCCTCTTATAAGGGCCAGTTTTGCCCTGATTAAGCTGGCCACAGCCAGGGCCGGTGCAAGGATGTTTCGCACCCTAGGCGAAACTTCCACCTTGCGCCCTCCCCTCCCCCGCGCACCGTGCCCTGAGGCGCGCCTCCCATGGCAGCTCCTCCCCTCCCCCGCGCACCCCGCCCTGAGACGCACCTTTGGCGGCAGCTCCCCCCCTCCACCCTGAGGTGCCCCCCCGCCCCAGGTCACCCCTGCTCTGCGCACGAGCACCCCGAGCACGCCATGGCTGCTTCACTTCTCCTGCCTCCCAGGCTTGCGGCACCAATCAGCTTAGGCACCGCAAGCCTGGGAGGTGGGAGAAGTGAAGCAGCCATGGCGTGCTCGGGGAGGAGGCGGGGAAGGGGTGAGCTGGGACGGGGAGTTCCCCTGCGTGCCGCTCCCCCCAGCCTTACTTGCTGCAGGCAGCCCTCCCCATGCTCCCCTGCCCCAGCTCCCTCTGCCTAAATGCCGGCGGCGACCGGGGCGGATGAAGATCTGGCTGCCACAGTCCCTGCTGAAGAAAATGGCGCCCTCCAAATGCCAGCACCCTAGGCGACCGCCTAGATCGCCTAAATAGTTGCACTGGCCCTGGCCACAGCTGTGGTCAGCGACTCACTCAGCTTCTCACAGCTGTTCTCACTCCCTTTCCCTGCTGCAGCCCTCTCCAGAGCTGCTTTTAACCCCTTCTCCATGAGCCCCACCCTCCCACTACCCCTTCGCCCCGAGTCCCGCCCTCCCACTGCCCCTTCTCCCTGAGCCCCGCCCTCCCACTGCCCCTTCGCCCTGAGCCCCGCCCCCCACTGCCCCTTCTCCCTGAGCCCCACCCTCCCACTGCCCCTTCTCCCTGAGCCCCACCCTCCCACTGCCCCTTCTCCCCGAGCCCCACCCCCCCACTGCCCCTTCTCCCTGAGCCCCACCCTCCCACTGCCCCTTCTCCCTGAGCCCCGCCCTCCAACTGCCCCTTCTCCCTGAGCCCCACCCTCCCACTGCCCCTTCTCCCTGAGCCCCGCCCCCCCACTGCCCCTTCGCCCTTCGCCCCGCCCCCCACTGCCCCTTCTCCCTGAGCCCCGCCCTCCCACTGGCCCTTCTCCCTGAGCCCCGCCCTCCAACTGCCCCTTCTCCCTGAGCCCCGCCCTCCCACTGCCCCTTCTCCCTGTGCCCTGCCCTCCCACTGCCCCTTCTCCCTGATCCCCGCCCTCCAACTGCCCCTTCTCCCTGAGCCCCTCCCTCCCACTGCCCCTTCTCCCTGAGCCCCGCCCTCCAACTGCCCCTTCTCCCTGAGCCCCGCCCTCCAACTGCCCCTTCTCCCTGAGCCCCACCCTCCAACTGCCCCTTCTCCATGAGCCCCACCCTCCCACTGCCCCTTCTCCCTGAGCCCCGCCCTCCAACTGCCCCTTCTCCCCGAGCCCCACCCTCCCACTGCCCCTTCTCCCTGAGCCCCGCCCTCCAACTGCCCCTTCTCCCTGAGCCCCGCCCTCCAACTGCCCCTTCTCCCTGAGCCCCACCCTCCCACTGCCCCTTCTCCATGAGCCCCCCCCTCCCACTGCCCCTTCTCCCTGAGCCCCGCCCTCCAACTGCCCCTTCTCCCCGAGCCCCGCCCTCCAACTGCCCCTTCTCCCCGAGCCCCGCCCTCCAACTGCCCCTTCTCCCCGAGCCCCGCCCTCCAACTGCCCCTTCTCCCCGAGCCCCACCCTCCCACTGCCCCTTCTCCCCGAGCCCCACCCTCCCACTGCCCCTTCTCCCTGAGCCCCACCCTCCCACTGCCCCTTCTCCCTGAGCCCCACCCTCCCACTGCCCCTTCTCCCTGAGCCGCTCCCTCCCCACTGCCCCTTCTCTCCGAGCCCCGCCCTCCAACTGCCCCTTCTCCCCGAGCCCCACCCTCCCACTGCCCCTTCTCCCTGAGCCCCGCCCTCCAACTGCCCCTTCTCCCTGAGCCCCGCCCTCCAACTGCCCCTTCTCCCCGAGCCCCGCCCTCCAACTGCCCCTTCTCCCCGAGCCCCGCCCTCCAACTGCCCCTTCTCCCCGAGCCCCGCCCTCCAACTGCCCCTTCTCCCCGAGCCCCACCCTCCCTCTGCCCCTTCTCCCCGAGCCCCACCCTCCCACTGCCCCTTCTCCCTGAGCCCCACCCTCCCACTGCCCCTTCTCCCTGTGCCCCGCCCTCCAACTGCCCCTTCTCCCTGTGCCCCGCCCTCCCACTGCCCCTTCTCCCTGAGCCCCGCCCCCCCCACTGCCCCTTCTCCCTGAGCCCCGCCCTCCCACTGCCCCTTCTCCCTGTGCCCCGCCCTCCAACTGCCCCTTCTCCCTGAGCCCCGCCCCCCCACTGCCCCTTCTCCCTGAGCCCCGCCCTCCCACTGCCCCTTCTCCCTGTGCCCTGCCCTCCAACTGCCCCTTCTCCCCGAGCCCCGCCCTCCCACTGCCCCTTCTCCCTGAGCCCCGCCCTCCCACTGCCCCTTCTCCCTGTGCCCCGCCCTCCAACTGCCCCTTCTCCCTGAGCCCCACCCTCCCACTGCCCCTTCTCCCTGAGCCCCGCCCTCCCACTGCCCCTTCTCCCTGTGCCCTGCCCTCCAACTGCCCCTTCTCCCTGAGCCCCGCCCCCCACTGCCCCTTCTCCCTGTGCCCTGCCCTCCAACTGCCCCTTCTCCCCGAGCCCCGCCCTCCCACTGCCCCTTCTCCCTGAGCCCCACCCTCCCACTGCCCCTTCTCCCTGAGCCCCGCCCTCGCACTGCCCCTTCTCCCTAAGGCCCCGCACCACCTCTTCCCCCCAAAGCCCTGTCCCCCGTTCACTCCTCTCTACCCCCTCCCCGCCGTCGCTCACCCTTACGGCCGGCAAAAAGGTGGGAGGGCCATGGGCCCCGGCTCCCGCTGTTCTGGTACCCCCGCACTGGGGTTGGCTGGTGGGAAAGAGGAATACAATGATCAAAAAGACCACAGCAACATTTCTGTTTTAAAAATCTCAAAATTTTGGAGCCGAACTCATCATTTTTAGGGTCTGGCTTGTGCTTTTTGAACTTTTGCGGTTGGTAATACTGTGAGCCTAAACAAAACATCCCAGCATCTCTGATCTTCCTAAAATCTCATGCTTCCGGGTTTCAGCAGGGGTCAGGATGGGGCTTTCCCGCCCAGTGTATTTCTATTGTTCTTTTCTTTCTCTCTCTCCTTTAAAGCCTCAGGGACGGCCACAGCTGGAGATGGGTCACTGGAGGGCCAGGGCCAGGGCTGTGAGCTCCCAGGCCCAGGGACTAACTCATCACCAGTGGGGGTCAGGGAGGAATTTTGCCCCAGGTCAGGCTGACAGTGACCTTGGCTGGAGTTTCACCTTCCTCTGCAGCGTGGGGGTGTGGGTCACTTGCCAGGGTTTTCTGGGTATTTCCCTCGGCCCCTCCTGTTCTCTGCCTGTGGCACGGAGCGGTTTAGTCTCCTGTGGGCTGTAATACTGTGGTCTCGTTTCAGTTGTTAGGTTTGGTGCGCAGGGGCTGGGTGGGGCTGATGGCCTGTGATCTGCAGGCGGTCAGACTCCCTTGTGCCCTTCAGCTCCAGGACATTACTGATTTTTGTTGTTGTAACTTTCCATTCTGTGAAATATATCAGTTTTTCATCACAAATGGGGATGAAACCATGAGCTCCAACTCCGTGGGTGCAGTGCTTAGCACCCACCGGCAGCCAGCTCCTTCCCTCCCCCCCACCCGCTGATCAACTCCTCCCCCTCCCAGCGCCTCCTGCCTGCTGTGGATCAGCTGTTCTGCCATGTGCAGGAGGTGCTGTGGGGGAGGGAGAAGAGCGGGGATGGGGCACACTTGGGGGAGGGGGAGGAACTAAGCAGGAAGAGGCGGGCGGGGGTAGGGACTTGGGGGGAGGGTTGGGTGAGGCAGGGCTTAGGGCAGAGCAGGGGGTTGAGTACCCCCAGGGTCTGAAGGAAGTTGGCGCCTGTGGATGAAATCAAGGTCAAAATAGCAGTCTTCTCTGTGGGAAGGGCCTTCCAATTTCCCACCAGTTCTAAGTAGCATCTGACTTCGTACCCTGCTCACAGTCACTTACTTGTTCATCTACCATCAGCCTCTCCACTCATTCATCTGTCAGTTCATTCTGATCCCAAAGACTCTTGGTCTCCTTCCCATCCATTAGCACACACCATCATCAACTTCTCGGGGGCACATTTCCAAAGGCGCAACGCGCGATCAGACATCTGAGATTTGGAAGCTGGGTGTTCTAACTCCCATCTGTGCTAGGAAAATCTTCCTCTGAAGAGGTAATGCCACAGGCACTTTAAAAGATGTAATCCATTCCTACACTCAGAACCTTGGCAAGAGCATGCCCGAGCTCTGGCTTTGCTGCCATTCGTACAAGAAGCCCCAATTTCCTCTTAGACCAATCTGCTGCTATTTTAACACACCCGAAAGAGAATAGGTGAGGTTCAGCCATGGCTCAGTTCATTTGTTAAGAGAAATGCTCCTAAAATAAAGTCAGAGGAATCCCATTTAGCCCCAGTGCTACACCCAGAACATCTTAAAGTGTAAGAAGCGTCTGGGGCTGTGGAACCCAGGCCCACAAAGGAGAGTGCTCAGAATTGAATTACTGCACCACTGACATAGTTTTAGAAGCTGATCCAAAGAGCTGGTGGAAAATAGAGCTGTGCTGACTGCAGAACTGAGATCCATTGTCATGTTCCATGCTTGTGTACGCACAAAATGTCACCCAGCTACCCATTGGCTGTGTTGTGTGTCCAAACAGGCAGGCTTTAGTTCACAGTTCTCATACACTTCACTGACTTTGCATGCAATATCGAGTCATAGATTCTGAGGCCAATGAGGGCCCAGAAATCAAAGAGAGCCTGTAGAGGTTTGTTTGCTAATTATCAGATCACCAGGAATTTTTGAACTGTTCTCACAGGGGCAGATTACTGAGGAGTTAACAGCAATCTTTTATTGAGCTAATCTGGTCAGATCTCACAAGATGAGCAAGGGTGAGCTTGGGTAAGGACTTGGCTGGGAGACCAGCAAGGAAAATCTATGGCAGGTGGTGCTGGAAGTACTGCTTAGGGTTAGAATGGGGCACTCTGCCTAGTGAGTCATGCAGCGCCCCAGCATGAGGTTAGAGGCCTCTCTCTTGCTGGCAGTGCCATCTTTTGAATGCTATGGAAGCCCTTCTCATTTGTCATTATTAAAGATCTCAGAGCACTTCGTGTGAGAGCCGGGTCATTGAAACCGAGCCCTGGCCGTGTTCTAGTTTTGGTAGGCACATTCTGCTGTCAATTTAACACATTACCCTTTTTCACATCCGGTTCTAAACTTCTGTGTAATGTTCTTGAGCACTGTGAAACAGCTGCCATATTTCATGTCAGAGATGGTGGCATTTCAGTAGGGGAAGTGAACCCTGTATGTGGATTGTGAGGTGTTGTAGGGTGACAGATGCTACATAAGATCATAGCTGTTGGTGGGTTGTTGATATTAATTTCTACTCACAATGTATTATTTGCAAATGATGTGACCTTCACAGGTTTTGGCCCTAACAGCTTTATGGGCAGGTGGGGCTGGCGTTGCACCTGCCCCGGAGTCTAAGGAAAGGCTCCCATGGCCTCCCATCTGTGCTAATGGAGTTTGTTCGTGTGTGCAGTTAGCAGAACAAAACAAGTCAGCACTGACAGATTCCAAAGCTAATGTGGAAAGCTCCCCAACAGGTTCCTGGAGCAGCTCCCTCACATTCTCTGTCCAGTGGGGGTGCATTTCACAATTTACTACAGTCCTGCTTGATTACATTGCTTGTTTCACCCATGATTGTTTCTCATTACACAGCGGATGACAATGGAAGCCGTCCCTGCCAATTCTCCATGAGTAACAGATGGAGCCTAGGCCAGACAGTGCAAGCCGTACCCCTCTGAAGAGCAGTGATATAAACAACCCCATCCCATACCTTTTGATTTTTATTAAATAAAAGCCATACTGAATGCAATCATGTCTTTCACATTAGCTTAAATACAACTAAGCAAATTTAATTTACTCTACAAAGTGAATCCATATTTTTTATGCAATCTTGGACTAATTATTTGCACTGCACCAGTGCTCTAGCTGGCTGACCTGCCATAAACTAAATATACTGTGTCTACAGTGAATATATATGTGTGTGTGTGTGTGTCTCTCTCTCTCTCTCTCTAAAACACACACACATATGCTGTGTGAGGTGCCTGCATGGGGGTGGGTATGTATGTACAGTAGAGCTGAGTAAATAATTAATAGCAAATAATTTATTCAACAAAGTTAGCCTTTTCCCCATTAGGGTAAATGTATTCCTTTTGCAGAATTATTGTCTCACCTTTTTTTGGACAATATTTTTGTTATTCACAAACAGATCTTTGTGGGTACGCGGTATCTGAAATGTGAGATTCAGGCTGTGTTGGTCTCTGGCTGGATGAGGATAACTCTTTGTAAGTCCAGAATGAAAGTTTAGGAAATCAAAATCTGTGTTCCATGAATATTCTGTAATATTTGTTGAAAATGTGCTGTTTCCTGGGCAGTCCTGCCAGTGAGCTCACTAGAGAATTCACAGGAAGTGAACAGGAAAGGGGCACACTGACGCAAGCTTTTTTTTTTTTTTTAATTTGGGTGAGTTTTCATATTCCATTCTGAGGCACTCACTCAGCTCCAATGTACGGCATGCACCAGTGTTTGTCAGTGGAGTAGATTTTTATATTGACCCGCGCTGTATGAGGAGCCGGAACTCTGCTTACGGAGACCCTAGACCAGGGGTTAGCAACCTTTCAGCAGTGGTGTGCCGAGTGTTCATTTATTCACTCTAATGTAAGGTTTTGCGTGCCAGTAATACATTTGAAGGTTTTTAGAAGGTCCCTCTCTCTAAGTCTATAATATATAACTAAACTATTGTTGTATGTAAAGCAAATAATTTTTTTGAATGTTTAAGAAGCATCATTTAAAAATTAAATTAAAATGCAGAGCCCCCCGGACCCATGGCCAGGACCCAGGCAGCGTGAGTGCCACTGAAAATCAGCTCGTGTGCTGCCTTCGGTACGCGTGCCATAGGTTGCCTACCTCTGCCCTAGACATTTTCAGAAAGACACAGAGGTCATTCCTGTGCCTCTGGGCATCCAAGCACCAACTCTCACCTAAGCCCTAGAGCAATTCACAACCTTGGGGCGATAGGTGTTTGGCCACCTAACTCACATGCAGGGCCCCATCCAGCAGGCAGCTTCTGAGCAGGCCTAGTGGATTGGGCCCCTCAGGTGAGCTCGCACAAACCAGCCAGAGGAGAAGCAACAGTCTAACCACTGAGCGATGGGCTATTCTGGTGAGGGGCTCTCTCAGTCTCTCCTGCTGAAGCTGCCCCACTGTGGATAAATAGCCTCACTTGGGCCAGAGAATGCAAGAGAGCACATGCATGAGAATGGCTAGAGCACTGCCCCGGGATGTGGAGACCCAGGCTCCTGTCCCCCTGCTCCGGGCACTCTTTACACACTGGAGCAGCTTCAGCACAGGAGAGTCCTAGGGCACCCCACATCAGACTGTCGCATAGCCCAGTGGTCAGGGCACTCCCCTGAGAGCTGGCACAGCCCTGTGCAGACACCTTCTCCCTCTTCCGATGAGAACCTGAACCTGAACCACTGAGCTAAACATTATGAGTGTGATTGCTCCCGCCCGCAGCTTCTTGCAACAATAGCAGAGGCCGCCAATGCCAAACAGGGTTCCCTGCTGAGGATCACTAGCCAAGCTAGGCGCCTCCCTGCAGCCTGGACATAGGCAGTTATCTCCGAGAGAGGGGCGGGGCTTCACTCACACCCCTCCCCTCAGCATCTCCCCTTGCTAGCTTAGGTGGCTCCCTGCCTTCCGTGTGGGCTCTTCTGAATCATCAGCTAAGGCCCTTCCTCTCCCCATGCACAGTATAGGGAACCTCGCTCAGGTTTTGTGAGCTGCGCCTAACTCCTTCTGTGCCTATCTCCAGGCCTTCCTCCAGATGGTTCCTTCCCAGCGTGGAGCACTCAGCCGAGTTCCCCAGCTACTCCTCTTTTCCTTATTTTTACATTCGGTCAGGTCTCTGGCTGGATGAGGATAACTCTTTGTAAGTCCAGAATGAAAGTTTAGGAAATCAAAATCTGTGTTCCATGAATATTCTGTAATATTTGTTGAAAATGTGCTGTTTCCTGGGCAGTCCTGCCAGTGAGCTCACTAGAGAATTCACAGGTCACACGAAGGTCAGAAATGCATCTAACATCTTCTCTTGCCCTACCATAGTTCTGAAAACACAGCTTGTCACCTCAGAATCTCCTTCTTTCCTGGAAGAATCCCCGCAGCCCCTTACCCTGTCCCCAGCCATTGGATTAGTGAGGGGCCTGGCAGACCCGTTCTGCACTTTGCCCACTCTTTGAAATGAGGGCTCATTTTCCTCACCTGTAGTGTGGAGCTTGCAAGGAAGCCAGAAAGCCTCACCCTACCCCACATGAATGAGAGACTTTCAGATATCGTGCACAGGCTATGCTTTCAGAGAGACAATAAAACAGACCACTTCCTTTGGATGATCAACTGATCAATGCGAGACGCAGACCTCTATCAGCACAGCCCTGGGGGGAAGCTGGTGAACGCCCAGCCTTCATTCAGCGAATTCCACAATAGCTTCAGGATAGGGGCAGGTCTACATTTCAAAGGCTGCAGCCGCACAGCTGGAGTGCTTCAGTGAAGACGCTACTACATGGAGAGCCTCTCCAATCAGAGTAGTTAAGCCACTTCTTCAAGAGGTGGTAGCTCTGTGGATGGGAGAAGCCCTCCCATTGACATAGCCCGGTCTAACCCTATCTGCATTGCTCAGGGGGTGGATTTATAGCCTTGTACATTTGTAGTGTAGACCTGGCCTAAATCGGTTACTGGTAGCGAAGGGGGAGGGGATGTAACAAGACCCTGTTCAGTAATTTTAGGGGGGGGGAGGGATAGCTCAGTGGTTTGCACATTGGCCTACTAAACCCAGGGTTGTGAGCTCACTTCTTGAGGGGGCCACTTAAGGATCTGGGGCAAAAATCTGTCTGGGGATTGGTCCTGCTTTGAGCAGGGGGTTGGACTAGATGACCTCCTGAGGTCCCCTCCAACCCTGATATTCTAAATTATTCAACCAATCCTGTTTTCACTACTCACCCAGTTTGCAGAGCTGGGAGAATAGGTCACAGGGGTATTAGTCTGATCATTTATTTAATGATATAGTTTAAATAAAATAGTTTCCATTTTATTCCCAGCTCTGCCTACGATTCATCACCATCTGAGCACACTTCACCCAAATGGTTTTAGCTTACCAGAGCCTTCGCTAGGTTAATTTGCTACTGCTTTGATGTAGTGTGCACTACATGCTCCCTTTCCACTTTCCCAACAGTGAAAAGCAACGGCAAGAAGCTGAGCTGCAGATGATCATATTGATTGCTTCTGGTATTGCCCGAGATGAGCTAGAGGTTTTCCAAACAGAAATAATGTCCAACCCTGCCCAGAAGACTCTGCTTCCCATCAGATGGGCATCCTCATTCAGAGACCCCTGCAAATCTGCGGATATCCACGGACTATGTGTGTGGCTCACAGATGGGATGCGGATACAGATTTTGTACATGCTCAGGGCTCTACTCATTCAGCCTGGTAGACCAGAAAGCTTTGTTCTGCCTTAGTGTGCTAAGGCCGCTTGCTCAGCAGAGAGAATGGAGCTGGAGATCTCATTGAAATCAAATTGGAACAGGGAATGAGCTGAGTCTGTTGGATTTTTGGGGCTATGGAAGGGAGACCCTTCGCTTTTCATGGAAGCAACGGGTGAAGGAAGGGAATGTAAACTAAGGAGGCCAGGGCAGGAAGAAAGAAAACAGTCGTTGACGAGGAAGGAAGGAATCAATGAAACTTTAAACACCTAAAAAGACTCTTTCTGCCTCAGGGTGAGGTGAGCTGGGACAACTGTCTATTGAAACTGTTCCCTAATAATGCCCCATTCATGACGGGGCTCCTCTCCTGTGACATCCCCAGCATCTGTACCTGGGGGAAGTCAGAGCAGAGTGGGGTCCTGCAGCAGGCCTTTTCATGGCCTGGTGACCTCTGAATAGGAAGAGGTGTTGAAAGGAGAAAAATGCGGTCAGAGACCAGAGAGGTCACCAGGATGTGGTGAGAGGAGATCTGAAAGCAGCTTTATAGCCAAGGAAACCAAAATGCATGCTTTGTAACCAGACTCTTCTCTTTGAATCCTCTGCCCCTTCCATCTCAGACAGTGTTTTTGTGGGGACTAATTGAATCCTTATTCCAAACCCTGTCAATTAAAGTAAATGCAATGCAAGAAATAATGCAAGAAAAATTAGGCTGCTTTCTAAGTGAGCACAGCCAAGCAGCTAGTGGAGGGGAGCTAAGTCTTGGTGACAGACGTGTTACAAACAGGCTAGAGCCATTACCACCTGCGGAGTGCAAATGAAAGAAACAGCAGCAGCTGCAGCATGGGCTATGGGGACGGCACTGCTCCTGGGTATGTGGGGATCCCCCCAAGGCAAAGAGGAAGCAGGGATGCTCTTTTGAACTCTAAGGGTAGAATTTTCCAAAGCTCTCAGTCCTGGCCTACACTCTGCTCCCTTTCAAATCAGCATTTACAGCACGCACAAGAACAAAACAAACATTTATTCCTGCCTCCCACACGGTTTTCGTTTTTGGAACCCATAACCCTTTTCTTTTTTAGGGGGAGGGATAGCTCAGTGGTTTGAGCATTGGCCTGCTAAACCCAGGGTTGTGAGTTCAATCCTTGAGGGGGCCATTTAGGGATCTGAGGCAAAAATCTGACTGGGGATTGGTCCTGCTTTGAGCAGGGGGTTGGACTAGATACCTCCTGGGGTCCCTTCCAGCCCTGATATTCTAAGCCCAATGGGGGTTTTAGCTGGGACTTCAGCAGGAGCATTATGAGGCCAACAATGACGGCATTGCAGCCCCTACCCATGGTGGAGTTGGGAACATGCACAGAGGCTAGTGTGGGGCTTGGTGAAGGGAACTTTCCTTTGAAGCTTTGGCAGCCAAGTTGCGGGCGAAGAGGTGGAAGTTCCTTCACTGCCACCATTAGTGCAGGTGGCATTTCAACTCCATTAGACAATGCTGCAAAGAAAAGAGCATTCTGCTGGAGTGCTGAGGGGAGCACCACAGGCACTTAGGCAGGGAGTTAAAAAAGCAGCCCCATGGAGCCAGCTGAGGAAACTTAATTGCACACGAACAGGTCTGACACACCTCAAAGGGGGGCTGTGATAACACAGGCCAGTCCCCCTTGCTCCCTCTTCTCCTGGAACGCAAAGCTGGCCTCCTGCACTTCCCTGCATGTCTCTCTCCCATGGCCCAATTAGAGCATTTCTGGGGAGAAAACCCTGCACTTAAAATGGGGAAGGGGCAACTCATTCCCAGTCACATCCCCTCTTTCCAGTTGCAGATAACAGCACAACCTTAAACATCTTCCCTTAGGGTTGAGACTTTGCAGGCATGGCCATTAGCTTTAAAGGGAATTCAGCATTCAGATCCCTTAGGTGGCTTTGAAAAATCTCATCCTGGACCTTTGGTCTTGGTACATGGCTTGGCCCCAATATATTTCTTCCTCTTCACAATTCTTGCATGCGCACGTGCACACACACACACACACACACACACTCACAATTAAATTTCCTCAAGTCTGATAACCGCCAAGCCACCTGTTAAACACTGCAAAGTCCATGGTTTCATCGAACAGAATGCCTACATGGTGACGACGCTGGTTAGTTGAGCTGCCTGGAATGCCATAATGGCACCACTTAAGAAAGACCTAGGACACTGACCTGACTCTGATTACAGTCATAACAATTAGATGCAGCAGTCGTTAGCAACTTTGCTTAATTGCAACATAATTTCTTCAAATTAACTTAATTCCCAGTGTTTTAAATGCATTTAAACTCCATTGGGAGCCCTTAAGGGTTAGTAATGAGCCATTTGTGAGCTAGGGGGACCCACAAAGCGTGAGATTAAAAGATTGTCTCTTAAAAATTCCTTATTTTCCCATCTTCCTTTAATTTTAACTCATAAACTAATGAACAGAAAATGTCAGCGCAGAGTTATAAGCAATTGAAAACAGTCTAATAATGAAGGCTGTTGGGTAATGTTAACTATGGGCATTGCTTCCAGCCCCACCTATAATGTGAATAGTAACACTTAGCATTTACACAAAGCTTTGCAAACATGAACTAATTCATCCTCACAGCTTCCCTGTGAAGTAGATAAGCTAGTAGTATCTCCATTTTGAATATGGGGCACATCAGCCAGGCAAAACCCTGTCAGATGAGCCCTGTTCATGCTGAGTCCTGTCTCCCCATCCCCATTTTGGAGAAGACAGCCCTGAGAGTATCTATCTGGGCAGGGTGGGGAGAGCTCTATTGCTCCTTGGGGACTGTAGAGAGCTTAGCCGGGGCTTGTCTCTCTCCGGGGCGGTGGGGAACCACACCGCCTCACTAAACTGGGGAAGATGTCTTGTGGGGAATTAGTTCAGCCACGGGAGTCTTCCTCGGTGGCCTTTGTGAGGGCAGAAATAAACTCAATAGGTCAGGGCGGGGCAATGGTGAGTCAGGCGCTCAGGCCCCAGGGCAGGCGCTGAGCAGTAACAGTCTATAACGTAGGCCCAGGCCCTAGGTTCCAAAGGGCCTGGGAGTGGGGAGACGGCCACCCGCGAGTTGGGTGGCAGGGGGGACGCAGGCCCTCCCACTCCACTGCGTCCTAGCCCGGGGCCCTAGCAGCGGCAGAAGACCCGCTGGTGAGTTAGTGGGGATCTTGGCCACATCATGCTGATATGGGCTCTGGCAGTGCTGCAGCCAGACGAGGGTCGGCTGCCCTCCGGCTACTTCCTGACTCCCCCTCTTCAGGTACCTGGGTCAGGGTGGTGTCCTCAGGGGGGCCCAGCACCGTGGGTTCCTCGGGATAGCTGGTGAGGGGTAGGCTCGGCAACTCCTCCGGGTAGCTGGCACGGGGCAGGTCTGGCCAGTCCTCGGGTTTACCGTAGGCCGCTGGGGTTTCCCAATCGCGAGCTAGGCCACAGGCATCGGGCCTACCTGGTGGCTGCTCTCCCAGTGAGCTCTGAGGTTGGGCCTTTATACTTCTGGGGCAACGCCTGACCCTCTGGGGGGCGGGCCCAGAGCTCCCTGGCTCCACCCACTCTGGTGTCCAGAGGGACTCATCTCTCTCTCTGGGGTGGCAGGGAACCACACCGCCTCACTACAGGGACATTTGCTGAGATGGTGGTTGATGATTGATTTCCCTTAATACAGTCTGAGGACAAGGTTTCTTCACTGCAGAACATGAAACAAGGCAGTATGGGGGGGAGGAGGGGAAGGGAGAGGGAAGTGTTGGAGGTGGGGGAGCAGGGGGCAAGAGGACATGTGAGAGCTGGGGGCAAGGGAAAGTCTGAGCAGAGTGGAGGGAAGTATGAGGGGGTGGAGGGAACTATGAAAAGAGGGAACAAAAGGGAGTGTGTTGGGGGCAGAGGGAACAGTGAGGAGGGTTGCAGGGGCAGAGGGGAGGATTCTGCAATTTTTAATTTGCAATCTGGAAAATCTGCTGCCCAGATGGTTTTAATATTGACTTTCTAACTGTCTAAGGCCAGGCTTTCCCCACGGCTGCACACAGTGTTTGTTATCCTTCCGGCAGAGCACTACCCCCACCTCTAGCTGGGGTATCACTTACATGCCTCCTGATAAAGGTGAGGAATGTCCTGCTCTGCCTGACTGCTTGTTAGCCCCCTTCACATGCAGCCCAAGAGCCCGCACATTCCCCTCTCCAGACTGGAAGGCCCTTTGCCTCCCTGTGCAGTGTGCCATGCCCAGAGATCAACAGCTCTATGATTCATAGCTGAGACGGCTCTGGGACAGCTGATCCCACCACTTGTTCTGAGATCAATGTACTCTGCTCATCCACTGCTTTGCAGTAGTTGCTCAGAACACTTTAAATTTGGACATGGGGATGCTGTGTGGCCATCGTCCTGGGGAAAGGTTAATCTAGTGGTAGGGGTTCCATGCTGGAAGGGAGGAGGTTGTGAGTATGTCTCTCCATTAGAGTGCTGTGGTTTGAATTACTTTGCATTTGTTAACCACAAATTTCATCTGTTGTTGAGTTATCCGTTCACCTACCTTGGCCAGATCCCTCTGATATTAACCAATATAATGAACACTGCTTCAACTATGGAGCCTAGCAGAATCCATTGTTAACCTTTGGTTGTGGTGACAATCAACCATTTGTTAAATCAAAGCATTTCATTCTGATTTCAATCCTTTTAAACTTAAACAATAGATGTAACAAAACAATTTATTTCTTTTTGCAAAGAAACAATCAAAATGTTCCAAAAAGGTTGGGATATTTTGACATCATCAGAACAGTTCATTTATTTTTTCTAAATGAAATTTTGTTGAAATGACATATTTAAACGTGTCAGTTTTGACAAAAATGTCATTTGTCATCCTGAAACCCTTTCAGACCCAACATTCCAACCAGCTTTACTTCAGACATGGTCGTCGTGGAGGGCAGCACATGGGTCTTACTAGGAAAGAGTGGGGTCCAGCATAGGTGTCTCTTCAACAATCACAGTGGCAAAGTGAAGTGGGGAATATCCATTTATGGTTTGTAAAGCAGTTTGGATTTTTTCAAGATGCAATAGAAATGCATAATTATTCTTACTGTGTACAATATTTTAGTTGCAGTGCTTCAGTTTCACACATCATTGGTGTCTCCTTCTCGTTGGATCTTTGTTCCAATGCCTTTGCCCAGATGTATTCCCTTGTATTTTTCAGGGTTGCATTTCATTTAGTTATTTACTGCCCATATTTCCAACCATTCTAGGACCCTTAGCAATTAGTTCCCAGTCTCCAATAATTCCCTGCTTCTCTGTATGCCATTCAGTATCCTCTGTAAATGTAATTAAAGTACTGTTTACCCTTCTTCAAGATCTCTAATAAAGATGTTAACCAAGGTCAGAGGTACCATGGAATCCAGTGGCATTTCGTTGGAAATCAACAACCAGCTGAATAGATTTCTGCTTATCACTGATTTTTATTCATGATATTTCAGCCAGTTTTCAGTCTCTTTGATAATGATCATATCCATGCAACTCAAAATCTCATACAATATGGATTCAATTTGTCACTACGTCAAAAGTCTCATTAAACTACAGCGACTACATTTCCTTCTTCCACTAATTTTGTGATGAGAACAGAGGAAGCAATTGAGTTTGCTTTTTGTGAACTCCCAATGCTGGTTATTGCTGATGGTTCCATTGTCATCTAGGCCCTGATTCTGCAAAGTCTTATGCACATGCTTAACTTTATGCACTGTGGTTCAGCCTGTTGACTTCCCAACTTATTCCTTAATCATGAGGAATTTCAGTGAGTTTACTAGATTTTTTTTCTGTGTTTAGAATACCCCGTAATTCAACATGGGTCTATTGGAAACAGGACTGGATCAGAACAGTGGTACATCTAGTCCATTAGCTTGTGTTTGATAATGACCAATGCCAGCTGCCTCACAGGAAGATTCAAGAAACCCAATAGTGGTCAAGTATAATACTGTGCCTCCAGGGGAATTGTCTTCCTAATCCCGTAAATTAGTGGTTGGTTTATGCTCAGAAGCAGGCGGGTTTATATCCCTTAATTAAACCCCCAATATCTAATCTAATGTAATTGTGGATGTTCTCATTATCCACATAACTGTCAAATACTTTATAAAATTTCACTAATTAGCTCTTGTGGCAGTGAATTCCACAGGTTAACTATGCATTCTATAAAAGAGTATTTCTATTTACATTTGTAAATGTTCAGTGTCATTGAATGTTCCCTTGTTATTGTATTACAGGCAAGGGGAAATAGGAGCAGCTGGTTTACATTCCATATATCATTATTTATTTTACACAACCCCTCTTATTCATCTCCTCCCTAAACTAAATGATCCCAGATTTTGAGTCTCTCATATTCTGAAAATCATTCCAGGTCTAACCATTTTCATCACCTGTGTCTGAACTCTTTTTGTTTCTACGATATTCTCTTATAAGAGATGGTGAGAGATGCACCACAGATGTGTACAATGGCAGTATGATATTCGGTATTGTTCTCCATCTTGTGCCTTATGCATTCACATATTTGCTTGCTCTTTGGAGCACTAACACACATTGAGGAGGGTTTCCATAGAGCTGAGCACAGTGATGTCCAGAACCTTTTCCTGGGTATTTATTGTTAATTGAGACCTCCAATGTGCATTACTTTGCATTTGTGAACAATGAATTTCCTCTGCCATCATGTTGACCATTCATTTAGCTTGGTTAGGTCCTTTAGAAGTTTCTAAATAGTCTTCTTAGTGTAAGCAGGATCTGAATGAGCTCTCCCCTGACATCTAGTTATGACCTGGAGGAAAAGACTTCAGGAGCAGACCGTGTTTACATAATAGACACGCCTACTCTGCCTAGGTGCGCAGAAGATTCAGCTGCTTTGCCAAAATAATCAATTTTGGCTGATTCTGGGTTACAAATCGCTCTGTATTCAAATACAGGGTAATGAAATGTTGGGGGAGGGATAGCTCAGTGGTTTGTGCATTGGCCTGTTAAACCTAGGGTTGTGAGTTCAATCCTTGAGGGAGCCACTTAGGGATCTGGGGCAAAAATTGGTCCTGCTAGTGAAGGCAGGGGGCTGGACTCAATGACCTTTCAAGGTCCCTTCCAGTTCTAGGAGTTTGGTATATCTCCAATTATTACCTTTATCCTGATTGTACAAGTAAAGGGCAGCACTGTGCTTAGCCTGCCCTGACTAAGGAGGTCACCCTAACCTGACCTCACTTGCTAAGCAGAGGTAGAGGTGCCACACACCAGTGAAGGGGTGAACAAGAGGTGTTTCTATCTGGTGGTGTGGATGCTGCCTGGACACTGTTTCAACTGCTCTTCTCCAGCATTTAAGGACAGAGCTGATTAGATTCAACTGAGGGTACGTCTACACTACGGGACTATTCCAAATTTGCATAAACCGGTTTTGTAAAACAGATTTTATAAAATCGAGTGTGCGCGGCCACACTAAACACATTAAATCGGTGGTGTGCGTCCATGGTCCGAGGCTAGCGTCGATTTCTGGAGTGTTGCACTGTGGGTAGCTATCCCGTAGCTATCCCATAGTTCCCGCAGCCTCCCCCGCCCCTTGGCATTTCCGGGTTGAGATCCCAGTGCCTGATGGGGCAAAAATCATTGTCGCGGGTGGTTCTGGGTACAGCCTCACCCCTCCCTCCCTGAGCAGCAGACAACCGTTTCGCGCCTTTTTTGCTTGGTGAACTGTGCAGATGCCATAGCACAGCAAGCATGGACCCTGCTCAGCTCAATACCGCAATCGTGAATGTTTTAAACACCTCGCGCACTCTCGTGCAGTCTATGGTGAACCAGGACCTTCAAACCGAGGCGAGGAGGAGGCGGATACGGCAGAGCGGCAATGACAGTGATGAGGACGTAGACACAGAATTCTCTCAAACCGCGGGCCCCTGCGCTTTGGAGATCCTGATGGTAATGGGGCAGATTCTATCCATTGAACGCCGATTTTGGGCCCGGGAAACAAGCACTGACTGGTGGGACCGCATTGTGTTGCAGGTGTGGGACGATTCCCAGTGGCTGCGAAACTTTTGCATGCGTAAGGGCACTTTCATGGAACTTTGTGACTTGCTTGCCCCTGCCCTGAAACGCCATAATACCAAGATGAGAGCAGCCCTCACAGTAGAGAAGCGAGTGGCGATAGCCCTGTGGAAGCTTGCAACGCCATACAGCTACCGGTCAGTCGGGAATCAATTTGGAGTTGGAAAATCTACTGTGGGGGCTGCTGTGATGCAAGTAGCCAAAGCAATCACTAAGCTGCTGCTACGAAAGGTTGTGACTCTGGGAAACGTGCAGGCCATAGTGGATGGCTTTGCTGCACTGGGATTCCCTAACTGTGGGGGGGCGATAGATGGAACCCATATCCCTATCTTGGCACCGCAGCGCCAGGGCACCCAGTACGTAAACCGGAAGGGGTACTTTTCAATGGTGCTGCAAGCACTGGTAGATCACAAGGGACGTTTCACAAACATCCACGTGGGATGGCCAGGGAGGGTTCATGACGCTCGCGTCTTCAGAAGCACTACTCTGTTTAAACGGCTGCAGCAAGGGAATTACTTCCCAGACCAGAAAATAACAGTTGGGGATGTTGAAATGCCTGTCGTTATCCTGGGGGACCCAGCCTACCCCTTGATGCCATGGCTCATGAAGCCATACACAGGCAGCCTGGACAGTGGTCAGGATCTGTTCAATTACAGGCTGAGCAAGTGCAGAATGGTGGTGGAATGTGCATTTGGCCGTTTAAAGGCGTGCTGGTGGACATTACTGACTCGCTCAGACCTCAGCCAAACCAATGTCCCCTATGTTATTACTGCTTGCTGTATTCTTCACAATCTCTGTGAGAGTAAGGGGGAGACCTTTATGGCGGGGTGGGAGGCTGAGGCAAATCACCTGGCCGCTGATTATGCGCAGCCAGACACCAGGGAGATTAGAAGAGCACACCAGGAAGCGGTGCGCATCAGAGAAGCTTTGAAAACGAGCTTCATCAATGGCCAGGGTACAGTGTGACTGCTGTGTTTGTTGATGAACACCCAACCCCCTTGATTGACTCAGTCCCTGTAAGCAACTCCCCCTCCCCCTTCGAGTACAGCTTACTTATGCAAATAAAGTCACTCTAATTTAAAAAGCATGAATTCTTTATTAATTCATTATAAAAAGAGGGAGAGAAGTAAGGGTGTGGTTTGGGAGGAGGATAGGAGGGATGGAGAAGGCCATTAAAAAAAATTCACAGTAACGACAGCCTTCTGGTTGGGCTGTCCACGGGGGTGGAGTGGGCGGGTGCACGGAGCCTCCCCCCATGCGTTCTTACACGTCTGGGTGAGGAGGATGTGGAACATGGTGAGGGTTGAGGGTGGTTATACAGGGGCTGCAGCGGCACTCTGTGATCCTGCTGCCGTTCCTGAAGCTCCACCAGACGCCGGAGCATGTCAGTTTGATCACGCAGCAGCCCCAGAGTTGCATCCCGCCACCGCTGATCTTCCTGCCGCCACCGCTGATTTTCTTGCCGGTCTTCCTGCCGCCACCTCTCATCTCGGTTGTCCCTCCTGTCCTCACGTTCATCCCTCCTGTCCTCACGTTCACTGGCCTCTTTCCTGTAATTTGATACCACGTCCTTCCACTCATTCAGATGAGCTCTTTCATTGCGTGTAACTTCCATAATATCCGAGAACATCTCATCTCGCGTCTTCTTTTTCCTCCGCCTTATATGTGCTAGCCTTTGGGATGGAGGAGGGATGGTTGAAAAATTTGCAGCTGCATGAGGGAGATAAATATTTAGAAAGATACATTTTACAGAACAATGGTTATACTCTTTCACAGTGAACAGCACTATTCACCTAGCACATGTGATTTCCCTACAAGGTCGCATTTTTCATCTTAATAGTGAGTGCTTGCAGCTCTGGAGTTACAGATCTCACAGACACAGGTCCAGGCATCAGAATTCAGCTTGCATGCGGCCATGGTAAGCCACTGTCTTTCGGCTTCTGTAGTGATTTACCCCTCCCCCCCAACGCATGGCTAATACCACGCTAGCTCCCTGCTAATCAACAACCTTCCCACCCCCCGACCCACTGCGTGGCTGGTAGCTTGGGGAAGATCGCCGGTGACCAAACACAAAAAAGATCATCGGCATTTCACTCCTCCCCTCCCCCCGCTTCGCTACGTGCAGGAAAGGTTTTTTTTTTAAGCTGCTGCAGTCCACGAACGCAGTAGAAAAATGGCCACCCCCCTTACTTAAATTCCTGATTTTTAACCAGGTTATCCTGAACGATATCACTTTGCTGAGGATAACACAACAAGATAAAGAGCGGATGCTTCTTGAATGCCAGCAGTCACCGGGACCATACGCTGCTATGCTTTGCCACGCAATGATACCTGATTACTTGCTACATGTATGGCGTGGTAAAGTGTCCTACCATGGTGGACGGAACAAGGCTCCCTTGCCCAGAAACCTTCTGCAAAGGCTTCTGGAGTACCTACAGGAGCGCTTCATCGAGATGTCCCTGGAGGATTTCCTCTCAATCCCCGGACATGTTAACAAACTTTTCTAAGTAACTATACTGTCTGCGAATGCATCCCAAGTCCTCAGGGCAAATCAATCATTAAAAAAGGCTTGCTTAAAAAACGTTTGCTATTTGCACAGGTACACTCACCAGAGCTCCCTTCCATGGCATCATTGTCTGGGATAGTGGCTTGTGAGGGCTGGGAGGAGGGTAATTCCGTCAGGGTGAGAAAAAGCTCCTGGCTGCTGGGGCTCACGGAGTGCTGTGTGCTCTCTGCTAGGTCTTCCTCCTCTTCTTCATCTTCATCTTCCCCGTCTGCATAATCCTCAGCCATGGCAGAGATTACAACCCCCACCTCGGAATCCACGATCAGGGGTGGGGTACTTGTGGCGCAGCCCCCTAAAATTGCATGCAGCTCAGCATAGAAGCGGCATGTTTTTCGACCTGCCCCGGACCTTCCGTTTGCTTCTTTGGTTTTCTGGTAGGCTTGTCTGAGCTCCTTAACTTTCACTCTGCACTGCACTGAGTCCCTGCTGTGGCCTTTATCCGTCATAGCCTTAGAAATTCTTTCAAATACTTTTTCATTTTGTCTTTTGGAACGCAGTTCTGTTAGCACTGAATCCTCTCCCCATATAGTGATCAGATCCAGTACCTCCCGTGCAGTCCATGCTGGGGCTCTTTTTCGATTCTCAGGAGACTGCATTGTTACCTGTGCTGATGAGCTGTGCGTGGTCACCTGTGCTGATGAGCTCTCCACGCTGGGGAAGCAGGAAATGAATTTCAAAACTTCGCGGGGCTTTTCCTGTCTACCTGGCCAGTGCATCCGAGTTCAGAATGCTGTCCAGAGTGGTCACTGGTGCACTGTGGGATACCGCCCGGAGGCCAATACCGTCGATCAGCGGCCACACTAACCCTAATCCGATATGGTAATACCGATACTAGCGTTACTCCTCTCGTTAGGGAGGAGTACAGAAACCGGTTTAAAGAGCCATTAAAATCGATATAAGGTGCCTCCTAGTGTGGACGGTTGTGGCGTTAAATCGGTTTTACGCTCCTAAAACCAATTTAAACGCCTAGTGTAGACCACTACAAGAGTCCTTGTTTCTGGTTGGTGATTCCAGGAACTGGCCTCATTGCTGAGCAGGTCTAGGGGCTAATCCATAGAACATGTGTGGGAACAGGGTTGTAATGAAAGACAACACAGAAACTGCAGTGGCAGTAAAGTTATGCACTACCTGCTAAAATCCCTGAAAGCTGAGTTAAGTAGGAGAACTCCCAATGTGATGGTGCGGAGAGCTGTGTCAGGGAAATGGTGGCAGAAAGGCAGCAGCAGCAGCAAGACAGTGGGATCTGTGAGCCACTTCCCAAGGCGGCAGCACCAGAGGCATTGCTCAACTCCCCCTTTCCCCGAGGTGAACCCCCGGTGAACACACCTCTGAACGCTGGGTCTGCGGTAACCAAAGACAGCAGCTGTGAGTGGGGTACGGCAGAGGGAGAGGGGAGTGGTCTGTTAAGGGACATTGATTTGTTGGATTTTCACACCACAATGTGAGAAACTTGAGGCAAAGGACAATACCCAGCAAACACACTGTGGGGTGGGTGTTTGCCTATGGCCACATGCTTTTGAATTGTGGTTTGGTGTTTTCCCAAATTAATGTTGGGTCCCCTTTTTCCCCTTTGAATAAAAGTTTGATTTTGTTACATGCAGACTCAGTGCTCTTTGAGGCACCCTGGGTCGGGGTTAGTTTTCCCAAATTACTGGGTGGAGTCTTGAGCCAGCTGCATTTTGTGCTGTTAACAGACCCACCCCCTCCCCAGGCATTGAACCTGGTCCTTGCTGCTGCTGACTCCACCTGGCAGAAGGGTTCCATTTACTTTTGACTAACCTAAATAATTTTGTCACCTGCAAATTTTGCTACTTCCTTGATCATTGATAAATATATTAAAATACTCACAAAAGTTACATTAAAAGAAATGTTAAGGTTGCAGTCAAGCACTCAAGAGATAGAAAAGTCCAGAATTAAGGTTGCCTGGGCACTCCCCTTGTGCGCATGTATTTTGAGACAATCTTTAATTACATGATCACATACTATTTTTACCACAGAATCCCTGTTTCATTCAGTGCACAGGTAAAGTGAAGTAAAAATTATAATGTTTTACCTCATTTTTAATTTTGCTTTTTCTTATCATGCTTTTCGGACCACAGATAGGGAAAACAATATGGACAGAATCCACATAAAACTCAGATCACTGGACAGACCCTGAGCTCATTTGGTGTCCAGCACTAAGATACAGTTTCAAAACCTAATAATTCAAGTTTTTAGAATTTTATTTCAGTTCTATAGAACAGTATGTATAGCTGATCTGGGCTACCAACCAGGAGGTATGCAGGAACTCCTTCAGGGTGTGTCTACACTTAACAACTAACAACATGGGCTTTGACCTGGTTTTTAGTCTTAATCTCCCTGTTGTCCACACACAGAAACCTTTGAAAAAACAGGGTTTGGAAGTGCTTAGCACCTGGGCTAGCTGACTCAGCTGGAGTGGTGGGGTAGAGCCCAGGTTCTGCTTTAATATGGCTGGAACCCATCTGCACTGCACTGAGGACACAGGCCAAATCACTCAAGTGCTGATGGTCCCCCAATGCCTTCCCCCAGATCCCCCTGAAGGACAGACAGGTCTTCTCACAATTGACGCAACTGACTGGGAAAGAATCCTAGAGTGCCTCATACTCAGAGCCATGGGATAGGGCCCCAGACACACATGGGGGAGTGCAGAAATAGTGAGGACACAGTAACATGGGTAGGGCTTTGCACACACAGGATGGGCTAAGCTGGGTGCTCAGATCTGGGTGCAGTGTTGACATAGCCTCAGGGTATGTCTACACTGCAAAAAAAACAAAATATGGCTGCGAGTCTCAGATCCCAGGGCTACAGACTTGGGCTCACGGGGTTTGTGCTACAGTGCTAAAAATAGCAGTTAGAGTTTCCTGCTTGGGCTGATGCCTGGCCTCTGAAACCTGGCGAGAGAAGAAGTTCCTGAAATACATTCTCATCACAACGACCTGCCCTTGGAGCCTTTCCCGGCTGCCTCCTGCTGCCAGACCCAGAGTTGTTCCCTGGGTCGGGGAAGGCTCCCGAGTGGGGAGGCAGTAGGACACTGCACTCATAGGTGGTGAGTGACTGTTGCATTTGGGGAGGCTGGGCACAAGCACCGGAAGCTCCCTAGAAGTGGGGGGTCCACGGGCGCTCGGACAGTGGCTCCGTCTCCTGCTCTGATCCCACTCAGCCTCCTCCGCACAAGGCCCTGCCCGTGCTCCAGGTCCCGTTCCCACTTGGCCTCTTCCCCAGGGGCGCTGGAACAGTTTTTATGGTGGGATGCTGAGAGCCTTTGAACCAAACTGTAAACTCTGTATATAATGGAAACTACTTCAAGCCAGGGGGTGCGGCAGCCCACCCCCGAACCTCTAGTTCCAGTGCCTATGCTCTTCCCCAAGCCCTCCCCCCCACTTGCTCCTCTCTGCCCCCTTGCTCCCGTTACTTGCCCTTAAGGCAGGAAAAAATGAATGGGGCCCTGCCCCCGCCCCCCACCGTTACAGCGCCCGTTAGCTGAGTTGCTCCAGCA
Organism: Mauremys mutica; assembly: GCF_020497125.1. NCBI lineage: Eukaryota > Metazoa > Chordata > Testudines > Geoemydidae > Mauremys > Mauremys mutica. The sequence goes on along the minus strand of NC_059095.1, from coordinate 15,006,150 downwards.
CCAGCACAGCAGGAGGAGGAGTCCCATGGCTGGGCCAGTCAGTGAGAGCAGAACCACTCCTCCTCCTGCTGCTGTGTCTGCCAATGCTGTAGTAACTCGGCTAAGGGGAGCTGGAACAGGGGGCAGGGAGCCAGGTGGCCCCATCACTTTTCTCCTGCCTTAAGGGCAAGCAACGAGGGAGGAGGGGGAAAGGGCGGAGTAGAGTGAGCGGGGGGGTCAGGCGGAAGAGACAGAGTGGGGGCAGGAAGAGGCGGAGCCTCAGGGGCATGGCTGCAGTGTGGGCGGGGCTGTGGTTAAAGAGGCTGAGTGGGGTTGGGGTCTCAGGGCAGAGCGTGGACAGGGCCACAGTCCAGGCACTGGTTGAGGCGCTCCAAAGGCGAGGTGCCTCCCTGGAAAGGGAGGTGCACCACATCGGGCATTTCTTGCCCTGCTTGGGGAGGCTCAGCCTCCTCTACCCACCGCCCATGACTGCACTGCTCAAGATGGCGATGTGGACAGGGATGCTCGGCTTGGGCTGTAAAGTGCCATGTAGGCTACATACCTGGATACAAACACACAAGCTACAGGTGTGTTTTTACTCTACTCACCTAAGCAGCCTTGTGATCTACACTGCTACTCAGACCTGTGCTGGGGGAAGAGCCGCGTACGTCCTCTACACACTGCCAAAAGGAGGGTGCAGGGCAGAGCCGATCAGTGTTCAGACTGCACTGCCTGTGCACTGCCTGTGCCTCACTCCAGAGCCGGCGCTAGGCATAAGCAGACGAAACAATTGCTTAGGGCCCTGAGCAGCTCAAGGGGGCCCCCAATTGCTTTTTATTTTAAGAACTTGCCTATTTTAGTACTGGGGGGAGGGACAAAAGCATTCCTGCTTAGAGCCCCAGAGGGCTAGCACTGGCGCTGTTTCACACACTTCTCCAAGAGATTTCCTAGGTCTGAATCTGCCAACTTTGTCTATTTCGAACCAAAAGGCCAGGAACTGGTGAAAGCCTGGAGCACACAATAGGTTAATTATCCTTGGACACAGCTGTGTCAGACCCTCCCAATAACTCCATACACAATGCAGATAAGGGCCTGGCTTTCCATCTGTTTAGCTAACATTTAACTGAGATTGATGCAGTTGCAATGCATTACTTCACACATGGCTCTGATCCCCAGCAGTGACACAATGGAGAGAAAACTATGCTAATATATCTAAGTGTAAATGGCAAAGATGAAGGCCTGTTTTCTCCAACCAGCCTTTCCTAAAGCTCTAGCTCAGAAGGAGAGAGTTGAGGCAAGGATATGCCCAATAGAAGATTTTTTTAAAGGTCTACGGATTGAAATATATGTAAAGTGAAAATCTGATTCAGGCAGCCAACTATTCCAAAATTGCATCAGAGGATGGAGCAGGCCCAAGTATCTTGAAGACTTTAGCGCCTTTGACCTTTCCCTGGAGACTGAGCCACATTCCAGGCTAATCTATCTTTTTGAAAATATATGTTGTATTGTACTATTTTTTCCATATGTTTACAACATCTTGCATCAGTTAGTGCTTTTTTCTGTGGAAATCTGGCCGATTCCCAGGCTTTCAAGCAGATAACATTTGGAAGTCTGATTTTAGTGGCAAAGCATTTATACACAAGACATTCATGTGAGAGCTGACATAACTTTACACCGTGACCATACAGCAAGCTTTATAGAAACCTGGGGTAGCGTGTCCGAAAATGACAAGCTCAGATCTGGGGTGATGAATCAAAGCATCAATGTTGCGAGGTAGCTTGAAGCAGGACAACTCTGTTCCTTGGGGTACGTCTACACTGCAAAGAAAAACCTGTGGCGCCAAGGATCAGAGGCAGGGTCAATGGACTCGGGCTCACGGAGCTTAGGCTGTGGAGCTAAAAATAACAATGTAGATGTTCCTGCTCAGGCTGGAACCCAGGCTCTGAAACCTGGCAACGGGGGAGCGTCTGGACTGGACCCTCTGCCTGGACCAGGGGTGGGCAAACCACGGCCCACGGGCCGGATCCGGCCCCTCAGGGCTTTGGATCCGGCCCGTGGGATTGCCCCCCGTGGTGCTGCAGGCCCCACACCGGTCTCAGAAGCGGCCGGCACCACTTCTCTGCAGCCCCCCAGGGGCGGGGGGGCAGAGGGCTCCATGTGTTTCTCTTGCCGCCAGGCACTGCCTCCCGCAGCTCCCATTGGTTGGGAATGGGGAACCATGGCCAATGGGAGCTTTGGGGGAGGTACCTGGAGGCGCGGCAAGGGCAGCGCATGCGGAGCCCTCCACCCCCCCTTCCCCCAGGGGCCACAGCGCTTTCCGGAACGGCGCAGCGTGGGGCCAGGGCAGGCGTGCAGGGAGCCTACCCTGGCCCCGGTTCGCACCGCTGCCACCCCAGAGCCGCTTTAGGTAAGTGGCACGGGCCGGAGCCCGAACCCCTCCTGCACCCCGCCTCCCAACTCCCTGGCCTAAGCCCTCTGCCTGCACCTCCCACCCCTCCTGCACCCCTACCCCCTGCCCTGAGCCCCCTCTCGCACTCAGCACCCCTCCTGCACACCAACCCCCTTCCGAGCTCCCTCATATGCCCTGCACCCCTCCTCTGCCCCAATCCCTTGCCCTGAGCCCCTTCCTGCACACCACACCCCCTCCCACATCCCATACTCCCTCTTGCACCCCAACCCCCGCCCCGGCCCTGCATACAATTTCCCCACCCAGATGTGGCCCTCGGCCCAAAAAGTTTGCCCACCCCTGGTCTGGACACTCACAGAAATTATTAAATTTGCTGCCTCCAAAGAGATAGAGCCTGTCAGGTTAGCCAGAGGCTCACACTTCACTTTAATACACAGCACCGAGGTGGTTTTGTAATAAAAAAAGCTATGTTTATTAACAAAGAACAGAGATTTAAGTGATACTAAGCAAGAGAAAAAGAGACAGGTCTGGTTGCAAACAAAACAAAACAAAAAACCGCTGTCTAGAGACTAAATCTTAATCTTAGCAATCCTGGGGTGCAGATTCTGTCTTCCAGAGTGATTGTTAAACTTGTCTTCTCCTAATTGTTTCATTTGATGTCTTTGTTACCTTACATGTAATTGTACTTTAATTAAACAAATAACACAAATATATAGGGACAAAATTAGAAAGGCCAAGGCACAAAACAAGAGCAAACTAGCTAGAGACATAAAAGGTAACAAGAAAACATTCTATAAATACATTAGAAGCAAGAGGAAGACCAAGAACAGGGTAGGCCCATTACTCAATGAGGGGGAAAAACAATAATAGAAAATGTAGAAATGGCAGAGGTGCTTAATGACTTCTTTGTTTCGGTTTTCACCAAGAAGGTTGGTGGTGATTGGACATCTAACATAGAATATCAGGGTTGGAAGGGACCTCAGAAGATCATCTAGTCCAACCCCCGCTCAAAGCAGGGCAAATTCCCTGACAGTTTTTTTTTTGTTTAACCTCAGTTCCCTAATTCACAACCCTGGGTTTAGCAATAGGATGAAATTCAATAAGGACAAATGCAAAGTCCTCCACTTAGGAAGGAACATTCAGTTGCACACATACAGAATGGGAAATGACTGCCTAGGAAGGAGTACTGTGGAAAAGGATCTGGGAGTCACAGTGGACCACAAACTAAATATGAGTCAACAGTGTAACACTCTTGCAAAAAAAGCAAACATCATCCTGGGATGTATTACAACACTCCTGTGTCGTAAGCAAGACACAAGAAGTAATTCTTTCACTCTACTCTGCTGATTAGGCCTCAACTGGAGTATTATGTCCAGTTCTGGGTGTCACATTTCAGGAAAGATGTGGACAAATTGGAAAAAGTGCAAAGAAGAGCAACAAAAATTATTAGAGGTCTAGAAAACATGACCTATGAGAGAAAATTGAAAACATTGGGTTTGTCTGGTCTGGAAAAGAGAAGGCTGAGAGGGGACGTGATAACAGTTTTCAAGTACCTAAAGGCTTTTACAAGAAGGAGGGAGAAAAATTGTTCTTCTGAACCTCTGAGGATAGGACAAGAAGCAATGGGCTTAAATTGCAGCAAGGGAGGTTTAGGTTGGACATTAGGAAAAACTTCTGTACTGTCAAGATGGTTAAGCACTGGGATAAATTCCCTAGGGAGGTTGTGAAAACTCCATCCTTGGGATTTTTAAGAGCAGGTTGGACAAACACCGGTCAGGGATGGTCTAGATCAGGTGTCAGCAACTTTTCAGAAGTGGTGTGCCAAGTCTTCATTTATTCACTCTAATTTAAGGTTTTGCGTGCCAGTAATACATTTTAACGCTTTTAGAAGGTCTCTCTCTCTAAGTCTATAATATATAACTAAACTATTTTTGTATGTAAAGTAAATAAGGTTTTTAAAATGTTTAAGAAGCTTCATTTAAAATTAAATTAAAATGCAGATTTTATCAGTTTAATGTGGTCCTTGCCCTTGCTTTTCCTTGCTGAGTTTTCCAATGTCTGGCACATATTTGGATACTTTAAGCTGCACACAGGCTTCTGAGTGATCAGTTGTTAACCAGCTCCGAGACAGACAGAGGACAGATTTCATGTCTGAAAATACCTGTTCACACAGGTATATGGATCCAAATGCTGAAAGCATTGAAAACTCAATTTTCTTCAAAATGTTAAATTTCACTGGCAGGGACATCCAGCAGGTCAGAATAGAGACCCCATGATCTCTCTCGGTAGCTTCAAGTGCACTCCGCAGATCTCCAAATTTTGATGCCCACAATTCTGAGCTTTTTAACTGAATGAGCTGCATTTTGAAATCTTCAACATCCATCCACTGAAATACAGACAAATCCAAGTAGTTTTCTTTGAACTTTTCAGGGTTAATTAGAAAAGAAAGCATTGGGCCAAATTGCTGGAAATCTTGAAATATGTCAGAAAATTCTGATTCCAGTTCTTGCATGTACATTCCAATCTCATTGACGCTGACAGTGCAAGGTGTTGATAGCACTTTTCTGTGTTGGAAGTAGCGGAAAGTCGAAATTTGAATATCCCGAAAAACACTGCTAGTTTTACAACAAATGCCTTCCAGGTTTCATAAAGATCCAGAACCGTTTGCCCTGCACCCTGGAGATGGAGGTTGAGTTCATTTAGGTGAGCGGTGATGTCAGTTAGAAACATGAGCTTACATAGCCATTTGTCATCATCCAGTTCTGGGTAGTTTTGTCCTTTTTTTTTGACAAAAAGGCCTTGATTGCATCAAAACAGTTTACAAGGCACATCAAAACCTTGCCACGACTTAGCCACCGAATGTTGCGGTGAAGTGGAATATCGTTATTAGCACTGTCCATCTCTTCTAGCAGTGCTTGAAACTGTCTGTGAATCAAAGCAGATCGAGCAACAAGGAAATTCACAATTTGCACCACTGTATTCATCACATTATTAAGCTCTGAATTAGAAATTTTAGCACACAGGTTTTCTTGATGGATGATACAGTGAAATTTGACTGTCGGGCAGCCAATTTGATCTTCAAGTAACTTTAAAAATCCCTTCTGTTTTCCAACCATGGCAGGAGCACCATCTGTTTTCACACAAAATATTTTTCTGATGTCAACTCCTCGTTCTTCAAAATGGTTTACAAAACTTTCCACTATATTTTCCCTCTTTGTTGTGCCATGCAGGAGTTTTAGGCAACAAAAAAGTTCCTCTTGGATTTCATTGGAAGCATAATATCTTGCAACAACTGCCAAACATGGAGCATCATTTATATCCATGCTCTCATCAACTGCAATGCTAAACACTGCTGTGTCTTTTAATACAGTTTTCTGCTTTTCATTAATGTTTTCTGCCATTTCGGTTATGTGTCTATCAACTGTTCTGGCAGAGACAGGCAGTTTTTTTATTTTAGATATGATCGTATCTTTATTTGGCAAATCATTGAACAAAATCTCCGAACTGCTGAGAAAAACTTCTTTTATATATTCCCCATCTGTAAACAGCTTTCCGTTTTTTGCAATGCACTGTGCAGTCTTGCAACTTCTTTCTGTAGCTTGATTTTTACTTACATTTAAGCATTTACAAACACGGCTTTGCTTCTCATATCCTGCCAATGCCTTTTTGATTGATTCAGTCTTGTCGGCTTCGTCAAGAAAGGTTTTCTCGTGCTTCGTTTGAAAATGTCATCGAACACTTGATGTGCGACAAACAATACTTTCACAACAGAAAGCACAAACAGCACGGTCCTTCTTTTGAATAAATCCAGATGTGTCTGTCCAAGAAGGCTGAAATGAATGGACATCTACATTTGCTTTCTTAGTGTTATATCCTTGGGGCAGCCGGTGTAGGAAGCAATCACTTGAGGCCAGAGAGCAGGCAGCTAACCAAAACCTCCATTTTATTTACATATATACAGAGAGCACCTCAGCCGGTTGAAACCGGTTGAGCTAACCCATAATAATCTAACTCAGTTGCCATAGCAACAAAACCATGACAACCAAATACACAACATATTCCTCCCCCCCTAATAAGAACATCCCCTAAATAAAACACACACTAGACTAGAGAAGGAGGGTAGACTGCCTCCATTCCCGGCTAAACCCTGGGGATTATTTTGCCCCATAACCGTGGGTTCGCCCTAGCTAAAGATCCAGCCGATGAGGAGGCCTTCTGTCTCTAGGTGGATTACGGCGAACTTCTGGTGTTATTGCACTCGAAAGCACTAGGGGCTCAGGGTCCGCAGCACGAACAGGTGAGGAGGTGGTATCAGCTCGTGCTGGGCAAAGGGGTATCTCAGCCGCCGGCAGTAATGGAGGAGAACAGTCAGAAACAGGTGACTCGTGATTCGATCCCTCACCAGAAGAGGTGAAGTCAGACCCCTCAACTGCAGATGGGTCCTGAGGACTGGCATGACCTGGCAACAGCTGATCTACATGTCGCTGCCAGGTAAGATTCTCTGCAGTCCGGACTGTGTAGGAAACAGGTCCTGTTTGAGTGATGACTGTGGCCGGAACCCATTTAGCTCTGGAAGTATAATTCCGAGCCAAAACTGGTTGTCCCGGGCTAAAGGTTCGGTCTTTTGCTCTGGGTGCCCGTCTGATGACTTGATATTGCTGCTGATGTTGCACAATTTGTCGGGGTTCAGAAGGTTTCAGCAGATCAAAGCAAGTGCGCAGCTGTCGTCCCATCATTAGAAAGGCCGGAGATGCGTGGGTCGTAGCATGAGGTGTGTTTCTGTAGGAAAGTAAAAAGGTATCCAGACGCTTTTGAATGGAGTGTTGTCCCCTTGCTGATTTCAAAGCGTTTTTCATTGTCTGCACAAATCTTTCAGCTAATCCGTTGGTGGACGGATGATATGGTGCTGACGTGATGTGGTGTATCCCATTTGCTTTCATAAAGTTTTGAAACTCCTGAGAAACGAACTGCGGTCCGTTGTCGCTCACAAGTTGTTCTGGCAGACCAAAACGACTAAAGAGTCCTCGTAGTTTTTGGATAGTACTCTCTGCAGAAGTGGACTGCATTATAGAGACTTCTGGCCATTTAGAATGGGCATCTATTGCCACCAAGAACATGCTTCCTTCAAGGGGGCCAGCAAAGTCAACGTGAATACGTTGCCACGGGTTTTCAGGCCAGTCCCATGGGTGTAGGGGTGCCCACTGGGGTGCATTCCTCACACCCTGACATGACATACAAGCTTTTGCCTTCTCTTCAATAGCGCTGTCCAGTCCAGGCCACCAAAAATAGCTTCGTGCAATTTCCTTCATGCGCACTATTCCACAGTGACCGGAATGTAGCTGTTCTAACATCTGTGATCTCAGTGGTGGTGGAATAATGACACGTCTCCCCCACAACAAACAACCAGATTGGACCGATAACTCCGTCCGCTTGGACATGTAGGGAACAAGGTCGGATGAGACCGGAGAGGTTTGTCGAGATGTTCCATGCATCACGAGGTCCATAACGTGGGACAATACTGGGTCAACGCGAGTTGCCTTCTTTATCTGAGTAGCAGTGATGGGTGTATTCTCTACCTGTTCAAAGTAGAAGATTTCCTTGTGGGCACTATCTTGGTGTTTGACCGGCAAAGGCAACCTTGAGAGGCCATCTGCATTGCCGTGTAGAGTGGATTTCCGATATTTGATTTCATATGTGTGTGCTGAAAGTAACAATGCCCAACGTTGCATACGACTAGCAGCTAATGGGGGAATGCCTGTGTAAGGTCCAAAAATTGATGTCAGAGGTCGATGGTCTGTGAGAAGAGTAAATTTTCACCCAAACAGGTACTGATGAAACTTCCGAATTCCAAAAACAATTCCTAATGCCTCACGTTCGATTTGGGCGTAGTTAGTTTCTGCTTTGCTTAGAGTGCGTGAAGCAAAAGCAATAGGTCTCTTTTCTCCTGAAGGCATAATATGTGACACGACTGCTCCCACTCCATAAGGGGAGGCATCGCAGGCCAATTGCAGTGGTAAGGATGGATCAAAGTGCGTTAGAACTTCAGAATTTAGCAATGCATCCTTAGCTTTGTTAAACGCAACATCACAGGCTTCAGTCCACTTCCAGGCCTTGTTCTGCCCAAGGAGCTCATGAAGTGGTTTTAGCAGTGTGGCTAACTGTGAGATGAACTTTCCATAATAGTTCAGGAGTCCTAGAAACGAGCGCAGCTGGCTTACATTTCGAGGTGGGGGAGCCTCCACAATAGCTTTAACTTTTGCAGGGGCCTTATGAAGACCTGCAGAATCAATGATATGTCCCAAATATTCAACAGAGGGCTTGAAGAATTCACACTTGTCTTTGCGAACTCGTAGGCCATACTCTTCCAGTCTTTGTAGGGTAGCCTCTAAATTCTTTAAGTGATCCTCTTCATTTCTTCCAGTGACCAGGATATCATCCAGATAGCACTGAACTCCTGACAAGCCACACAAGATCTGGTCCATAGCCCTCTGGAACAGGGCGGGAGCAGATGTTATTCCGAAGGGTAGACGACAGTATCGATAAAGCCCCTTATGAGTCACAATAGTCAACAGCTCTTGGGACTTTTCATCGACGTGCATCTGTAAATATGCTTGACTCAGATCAATCTTACTGAACTTTTGTCCCCCAGCCAGGCCTGCGAAGAGGTCATCGATGCGGGGAAGCGGGTATTGCTCTGCACACAACACTGGGTTGACAGTGACTTTAAAATCACCGCAAATCCGGAGAGAGCCATCTTTCTTCACGATTGGAACGATAGGAGTGGCCCATGAGCTATGGGTAACTGGTATTAGGACTCCATTGGTGACCAGGCGCTCCAGGTCTGCTTCAACTTTTGGCCTGATGGCATATGGCACAGTTCGGGCTTTCAGATATTTTGGTGGACTGCCAGGTTTAATGTTCAATGTCACAGTGATTCCCTTCATACTTCCCAAATCATCTCCAAAAACAGCAGCATGTTTCCTTAGTATAGGGGTTAGACTGGTTTCTTCTTTAGTCATCCGGTGCACTTCTGCCCAGTTCAGTTGAATCTTCCCAAGCCAAGACCTACCCATTAAGGCTGGGTAGTTACCTCTCACCACAAACAGTGGCAATTTAGCCACCTGTCCATTGAGCTCCACCTTAACATCAATAGTGCCCAGCATGGGCACAGCTTCTCCCGTATACGTCTTCAGAACAGTTTTTGTTGCCTTAAGCGGAAGATGCTGTAGCTTTTCTTTATACACAGTCTCGGAGATCAGTGAGACGGCTGCACCGGTGTCCAGTTCCATGCGTATACGTTTGCCATCCAATAACGGGGTTACCCAGTATTCATGTGAGCCCATTGCCAAAGACAAAACATGCAGTGGCACTTCCTCTTGCGATGAGGTGTCACCTTGATCATCCTGGGTCTGCTCTAGGGTATGCAGGGTTCCTCTTTTTGTCGGCCAGACCACAGGCCTCTTTTTCTTTTGTTTACAGGCATACTCAATGTGTCCCTTTTTGCCACAGTGTCGACACACCAGGTCCTTACACCAGCATTCTGATGCCTGGTGACCCGGCTTACCACAGCGGTAACATTCTTGACTCTGCACAGTTTTGTGGGTCGGTTCTTGTGACACTTTTTGCACCCTAGGGGGTGCACCGATGTATTGTGCCTCCCTTGTAGCCAGTTCCATGGAGACAGCAATATCAACAGCCTTCTGTAAGGTAAGCTGAGCCTCTGTCAGTAGGCGCTTCCGTATAGCTTCACTGCAGAGGCCACACACTAACCTGTCACGCAGGGCATCATGTAACATTTCTTTAAATTCACAGTGTTCTGCTAGCTTTTTTAAAATGGCTACAAATTGTACAACTGTTTCATCTTCCTTTTGGTCTCTTTTGTGGAACCTATATCTTTCAGCAATTACCAGTGGTTTTGGGGAGAAATGAGACCCCAGGATTTCCACAATGTCACTGTAAGATTTAGTCTCAGGCTTAACAGGGTGTAGTAAGCTGCGTAGCAGAGAGTAGGTTTTAGCCCCTACAACAGTTAAGAATATTGGCACCTTCTTCGCTTCTGTAATGTCATTTGCAATACCAAAAAGCTCAAAACGCTCAGTATACACATGCCACTGCTCTGTATTCTCATCAAAAGGCTCCAGGGGCCTGGTCAGAGTAGCCATGATTTTTAGTTTCACTTTCACAGTCAGTGCAACAAGCAGCTTTTTTGTTTGTTTGTTCTTTACCTTAACTTCTACTTCCTTCTGTTACTGGAGCAGCACCGGAGTCTCACCCTCGTCGCCAGTGTTATATCCTTGGGGCAGCCGGTGTAGGAAGCAATCACTTGAGGCCAGAGAGCAGGCAGCTAACCAAAACCTCCATTTTATTTACATATATACAGAGAGCACCTCAGCCGGTTGAAACCGGTTGAGCTAACCCATAATAATCTAACTCAGTTGCCATAGCAACAAAACCATGACAACCAAATACACAACACTTAGGAGCTGACATTTTGTCAAATGTACACCTCAACTTACAGTGGGGGGGAAAAATTGCGACAGACGACGTGCACAAAGTCAAACGCAGTGCGCTGTTCCACGTGGCGTGATAGTGATATAAGCAGCAAATCAGGACTTAAAAATATCCCAGTACAGTGACTCTGGAATAATTTTAAGGTGGGGGTGCTGAGCTGGGTACCCTCTTGCCCCTGTGTGCACCCCTCACTGCCCCAGGCTGAAGCCAGGAGCAGAGACCCAGGCCGGCTGCAGAGTCCCCCGGACCGGTGGCCAGGACCCGGGGTCAGCAGCGGGCTGAGCAGGGCTGGCAGCCGAAACCCCGGCTGGCAGGGAGCCGGCAGATGGAACTCCAGGCTGGCAGCGGAGCCCCTGGAACTGATGGCCGGGACCTGGGGCCGGCAGTGGGCTGCATGGGGCCAATAGCTGGTACCCCAGGCCAGCAGCAGAGCCCTGAGGCTGGCAGCCAGGACCCGGGCAGTGTGAGTGCCACTGAAAATCAGCATGCGTGCCGCCTTTGGCACATGTGCCATAGGTTGCCTACCTCTGGTCTAGATAATACTTAGTCCTGACATGAGTGCAGGGGACTGGATTAGATGACCTCTCGAGGCCCTTCCAGTCCTATTGTAAGCGGGGGAATGGTCCCGCTATTGTGGGGAACTTTCCTGGCTTCTGCACTATCCCGGTGAAGTGGGCTAGCGAAAGGATCTGAGTCCTCGCTCCCACTTCCTTTACCCAGAGGCCTCCCAGCCCTTGAGGACTCTCCTTCCACTCTCCTGTCTGGCAGAGTCCTCGTAACCCCAACAAGGCTGGGCCCTGGATTCCTGGGGGGCTCGACCCCCAACCCTGCTGTGGTCACCCAGGACAGGGGCTAGGGTGTCCCCACTCCGGGGTACCCTCTCTGCACTGAGCACCTCCCTTACCCACTGATGATTTCATACAATTTAAAGCAAATACAAGCTGTTTAATTAACAATTAATTAAAAAAAAAGAGGAAAAATGGGAAAGGTTAAAGGAAAACACATCACCCTGCTCTGGGGCAGGGAACATTACAAACAGTGTCTCTGGAACGTCAGGGCAGTTCACAGTCTGTTCCTTGTAGGTCCCAGGCCTCCTCCTCAGGCCCTGGCTGTGCTGCAGGGACGCTGTGGGTTGGACACTTGCTCTGGCGGTGGCCACACACTCTCAGGCTCTAGGTGGCAGGACCCTTCTTCCCAGCGTCACCCCCGCCCTGTCAAGGTTACGATCCCCCCCAAGTCTGGCCTGCAGGGCCTCTTGGCTGAGGTGTCTCCCTGTGCTGAGCCCACTGCCCAGGGTCCCCCCTCACTCTCCCCAGCTGCTCACTGCACCCGGCTCCGGACGGCTCCAGCCCCAGCTCCAGCTCCAGCTCCAGCTCCAGCTCCAGCTCCACTCCGCCTCAGCACAGCTGCTGCTCTGCCTCCAGCCCCCTGGGCTGCTTCTCCGGCCCCTCTGGCTCTGTTTGCTGCAGCTCTGCTCCCAGCACAGGATCTGCTCTCTCTGGGCTGTCTCTGGCTTCCAGCAGCTCAGCTTGGGCCCACTCTGTCTGACCCAGGCAGCTCCAGCTCACACAGAGGAGGGGAGCCCCCTGGCCTCCTGAGTCCCTGATTAGCCTGCCCGCCCTGTCAATCAGGCTGACCTGGAGCATTGGCCTCTCCCCATTGTTCCTGGAGACTGTCAGTCTCAGGCTCCTGATTTCCCATCGACCCTTCCCCTTTTAGTGCTGGGAGCTAGCAACCAAACACCCCCACTGAATGTTAGTAAGGGGGCAACGGTCCCCTTACACTATGATTCTATCTTCTGCCTGCAGGGAAATGCACATTTCTTTGTCTTAGGCAGGTTGCGTTCATGCTCTGCCTCCCAAACACATTTTAAGTGCATATCTCCAGCACACATCTAATAACTCTTGGTACACAACTTGTACAAACACCACACAATGATTTTTCGGGACCAGCATGTCACGAGTTTACATACGATCCATTACATGACACTTTGAGATCCATCTGATGACAACGCTGTTTCTGTGAGTTAGGGACTCCCAGGGTCACTCCTTGTTCAGGTGCAAATGAAAAATACATAAATAAATGGCAGCAATTGATGAGGAGAGATTTACTAGCCTGGCCAGAGGGTAAAGCTGTTCTTCCAGGAGAAACAGTGACTGGACTTTTCTACCTCAGGAGAGATTCAGCCAGCACTTGTGAATGGTAGAAGATAGCTGCCCAGAAAAAACAGACTCCATATCCCGTCCTTCTAGGGGAGAAAACGGTGTGATTGTAGCAGAGAGAGAAGGGAAGCAGAGAAGGGTTTTTTTAATTTATTGCTAAGTTTATCTCTAACACTCATCATTATAGTTTCCAAGCCCTTTCTCAAACTTTAATGGATTAACCCCTAGTGTGAAATAGGGAAGTATGAGTACCCATTTGACACCCCAATATTCACCACTATCATGTAATTAGGATATGCCTTATACAAAGTGTGCCTTGTAGGGTGTCATTCTAAAAGTCTTGATCGGCTAGACCAGGGGTGGGCAAACTATGGCCTATGGGCCACATCTGGCCTGCGGGACTGTCCTGCCTGGCCCCCGAGCTCCTGGCTTGGGAGGCTCGCCCTCGGTCCCTCCCCCGCAGCCTCAGCTTGCTCGCTCTGTGAGCTCCTGGGGCAGCACAGCTGCAGAGCCAGCCTGACCCGTCTCTGTGCTGCACGGTGGCAGCAGCGGCGGTGGCAGCGGCGGCGGCAGTGTGGCCTGCAGGGCCAGCTCCAAGTTTTTTGCCGCCCCAAGCAAAAATATTTTCCCGCGCCCCGACTCCGCCCCTTCCCTGTCCCATTCCAACCCCTTCCCCAAATCCCCGGCCCTGCCTCCTCCCCCGGGCATGCTACTTTTCCCCTCCTATCCCCCCCTCCCTCCCTCCCTCCCAGGCTTGCCTGAGAGGGAGGGGGGAGAAGCGGAGCGGCGGCACAGTCGGGGGAGGAGTGGAGGTGAGCAGGCGGGGGGAGTGGTTCCTCTGCTCCCCCTCAGGGTTACTTCCTGTGGCCCTCTCGGTGCCCCCCACCTCCGCAGCTCACCTCTGCTCCGCCTGCTCCCCTGAGCACATCGTCGCCGCTCCGCTTCTCCCCCTGCCTCCCAGGCTTGCCGCAAAGCAGCTGATTCGTGCAGCAAGCCTGGGAAAGAGGGGGGAGAAGCGGAGCGGCAGCGCGCTCGGGGGAACAGGCAGCAGTGGCACGGAGGTGAGCTGGGGGGGAGCGGTTCCTCTGCCCACCCCCCCCCGGGTTACTTCCTGCAGCCATCCCCGCGTCCCCCACCGCTGCAGCTCACCTCCACTCAGGGCCAGCGCACGGCTTTTTGCGCCCCAAGGGAAAAAAAAAAAAGAGCCGAAGTGCCGCCCCTTGAAAAGTGCAGCCCCAAGCACATGCTTGGAGCGCTGGTGCCTAGAGCCGGCCCTGGTGGCCTGGCTCCAGTCGGGTGGTGTGGCTGTAGCGCCGCTAGCCACCGGTGCTCTAGGCAGTGCAGTAAGGGGGCATGGAGCAGAGGGGGTTGAATAGAGGGCATGGGACTTTGGGGTGGTGGTGTGGATGGTGGTCGGAGGGGGGAAACAGGGGCTTGAATGACCCCTTCCTCTAACTGGCCTGCCATACAATTTATGAAACCTGATGTGGCCCTCAGGCCAAAAAGTTTGCCTGCCCTAGACTAGAAAGTAATATCTTGTTGGATTGTATGTGAAGTTTGGCTAGGTATGTGTTAATGAAACATGTTCCTAGAATAGCAGGGTTGGAAGGGACCTCAGGAGGTCATCTAATCTAACCCTCTCCTCAAAGCAGGACCAATCCCCAGACAGATTTTTGCCTGAGATCCCTAGATGGCCCCCTTAAGGATTGAACTCACAATCCTGAGTTTAGCAGGCCAGTGCTCAAACCACCAAGCTATCTCTCCCCCTACAGACAGCACTCACAAGCAGCCTTTCAGGTACAACTGTAAAAAGCGCAAACAATGTTAATGGCTTATTGAGGAAATCATAGAATCATAGAAGATTAGGGTTGGAAGGGACCTCAGGAGGTCATCTAGTCCAACCCCCTGGTCAAAGCAAGACCAACCTCAACTAAATCATCCCAGCCAGGGCTTTGTCAAGTTGGGCCTTAAAAACCCCTAAGAATGGAGATTCCACCACTTCCCAAGGTAACCCATTCCTGTGCTTCACTGCCCTCCTAGTGCAATAGTTTTTCCTAATACCCAACCTAGACCTCCCCCACTGCAACTTGAGACCATTGCTCCTTGTTCTGTCATCTGCCACCACTGAGAACAGCCAAGCTCCATCCTCTTTGGAACCCCCCTTCAGGTAGTTACAGGCTGCTATCAAATCCCCCCCACTCTTCTCTTCTGCAGACTAAATAACCCCAGTTCCCTCAGCCTCTCCTTGTAAGTCATGTGACCCAGCCCCCTAATCATTTTCATTGCCCTCTGCTGGACTCTGTCCAATTTGTCTACATCCCTTCTGTAGTGGGGGACCCAAAACTGGATGCAATACTCCAGATGTGGCCTCACCAGTGCCGAATAGAGGGGAATAATCACTTCCCTCAATCTACTGGCAATGCTCCTACTAACGCAGCCCAATATGCCATTAGCCTTCTTGGCAACAAGGGCACCCTGCTGACTCATATCCAGCATCTCATCCACTGTAATCCCCAGGTCCTTTTTCTGCAGAACTGCTGCTTAGACAGTCAGTCCTCCAGTGTATCTACCTCTCCCCCCAGCTTAGTGTCATCTGCGAACTTGCTGAGAGTGCAATCCGACTCATCATCCAGATCATTAATAAAGATGTTGAACAAAACCGGCCCCAGGACCGACCCCAGATTGCACACAAGCACAAGGATTACCCCAGGAACTGTGTACAGTAGACACCTCTCAGAGATAGCACTGCACAATGAGAACACAGCAAAAGAGCTTTCCTGCAAGTGCAGAGAAGATATAAAAGGGGGACAGTGACATCATGAGGGGACCTCACTCTCCCTACAACAACACACCTGGAAACACCTGAGGAACAAAGACTGACCTGTGGGAAGTGATGGTCCCAGGCTAGAAGGATCTTTAGCCTGTGTATGAAACACCTGGACCAGACAAGGCAACTTGTGCCTTAAGAATCTGCCAGCCTGTTTATCGCTCAGGGTGAGAATTTGCTAATTCATATCCCACCTATCTAGTGTGTTAAGCTCAGTTTGCAGTTTTTGTTTATTTACTAGGTAATTTGCTTTGATCTGTTTGGTATGACTTACAATGACTTAAAATCTGTCTTTTGTAGTTAATAAACTTGTTTTGTCTCTAAAACCCATGTGGAACTCATACTTGGGGCACAACGCTGTTGCATCTCTCTCTTCACATTGAGGGAGAGGGCAGATTTCATGAGCTTGCACTGTATGGTTCTCTGTGCAGTGCAAATCGATACAATTTGGGGTTTACACTCTAGAGGGAGTGTGCACTTACGTGCTGGGCCATTCCTTAGCTGAGCTCTCCCATGCAGAGCTGATCTCAGCATCTGTGTGAATAGAGCTGCAGCTGGGTGTGTCTCTACCTGTGTGTGTGCTGGAAGGGGGCTTGAGAGCCTGTCATAGAATCATAGAATCATAGAATTCAAGATCAGAAGGGACCAATATGATCATCTAGTCTGACCTCCTGCAAGATGCAGGCCACATAAGCCTATCCCCCCACTCCTTTAGCAAGCGACCCCTGCCCCATGCTTCGGAGGAAGGCGAAAAACCTCCAGGGCCACAGCCAATCTACCCTGGAGGAAAATTCCTTCCCGACCCCAAATATGGCGGTCAGCTGAACCCCGAGCATGCGGGCAAGACTCTCCAGCCATACCCTCTGGAAAAAGGTTAAGAATATCATATCATTGACCCATGTACTATTTACCAGTGTGGCACTTAATTAACCTATTGACTAAGCCCGGTATCCTATCATACCATCTCCTCCATAAACTTATCTAGCTTAATCTTAAAGTCATGGAGGTCCTTCGCCCCCACTGTTTCCCTCGGTAGGCTGTTCCAGTATTGCACTCCCCTGATAGTTAGAAACCTTCGTCTAATTTCAAGCCTAAATTTCCTGACTGACAATTTATATCCGTTTGTCCTCGTGTCCACATTAGCACTGAGCTGAAATAATTCCTCTCCTTCCCTGGTATTTATCCCTCTGATATATTTAAAGAGTGCAATCATATCTCCTCTTATCCTTCTTTTGGTTAGGGAAAACAAACCGAGCTCCTCAAGTCTCCTTTCATACGACAGGCCTTCCATTCCTCGGATCATTCTAGTGGCCCTTCTTTGTACCCGTTCCAGTTTGAATTCATCCTTCTTAAACATGGGAGACCAAAACTGCACACAATACTCCAGATGAGGTCTCACCAACGCCTTATATAACGGGACTAGCACCTCCTTATCCCTACTAGAAATACCTCGCCTAATGCATCCCAAGACCGCATTTGCTTTTTTAACGGCCACATCACATTGCCTGCTCATAGTCATCCTACGATCAACCAGGACTCCTAGGTCCTTCTCCTCCTCCGTTACTTGCAACTGGTGCGTCCCTAGCTTATAACTAAAATTCTTGTTAGTCATCCCTAAATGCATAACCTTACACTTCTCA
Source organism: Mauremys mutica (assembly GCF_020497125.1). Taxonomy (NCBI): domain Eukaryota; kingdom Metazoa; phylum Chordata; order Testudines; family Geoemydidae; genus Mauremys; species Mauremys mutica. The sequence goes on along the minus strand of NC_059095.1, from coordinate 14,988,624 downwards.
CTATTGAATTTCATCCTGTTACTAATACTCCAGTTTACAAGATCATCCAAATCTCCCTGGAGGATATCTCGATCCTTTTCCGAATTGGCAATACCTCCCAACTTGGTGTCGTCCGCAAACTTTATCAGCCCACTCCTACTCTTGGTTCCCAGGTCAGCAATAAATAGATTGAATAAAATTGGACCCAAAACCGAACCTTGAGGAACTCCACTGGTAACCCCCCTCCAACCCGACAGTTCCCCCTTCAATACTACCCTCTGCAGTCTCCCCTTTAACCAGCTCCTTATCCACCTCTGGATTTTCATTTCAATCCCCATCTTTTCCAATTTAACCAGTAATTCCTGATGCGGTACCGTATCAAACGCCTTACTGAAATCCAGATATATTAGATCCACCGCATTTCCCTTGTCTAAAAAATCTGTTACTTTCTCAAAGAAGGAGATCAGGTTGGTTTGGCACGATCTACCTTTCGTAAATCCATGCTGTAAACTATCCCAGTTGCCATCGGCCTCCTGCTCCGTAACCACTCTCTCTTTTAAAATTTTTTCCATGACTTTGCATACTACAGATGTTAAACTAACAGGCCTGTAGTTACCCGGGTCACTTTTTTTCCCCTTCTTGAATATAGGAACTACATTAGCTAATCTCCAGTCCAGCGGTACAATCCCCGAATTTAGAGATTTATTAAAAATCATCGCTAACGGGCTAGCAATATCACTCGCTAATTCCCTTAATATTCTAGGGTGAAGATTATCCGGACCCCCCGATTTACTTCCGTTAAGCTGTTCAAGTTTGGTTTCCACCTCCGATACCGTAATGTCTACCCCCATATCCTCATTCCCATCGGTCCCTCTATCACTATTCCTTAGCCCTTCGTTAGCCTCATTGAAGACCGAGGCAAAATATTCGTTCAGATATTGTGCCATTCCAAGATTATCCCTAATCTCCACTCCGTTCAAAGTTTTAAGCGGTCCCACTTCTTCTTTCTTGGTTTTCTTCCTATTTATATGGCTAAAAAACCTTTTGCTATTGGTTTTAATCCCCTTCGCTAGGTCCATCTCCACCCGTCGCTTTGCCTTTCTCACTGCTTCCCTACACCCTCTGACCTCAATAAGGTACGTTTCTTTGTTGATCCCTCCCATTTTCCACTCCTGGTACGCTTTCTGTTTTTTCTTAATGACCCCTCTAAGACGCTTGCTCATCCAGCTCGGTCTAAAACTGCTACCTACGAGCCGTTTCCCTTTCTCGGGATACATGCCTCTGACATCTCCTGCAACTTCAACCTGAAGTAACCCCAGGCGTCATCTGCCTTTAGATCCCTAAATATGTTAGTCCAGTCCACTTCCCTAACTAGTCGCCTTAGTTTAGTAAAGTTAGCCCTTTTGAAATCGTAAACCCTAGTCTCAGATGCAATATTGATTATCCTCTCATTTATTTTGAAACGAATTAGCTCATGATCACTCGAGCCAAGGTTGTCCCCTACAACTATTTCCTCAACAAGGTCCTCGTTACTCACCAAAACCAGATCTAAAATGGCATCCCCCCTCGTCGGTTCAGCAACCACAGCAGCACAGAGTAAGGGGAACCCAGGCTGGTGGGACAGGCAGGCTCAGTGGTATCCCAGTTCCACGTGGTACCCTGGGGGAACCCGTCACAGTGGTAACTGAGGCAGAGAGCAGTTAAGGTCACACTAGGAGTGCACAGCAGTCACCGTCAGATCTTAATGCATCTGAGTGGCAGTCCAATGCCTTAACAACAAGACCATTCTGCTGATGGCAGCGGCACCAGCCTTAGAATGAAGGGAAGGGTTGCTAGACACACTTGGATGTAAAGTGACTCTGACTTCTGTAATTCTGTTTCAAACTGATCCACCATCCTAAGTGAAATGAATTAACCAATGTTCATCACACTGAACATTGCCTCCTAAGTAATAAAAAACTGTAGGTTTACTTTCTAGTCATCTTGGTGCTGCCACCTTGCCCTAACATTTTCAAACCGACTAGTAATTTTCAGAGTGTCAAATTTTCAGTGCCTAGTTGGAGACTTTCTGATAATTAGCCCCCTTTAAGATGTCTCCAGATGGGCACCCAGGAAACTTATGCACCCCAAATTGCTAGTCTTTTTTAAAACTTGGGCTGCAGTCACATAACATTCCTGCATGCCAACAAATATTCCCCACACATGAAACCTGACTCCAAGATCTATGCCCAAGCAACCCAAAGATCCTTTAGTATTTTGCAAGACTTGACCTTTGCACTGTGATGGGGTCTGCTGCAGCAGACTGGATCCTCTGTGGACAATAACGCTGGTTATAATTTATTTCATGCTTTAAACCAGGCTGTTGCTTGCTTTGCCTCTGCCTCCTCCTCTTCCTGTGGCATCACATGGAGACCCAATGAAATGGAATGTGGGACATTGTGGCAGCATGAGCGTTTATTTTTGAAAGCATCACATATTTTACCATATGGTCATGTTTGCAGTGACCTTGCCTTTCACCTCTGAGGCCCAGCCTGAAATAAGCTCCAAAGAGAAATGCATTTGGTGACCACCGCACTGAAACTCATAATAGGAAACAGCTTACTGGGATTGGCTCTCTCTGAAGAGGGGCCCAGGGCTGAAGTTCTCTGGAGATAGGGTTACTTGTCAGCTCAGGCTGGGCTCAGTGTCAGAGCAGGGCTAGGAAGCCTTGGAACTCGCAGATGAATTACCAGCCATGCTAAACCACAATTCTTCCCAAATAAGGTAGAACCTAGGATCAGGGCTGCTCAGAGGATTCAGGGGGCCTGGGGCAAAGCAATTTCAGGGGCCCCTTCCATAAAAAAAAAGTTGCAATACTATAGAATACTGTATTCTCGTGGGGGCCCCTGCGGGACCCGGGGCCTGGGGCAAATTGCCCCACTTGCCCCCCACTCTGGGCGGCACTGCCTAGGATGAGCTCTTCCAACCATTGACTATCAGTGGGAGTTAGGCACCTAACTCATGCAGGAAATGCCACCCCTACACAGAACTGAGCTGTGAGCCATCCTCCCCAGAGCTCAGCTTACAGTGTGGACAGAGATCCAGCGAGTGGAGAGGCTTGGTGGGTGGGTAATGCCACACTGATAAGATCTTGCCTATCTCAAGACATTAGTACTGGCACTTCTTTGGGACACCTTCTGCATGTTCCGTGGTGGATTTCACCTGGAGAGCTGTTGGCTGTGGTTATATGGGGTGTGGCTATAGGACTGTCATAAATATAGAGAGAAGGGTAACATAAAATCCCTCCTGGGCAGCTGTACTGCATCACCTTGTCTGTAAGGGGTTAAGTGGTTCAAATAACCCAGTTGGCACTTGACCAGAACGAGCAGTGAGGAAAGAAGATACTTTCAAATCTGGGGGGGAAAGGTAAGGGAGGTTTTGTTTGTGGTCTCTCTTTGTTGTTCCCTCTCGGGATGGAGGGAGAGACCAATCAGCTACAACATCTCCTGAAAATATACCTAGAATAATAGATCTAAAACCACAGAAATTGTAAGTAGGGCAAGAAAATACATTAGGTTATCTTTTGTTTTGGCTTGTGAATTTTCCTATGCTAAGGAGGTAGTTTTATTCCAGTTTTTGTACTGTAAAGCTGAGCCCAGGGGGGAATCCTCTGTGTTTTAAATCTTTTTATTACCCTGTAAAGTTACCTTCCATCCTGATTTTGCAGGTGTGATTCTTTTACTTTTTTTTTTTTAATAAATAAAGTTCTTCTTTTAAGAACCTAATTGATTTCAGTGTCCTGAAGACAAAGGGTCTGGTCTGTGCTTACATTGCTAAAGCAATTGGTTGGTAGTTTATTCTCAAGCTTCCCTAGGAAAGGGGGTGAAGGGGCTTGGAGGGATAAGGATTCCAAGTGACCCTTCCCTGAATTTTTGTGCAAATCACTTGGTGGAGGCAGCAATACCGTCCAAGGACAAGGAAAGGAATTTGTGCCTTGGGGAAGTTTTAACCTAAGCCGGTAGAATATAAGCTTAGGGGGTCTTTCATGCAGGTCCCCACATCTGTACCCCAGAGTTCAGAGTTGGGGGAACCCTGACAAGGACAATGCTGCCTCGATTAGGTTGGCTGGTGCAGGCAATAGGGTGAGAAGGGAGAATCCTGTTGGAAAACTCTCTTGGGTAAGGCTGCAAATACAATTGAAGAGTTACCAGGGAATTTGTGTGGATTTTACTAGATATACCATAGTAAACATGGGGTGTGACCTGTGTGCCCAGGGCAGCCCTTACTGGAAATGCCAGATACTCCCAAGTCTGGTGAGTAACACTGAAGTTAAACTCCCCAATGAGTCACAAACTGTGCTTCTGATCCCCCACACTGGTTATCAAGAAACAAAAAAGAAATCACCCAGCCCCCTTTATTGTTTATTGTAAAGAAAACAGAAAAAACAAGAAGAGAGCTGTTAAATGGTAAAACAGTCACATACATACAAAGAGTTCAAAGTCCATCAGATTCCTAGCAGTCTTGGTGAGTTGGCTGGCTTGGGAGTCCCTCTGGAACACATCCACAGCTTAGATGGATCAGTCAGTCCTTTGTTCGAAGGTTAATTTGTAGAAAGGTTACTCCAGAGGTAAGAAGCAGGATGAGAGAAGCAAATGGAGAAGGTGCAAGCTGCCATTTATAGTCTTCTGCCATGCGGCTTGATTTCCTTGGCTCCAAACATAAGCTGCCCAGTACATGGCCTGGAAGCTGTAGAGTTTTGTCCATGGGCATGTCCCTGCCTGCCTTGCTGAGCCCTAAGGTGTACCCTTTGCCTTCTCTCAATGTGTCAGTTGTACAGCTGATGTCCCTTGATGGGCCTTCAAGCAGGCTAGGCAGTGCTAATGCCCAGCTGTCTGGGGGTGTCACCCAGATGCACAGAACAAGTTTGGAACTACAGACATACCATACATATAAAAAACTTACAATACAAAGGTGATACAAACACATAAATGAGATTATCATACCTGGAAAATTATAACATTTTTGCAGATACCTGACATGGCATATCTGGCATAACTCATTGCAATTTTATAATATTAATATTCATAATATCCTAAAGTGTCCCCCAGATTTCATACAGCATCACACTGGGTGGCCTGCATAGAGAGCAGGGACTGTGAAAGGACTTCTTATCTTAAAACAAATGTGTGTGGGGCTGAGGAGGGCTGGTGCATTGTAGGTCAGGGTTGGGCGAACCAGTGTGGACAGAAAAATGAGCTGGCAGGAACCAGCAACCCCCTAGGAGCCAACCCTTTCAGGAAGAAGTGTGTTTTGTTTTCCTTTACATTTTGATGGCAGCCTCTGCATGCTTGGGTTCCAGCAGTGACCTGCAGTGGCAGTGCTGAAATCCTATGAAGAAACATTTGCTGCCCCAAATGTTGGGGTTTGCATGAGCCCGTACACTAGCGGATGAGCTTTCAGGGGCTCGTGCTCTAGCATGGCAGGAGTCAGTGTGAGTGCAGGGGAGCACACCTGCAGGAGTGCAGGCTGGTTGTTTTGCTGTAAGTGTACTGGTTTGTTTTAGGAGCAGGATTTTGTGCAGTCATTTTGGCTCTTCCTGAGCCCCTTGTACTGTGGAGGCAGCAGCACTGAAGTGGCCTGGACAGCACAATGCCTCATTGCTACTGGATATGGGATACATCACTCTTTGACTCCTATGTGCTCAGCTGCATGGGAACTCCAGAACCGTAGAGGCCAGGAGGTTTGTTAGGGTTGGTAGGGAGCCCATAATAAAGCCATTCTGAATTATTTGCCTAACCACAACTGTCTCCGTTCTGTATTTACCTAAGATTGCTGAGCTGAACTAGTGTTTATCCAGGTCCCCAGCTGGGTCTGAGACAAACAAAGGAAGTCATATGACTCCCCAGAGGTCCCAGAGTGTGTGAGTGGTTCACTTTGGATTTGAACCCTGCACTATCCTCAGCCCTTGCTGTCAAGGCTGAATCCCCACTCTAGCACTTCGAGTGCAGAAGGTGGGGGCCCGCAAAGATTTTAAAAATTAATACTGGCCACTTGTATTACACTCCCAAGGTTACAGCTTTTCTCTGGACTTGGCTTGGCAAATGTTGCCACCACACAAATGCAAAAAAAACCCTTTGAACCCAGGAAGGAGCACTTGGGAATTCCTCCCTGTGGGGTACCCTCAGCCCTTTCACCCCCCTCCGGGGAAGAGCTGAGAAAGAAAACAAAGGAAATTAGCTGTTGCCACCAGCTAATCAACTCCACCAAAGAGGTCCTTTGGGGCCATCTGCCTGTCCCAAGTCAGGGTAAAGGAGGAGGGTTGGGCATGGGGCTAGCAACTCCACCTCGTAAAAAATCAACTTGCTATAGAAACACCAACAATAGAGATAACAGAGACTTTTAGCCTGGAAAAAGAAGGGTCTTCAACTCGAAGATGCATGATGCTGGGTGGTGAAAGCCGCGAGGAAACCACTAAGCTGATTACCCTTCTTGCAACCAGGAGGATTACCATCGGCACATGGAACGTGAGGACCATGTATGAGTCAGGAAAGACGGCGCAGGTTGCAGCAGAGATGAGGAGCAACAATCTGACCCTACTAGGCATTAGCGAGACAAGATGGACACAAGCTGGACAGAGACGCCGGATCCGCTGGCCAGACACCATCAGTAACATCCACCTCTTGGAGAGGACCCGTCAACTCCCAACAGAGGAAGAAATCAGAAGGAGAAGGTGGGGCTGGATAGGACATACACTACGCAAGCAGCCAACTAACATCACCAGACAGGCACTGCGGTGGAACCCCCAAGGCAAGCGGAAAAGAGGCCGTTCAAGAAACACCTGGCGACGCGACCTTCAGGCTGATAGCAAAAAAATGGGCTATACCTGGAACCAGCTAGAGCGAATGGCCCAGGATAGAGGACTCTGGAGATCTGTGGTTGGCGGCCCATACCCCGATTGGGGTGACGGGCATGAGTGATTGAGTGACCAGCTAATCAAACAACTTTCCACAAACCTCTTAGGACACCAAAAGTCCAATCCTGTTCTTAAAAAAGGTAAATTTTATTAGAAACAGAAAATACATCTGGAACTTAGGCTTTTGCTAGATTTTAAAAGAGCAATTCCAAAACTTAAGTACCAAGAATAGCTTTATTGGGGTCCAGCTTAAAAGTTACAAGCAAACAAAAGCACCTGGGGTTTAGCACAGAGGAGATCCACAAGCCAAAATAAAGAAATAAACCTGATCACGTCTATTTTTAAACATTCCCTGTCCAGTGATTTCTTCTAGGTCTGGAAGATAAATTTTCATACCTGGTTCAAGCCTTACACAGCATTGCTGCTCCATGTCTCCTTCTCCAGAGAACAACAGACAAAAGGGGACATTTTTTCCCCCCATTTAAAAAAGTTCTAGCCTTCCCATTGGCTCTTTTGGTCAGGTGCCCACTCCTTTTCCTTTACCTGGGGAACCTTGTTAACCCTTTACAGGTAAAGCAAGCAGAGAACAGCCACTAAGAGGGACTTTACGGCTAGCTGTTTGGCTGGGTGTTCATAAAAGGGAGCTCCCCTCCTCCCTCTTTCATTTATTATACCCGTGTTTTCCTAAGCTTCTGCACTGAGTGCTCATTTCTCAGTGCTGCCACTGTCGTCCCATGGCCCTGGTCAAATCTGCGCCCATTGCATTTCAAGGACACTGAAATCAAGGATCTAGCTTGGAGACGGATAGAGAGCTCTTTAATGTTTTTAAGGAGGTAAACACTAATAGGAACTGCTTGATCATGGGAGACTTTAACTTCCCAGATATAGATTGGGAAACAAATGCTAGTAATAACAATAGGGCTCAGCTTTTCCTAGACGTGATAGCTGATGAATTCCTCCATCAAGTGGTTGCTGAACCGACGAGGGGGGATGCCATTTTAGATCTGATTTTGGTGAGTAATGAGGACCTTGTTGAGGAAATAGTTGTAGGGGACAACCTTGGCTCGAGTGATCACGAGCTAATTCGTTTCAAAATTAATGAGAGGATAATCAATATTGCATCTGAGACTAGGGTTTACGATTTCAAAAGGGCTAACTTTACTAAATTAAGACGACTAGTTAGGGAAGTGGACTGGACCAACATATTTAGGAATCTAAAGGTAGATGACGCCTGGGGTTACTTCAGGTTGAAATTGCAGGAGTTGTCAGAGGCATGTATCCCGAGAAAGGGAAAACGGCTCGTAGGTAGCAGTTTTAGACCGAGCTGGATGAGCAAGCGTCTTAGAGGGGTCATTAAGAAAAAACAGAAAGCGTACCGGGAGTGGAAAATGGGAGGGATCAGCAAAGAAACCTACCTTATTGAGGTCAGAGGGTGTAGGGATGCAGTGAGAAAGGCAAAGCGACGGGTGGAGATGGACCTAGCGAAGGGGATTAAAACCAATAGCAAAAGGTTTTTTAGCCATATAAATAGGAAGAAAACCAAGAAGGAAGAAGTGGGACCGCTTAAAACTTTAAACGGAGTGGAGATTAGGGATAATCTTGGAATGGCACAATATCTGAATGAATATTTTGCCACGGTCTTTAATGAGGCTAATGAAGGGCTAAGGAATAGTGATAGAGGGACCGATGGGAATGAAGATATGGGGGTAGACATTACAGTATCTGAGGTGGAGGCCAAACTTGAACAGCTTAACGGAAGTAAATCGGGGGGCCCGGATAATCTTCATCCTAGAATATTAAGGGAATTGGCGAGTGATATTGCTAGCCCGTTAGCGATGATTTTTAATAAATCTCTAAATTCGGGGATTGTACCGTTGGACTGGAGATTAGCTAATGTAGTTCCTATATTCAAGAAGGGGAAAAAAAGTGACCCGGGTAACTACAGGCCTGTTAGTTTAACATCTGTAGTATGCAAAGTAATGAAAAAAATTTTGAAAGAGAGAGTGGTTAAGGAGCAGGAGGCCGATGACAACTGGGATAGATTACAGCATGGATTTACGAAAGGTAGATCGTGCCAAACCAATCTGATCTCCTTCTTTGAGAAAGTAACAGATTTTTTAGACAAGGGAAATGCGGTGGATCTAATATATCTGGATTTCAGTAAGGCGTTTGATACGGTACCGCATGAGGAATTATTAGTTAAATTGGAAAAGATGGGGATCGAAATGAAAATCCAGAGGTGGATAAGGAGTTGGTTAAAGGGGAGACTGCAGAGGGTAGTACTGAAAGGGGAACTGTCGGGTTGGAGGGGGGTTACCAGTGGAGTTCCTCAAGGTTCGGTTTTGGGTCCTATTTTATTCAATCTATTTATTGCTGACCTGGGAACCAAGAGTAGGAGTGGGCTGATAAAGTTTGCGGACGACACCAAGTTGGGAGGTATTGCCAATTCGGAGAAGGATCGGGATATCCTCCAGGGAGATTTGGATGACCTTGTAAACTGGAGTATTAGTAACAGGATGAAATTCAATAGTGAGAAGTGTAAGGTTATGCATTTAGGGATGACTAACAAGAATTTTAGTTATAAGCTAGGGACGCACCAGTTGGAAGTAACGGAGGAGGAGAAGGACCTGGGAGTCCTGGTTGATCGTAGGATGACTATGAGTAGGCAATGTGATGTGGCCGTTAAAAAAGCTAATGCGGTCTTGGGTTGCATTAGGCGGGGTATTTCTAGTAGGGATAAGGAAGTGCTAGTCCCGTTATATAAGGCGTTGGTGAGACCTCATTTGGAGTATTGTGTGCAGTTTTGGTCTCCCATGTTTAAGAAGGATGAGTTAAAACTGGAACGGGTACAAAGAAGGGCCACTAGAATGATCAGAGGAATGGAAGGCCTGTCGTATGACAGGAGACTTGAGGAGCTCGGTTTGTTTTCCTTAACCAAAAGAAGGATAAGGGGAGATATGATTGCACTCTTTAAATATATCAGAGGGATAAATACCAGGGAAGGAGAGGAATTATTTCAGCTCAGTGCTAATGTAGACACGAGGACAAACGGATATAAATTGTCAGTCAGGAAATTTAGGCTTGAAATTAGACGAAGGTTTCTAACCATCAGGGGAGTGCAATTCTGGAACAGCCTACCGAGGGAAACAGTAGGGGCGAAGGACCTCCATGACTTTAAGATTAAGCTAGATAAGTTTATGGAGGAGATGGTATAATAGGATAACGGGCTTAGTCAATAGGTCAATTAAGTGCCAAACTGGTACTTAATTGGGTCAAATTGGGTCAATGATATGATATTCTTAACCTCTTTCAGAGGGTATGGCTGGAGAGTCTTGCCCGCATGCTCGGGGTTCAGCTGACCGCCATATTTGGGGTCGGGAAGGAATTTTCCTCCAGGGCAGATTGGCAGTGTCCCTGGAGGTTTTTCGCCTTCCTCTGAAGCATGGGGCAGGGGTCGCTTGCTAAAAGAGTGGGTAGATCGGCTAATGTGGCCTGCATCTTGCAGGAGGTCAGACTAGATGATCATAATGGTCCCTTCTGATCTTGATTTCTATGATTCTATGATTCTATGATTCTATCAATGGGAGTTGGGCTTCTAAATACCATTGAAGCTCTGCGCCACAAAGTCCCTGCACCAAAGAGTTTCCAGTCTAACTAGATATAACGGAAGAACAATAAGAGATGGACAATACACTGGCAGAGCATTGAAAGTAGATGGCTTGTGAGTTATATTGTTTAAATTCAATTTCTCCAATCCCTCCTCCCCTCCTCTTCCTAAACTGCCCAGCGACCAGCACCAAACCCCAACACCATTGCTGGCCCGATGTATTCTCACTCCGTCCTGCCCACCCCAGAGAGCAAGACGCAAACCAGAAGCTACTGCTGGCAGTGCACGTAGTGACAGATATCATTTAAAATGTCTACACATTTCTATTAGAGTGGATCATGTCCAGTTGCTAAGAAATTTCTCAGAGTGTTACCTTTTGGGCTGCCATTCACTAAACCCTAAGTCAAGGAGTGATATTTTCTGAAAGTTTCCACACAGCTGTTCACAGACAAGCACAGAAAAGTGAAACAAAGGCCTGGTCTACACTGGGGGGGGGCGGGGGGGATCGATCTAAGATACGCAACTTCAGCTCTGAGAATAGCGTAGCTGAAGTAGATGTATCCTATTCCGACTTACCTCCCGTCCTCATGACGCAGGATCGACAGCCGTGGCTCCTCCGTCAACTCCGCTTCCGCCTCTCGCCCTGGTGGAGTTCCGGAGTCGACGGCAGAGCATTCGGGGATCGATTTCTCTAGACGAGACACGATAAATTGATCCCCGATAGATAGATTGCTACCTGCCGATCCGGCAGGTAGTGTGGACGTACTAAGAGAAAATGTTGCGACCTTTTTGGACAATTCTAGAGCCTGAGTGGAGGCCGATGGGAAGATGAAATGTGGCAAGGACAAAGTCCCTAAATGGTAGATGTGCCTTTCACTGGTCCAGTAAAAACTGGACTTGATTTGGCCAAGGTTTAAGGGTTTTTAAAATGTGCTTAGTGCATGTTCACTAGATTGTGAACCAAAGATGATTGAACCAAAGATCTCCCAGTAAAGGTTTGCACTAAAACAATGTGTCTCTGGATTGCGTTGGATATGCTCTCAGGTGCCCAACAAATGGAGTGGAATTACTGTTTTCAGCTGTAGGGGTTGCGGGTCTGATCTGTGAAAGTGCATGTGGAAGGACACTGGGCTCTCAAAGGGTCTGGCAGGAAATTTTGGCCTCAGATGCGTAAAGCTGATTTAAGCACAAAGCACCTAGCCTGACAAATTCAGAGACAAGTTATACATAAATAACCATCATATGGTTTGGGGGTGGGGTTGATGCAGTGCATTGGGGACAGAAAAGCCTGCAGTAAAAGTGGATGTGTGCATGGGTGGATTTGGGAGGCAGGAGGGAGAAAGAGAGATCAGGACATCTGATAAACAAACGTTAAACTAAACACTGAAGCCAATCGACAGGAAAAGCAAAGCCTGAAGCGTGTCCCTGTGCAGAGGCTCAGCAAATAACTACAACATCATTTAAGTCCCCCTGAAGACTTTCAAAATAGGGCAGAAGTGAACCTGTTCTGGCACTTGGACCTTGAACTGGCCCTGTATAATTTTACTAACAGAATTTTCCTGAAGCAAATCTGCACTGGTTTCCTTACCTAGGTAGCCCCCCCTTGTCTCCTTCCAGGCAGAGGTCACAGCTGCCATTCCAGAGCTTCAACACAGCAGCAGTCACTGCTTGACCACTGTGGTCTCATTTCACCAGTTATATGTGTAAGGACGTGGGGGTTTTGACCCTAAACCCACAGATCATAACTAGCCCTCATACCCTGGCCACCACTCCCAGAGCTACTGGAAGTGAGGAGCTAGCAGAGCTCTGGCCCCTCCCTGACTGGGGACCATGACTGGCCCCATGGACTGGCCTGACCATCCTATATGAGCCAGAAGGAGGCATAGAAAATTGTCTGAGCAACTGAGAGATGTCCTGACTGGCTGCTGCACTGGAACTGCCTCTTGCTTGATCTCAGTTTCTAATTCTGGCTCTGACCCTTGGCTTGGTTCCTGGACCCTGACTGTGGCTCTGAGCCCTCGCTTGGACTCTGTCTCTGACCACTGGGCCCTTCTCCAACCACTAGGTCAGACTGCCCATGTCCTGGTGCTGACAGCTTGCTGAGACGACGAACACCTTGGAAGGACAGGTGTGGGCAGGCATGGGTCCAGTGGAGCTCCTCCCACTCCAAGGGCAGACAGCCAAGCGATGCAGGCACAGGCTACACAGCTGGCTGCTGAGAACCAGACACTGCAGGAGCAAATGCTCCAACTTTGGACTGAGAATGCTGCACTTTGGGCCTCATCACCTGCACCCACCTCAAGCCAGCGCCCATCCCCCTGCCAGCACGCTGTAATGGGACCACCATAGATTGCCAGATTTCATGGCTCAGGATTCTGAGACTGACAGGGCCTCTGGCCAATCAGAGATCTCTGGACCCGGGCCTTTGGGAAGTAGCCAGCACCCCAAGTCAGTCTGATTGAGCAGGTGGCTGGGCAAATAAGGGAGCCGCAGGTGAGGTACTGGGGAGAGAGAGGGAGAGAGAGCAGCCCCAGGTGGGGTGAGGTGGCTCCTTTTCAGCCCTTCCCCTTTCCCCTGGTGTGGGGCGAGGGCCAACCAAAAACCCAATAGTCCCCTACACGTTACTCACAGTTATGCCTCCTTGAACTGTTTGTCTTCAGGCTTAGTCTGTCCGTCCTTCAGCTGGCGGTAGGTTGTTCCGACGTACAGGAAGTGGTCTCTGACCCTGCCTGGGGTGGCAGGAGTTTATAATGTCTTAGTGGTTTATATCACCACGGTTGTAATTGTGTTTATTGAGTGGCTGGGAAGGAGCATTTCAAAAGCTAAAGAATTAAACAGTGAGTTAGTTACGTTCAATTGTGCAGCCCTGGCTAGTCTTTCTTTGTTTGACACATGTTGTTTTCTGTCCTCAAGATGATAAAGAAGGCCCTTAAAGTGTCTTGGTGAGAAAGGCCCATTCAGTTCATGCAGTGAAATCCTGTCTCAGGGTACGTCTACACTACGGGATTATTCCGATTTTACATAAACCGGTTTAGTAAAAAAGATTGTATAAAATCGAGTGCACGCGGCCACACTAAGCACATTAATTCGGTGGTGTGTGTCCATGGTCCAAGGCTAGCATCGATTTCTGGAGCGTTGCACTGTGGGTAGCTATTCCGTAGCTATCCCATAGTTCCCGCAGTCTCCCCCGCCCCTTGGAATTCTGGGTTGAGATCCCAGTGCCTGATGGGGCAAAAATCATTGTCGCGGGTGGTTCTGGGTAAATGTCATCAGTCACTCCTTCCTCTGGGAAAGCAACGGCAGACAATCATTTAGCGCCCTTTTTCCCTGGATTGCCCTGGCAGACGCCATAGCATGGCAACCATGGAGCCTGTTTTGCCTCTTGTCACTGTCACCGTATGTGTACTAGATGCCGCTGACAGAGGCAATTCAGCAGCGCTACACAGCAGCATTCATTTGCTTTTGCATGATAGCAGAGATGGTTATCAGCTGTTCTGTACCATCTACCATGCCATTGTAAATTGGCGATGAGATGACGGTTACCAGTCCTTTTGTGCTGTAACATCTGCTGCTGTCATAGGTGCCCCTGGCTGAGATCAGCCGGGGGCGCAAAAGACAAAAATGGGAATGACTCCCTGAGTCAATCCCTCCTTTATGGTATCTAAAAATAGAATCAGTCCTGCCTAGAATATGGGGCAAGTGTACTAGAGAGCTAGTGTATCAGAGAGCACAGCCGGTCCGTGTCAGATCCTGTATGATGAGCTGTATGCCAACAACCCCACCTGTTGATTCCCTCCTCCCCCAGCTTTCCTGGGCTACCGTTGCAGTGTCCCCCATTTGTGTGCTGAAGTAATAAAGAATGCAGGAATAAGAAACAGTGACTTGTTAGTGAGATAAAATGAGGGGAAGGCAGCCTCCAGCTGCTATGATAGTCCAGGCAGGACATTAAGCAGTGTGGGGGAGAGGAGCCCAGCATCCCGCTGCTATGATAGTCCAGGCAGAACAGAATCTTTTCTTTACACATGAAGGGCGGGGGCTGATGGAGCTCAGCCCCCTGTTGCTATGATGAAGATGGTTACCAGCCATTCTGTACCATCTACTGGGAATGATCAGGAGTTTTTTACCCAGGCGCCCCCAGCCGACCTCACCGGAGGCCAGCCAGGAGCACTCACGGGCTGATGATGAGGACGGATACCAGTCCTATTGTACTGCACCATCTGCCACAAGGCTGATGATGACAATGGGTATCAGCCATATTGTACCATCAGCCACCCATGAGGGGGGGCGAGGATGCTGCTGTTGACTGCTGCAGCATCGCGTCTATCAGCAGCATTCAGTAAACATAGGGTGACATTTAAAAGAGTCAAGAGAGGATTTTTTTCCCTTTTACTTCTGGGGGTGGGTGAGGGGGGTAAATTGACGAGCTATGCCCTGAACCAGCCCGGACAATGTGTTTGACCCTACAGGCATTGGGAGCTCAGCCAAGAATGCAAATGCTTTTCGGAGACTGCAGGAACTGTGGGATAGCTGGAGTCCTCAGTCCCCCCCCCCCCCTCCATGAGCGTCCATTTGATTCTTTGGCTTTCCGTTACGCTTGTCATGCAGCAGTGTGCTGAGTCCCTGCTGTGGCCTCTGTCTGGAGATTTTTTAAAAATGCTTTGGAATTTCGTCTTCTGTAATGGAGCTCTGATAGAACAGATTTGCCTGCCCATACAGCGATCACATCCGTACGGTCCATGCTGGAGGTCTTTTTGGATTTGGGACTGCATCACCACCCGTGCTGATCGGAGCTCCACGCTGGGCAAACAGGAAATGATATTCAAAAGTTCGCGGGGCTTTTCCTGTCTACCTGGCCACTGCATCCGAGTTCAGATTGCTGTCCAGAGCGGTCAGTGGTGCACTGTGGGATACCGTCCGGAGGCCAATACCGTCGATTTGCGGCCACACTAACCCTAATCCGATATGGTAATACCGATATTAGCGCTACTCCTCTCGTTAGGGAGGAGTACAGAAACCGGTTTAAAGAGCCCTTTATATCGATATAAAGGGCCTCTTAGTGTGGATGGGTGTGGCGTTAAATCGGTTTAATGCTCCTAAAACCGGTTTAAACGCGTAGTGTAGACCAGGCCTCACTCTGGACGATGGCATGTGTGGGAGATGGCTTTCCCAGGGAGATAAAGAGCATGTTGGATATTTGGTATTTCGGAGAGCTTGGGTCCCAGCTTTGCTGCAATGCAATATTCTCACCAATGGTGAGTTCAGATATGAGGCTGCTTCTTACAAAATGGGAAAATAAACACAAGCGAAGCCAAGTTTGCCAGGTCAAGGATGAGATGGGAGCTGTCTGCAGGACAGTGACCGGCAGTCACAGCTGAAAGAGGGTTCCGATGCTTGCAGTGGGCTCCCACCAGCAGGAGTTAATGGTATCGAAGTCTATAAGAGCGCTTCCTTCCCTAACACGTGGGTGTTTGGGGGAACAATCATCTGGGGCTCAGCTCCTTCTGAGTCTCTTACAGCTGTGTAACCTTCCAAACAAACAGCAAAGGCATTTTTCTGTGGGAAAGTGTCAGCTTCCTTCAGCCTCACGCTGACA
Organism: Mauremys mutica; assembly: GCF_020497125.1. Taxonomy (NCBI): domain Eukaryota; kingdom Metazoa; phylum Chordata; order Testudines; family Geoemydidae; genus Mauremys; species Mauremys mutica. The sequence goes on along the minus strand of NC_059095.1, from coordinate 14,972,553 downwards.
ACCATCCATTGTTTGTCTCCATTCAGTGACTCACGGAAAGACTCTAAGCTGGCAGATCTGAACACCTGGGCTTCCCAGATGCAACGGTATGGGCCAGGCAGAATCCATGTTCCATAGTATGTGCGCTAAATTCAGGGCTCCTGAATGGGAAGCCTGACCAGCTCAGAGCAGCTCATGGCTCAGCAGCCCATGTGAGACCGGGTTTGGAATTCATGGTTACAGGTTCTGGCAATTTAAGCAAATGGCTTAAATTGTGCCTGAGATCTTTGTAGATTCTGCTGCCTGATCAGGAAAAGTTTGTTTATGTTTCTTATTTCAGGGAGTTTAAGAAGTAAAAGTCAGGACTCGTGGGTACTATTCCTGCCTCTGCCACTGCCACACAGTGTGATTTTAAGGAAGTCATTCACTTCTCTGTGAAGCTTCCTTATCTGTGGAATGAGGCTAATAAATAACACCCCACAGACAGAGTGCTAGAAGGCTGAATTAATCAACGTTCGTAAAGTGCCCCTTCACCGAAGTGGATCATAATATCGAAGCACTTGGGAGCAACGTCAGGGTTCTTTTCCAAAAAGGGTTTAAAACAGGGCATATGTTCCTCTTTCTTTGTTTTGTCTCTAAAAGTAGGTGGCCACTTGGTGTGAACTTTCCCACTAGTTTCATTTGTTGTCCTTTGAATTTTCTATTTAGCATTTTAATGAGAAATCTCTGAACCTGGGCTCTGGCTGAAAATTGCCTTTGGCAGGGCAACTTTTTGTTGTTGTCTTGTAGCTCTGAAAACGTGCACAGACCTGACTGTCACTAACATGTGACTTGAGTGGTTGTTTATAATTCAAACAGCTGGAGACTTTTTATTTTGAAATAAAAGTGGAGATTTTGAAGGACAAGGCAGCAGCCTGAGAGAAGCGCTGTGGTTTCATACTGCCATGCTCCCTCCAGGGCGGGGGCTACTTTTCTGGAATGGTATGAGAAGGCCTGCAGGACTGAGACCCCATAGACGAGAGACCCCCAATACCTGTGCAGTGGGATTTTGTTTTGACTGTGCTATAATACAATATAAAAATCAGCACAATAAAGTTAAAATTTTCAATCAAGTCATACAGAACTGTTTCTGCTTTTTCAAAAACAAACTTTTGGAATTTCATTCCCAGGAGATTTTGAAATTCCAATTTTCCATTTGGAAAAAAATGGAAATTTCCTGCACAAGAGGAATTGTGGGTTCCAAGCATCTCTGATGTCGAGGCATTTCCTCAGGATGCTGATCTCTTTCCCTCTCCCCTCTGCGGGGGTTGAGTACATTAGGTAACTGGCGTGAGGCTGTTGCTTTTAAAGTGCCCACCTCTAGTACCAGAGTTGTCTCCATTCTGGACCCCGTGGTAGCAAAGAGAGGAGCAAGCAGGTACAGGCAGGAAGTGTGAGAGGGAGGGGCAGGAGGGCCTGAGGATTTCTGTGCAGTCACCATTTGCCTCTGGAATTCCCTGCCCTTTTGTCAGGGGTTCAGCTACAATCTGCTTCTCATTCCTCTCGGCCTCCTCTCACTGATTTTCCTGAGCTCTGTCTAGCTGATAGGATGGGTCAGGCCTCTAGTCAGTGTCCCTCTGGAATTCCAGAGGCATGTCCTCCCCTGTCCCTCTCTCCTGGCGCAGAGGCCGGGGAGCCTTTCCAGCGGTGACAAACCTGGTCTGAGCAGCACTGGAAGTGGATGGGACTGTAGGAAAAGCTACACAGTTAAGGGCCTTGTTGGTGTCCATGGCAACAACATCACCAAATCCTTTCTTCCCAGGGAAGGGGAAAAGGACACTTTTATCTCCTCTGTGACATTCCAATCCACCTATCTCCAGCAAGAGCAACATGATAAACTCTCCTCTTCCCCTTTAAATTTCCCAGAGCTTCACCAGCCATGGGGATGAGATGTTTCAAAGCAATTTAATAACTACAGTGCAAGAAAACCCAGGAGCAGAACTATTCACAGCAAACATAACAGGAGCTGGGCAATTAGAGAAAGTTTCCCACTCTTCTACTGCAGAGCTTCTCTGTTTCTGTACAGGGTTCTTTTTAATCTTTTTCTGTTCCTTTACTCATGGAGTTTAGCATCTTTGCACAACACTCTCACATCTAAGTGGTGGATTCTACTGTATTTGTTGAGATCTGTGCTCCTCACATTGTGTATCTAGGACAACTCATATATAATACAATGTTTTCTCTGTGAATATCAACAGCATTTGGCAGCCAGAGTACAGCAGAAAGCTCCCTGGAGCCTACTCTGCAGCTTGCGCTCAGGATGTTTGAATCAGATCACTTCCTTGCCGCTGCTTATAGACATCTAGTGACTCCACTGGTACCATGCATTCTGTGCCCCAATATTTATCTGCATCATGTGTTCTCCAAGGCATGATCCTCAAACCTCCTCCCACCCTGCCCCCACCCCCAAAAAGCTATTCGACTTCAATGGGAGTTTTGTGAGTGCAAGGACTGTAGGACTCTAGTCTTGGCATTATTGCTATTAGGCCCAACTGAGATTGTCACAGCTGATTAGCAGGATTAGGCACCCAGTTCAAATTCATCTGAATGGGAAAAGTCACCCCGATTATTTAGGCAGCTTTGAAAACCTGCCCCTATTTTGTGATTTATCTGTATTACATCAATGCTGTTAGAAGGCTGCTTACTTCCAAAGCAGAGAGATGTGATGATTGAAGATTCATTCCCTACCCCAAGGAGCTCCATTTTTAGTTGTCCAAAGCAATACTGCAACTGTACATCAAGGATGGCCTCTGTTTTCTGGGTGCAATTTGCAATCCTGCAACCTTTTTCCCTGGCATTTTTTGCATTTCCACTGGAGCTGCAGGTGCAGGTGGTAAATACCTGACTAGTGTTCCCAGCTGAGTTGTAGGTACAGAGTTGCAGGCGCAAATTGCACCCACAAGGGATGGGCAGCCTTTTGACAATGTGACCCTTAACCCTGGTAAACATCAGCTCTAGTGGTTTACCAGGACTTGCATTTGTGAAAACAAAACAGTCCAAGTGCAACAGGCTGCTGAGCTGCTCCCAGCTCAGGCTACTCAGATTTATGCTGCTTCTCCATCAGTTCCCAGGAGGTAGGAGGTGTCGTATCTGCCATCAAACAAGTAGATGCACTAGAACCCAGCTAATTCACAGAGGCTGCAGCCCGGGGGCTGGATGGAATACATGGTAACCCAGCAAAGTCTCTAAGCGCAAATGTCACTGGGTCTGTAGGATTAATTGCTACAGGGTAGCCAAGCCAGGGCTCGCCCTGACCAAGTCAGGGTCTGCGTTGAGCGTGTCCTGGCTGGGAGTCACGGGATGTACATATCACAGTGGAGCTGCACTGAGGCAGACAAAGAGGCAGATGTCTGGGAACCCCAGCGGAAGTTTGACCGAGGGCATCCAAACTACACGCTGAGGAGAGATTCCCAGGGCTCATTGTTCCCCCTCCCACCCAGAGAAATGGAAATCATCCTTGTCACCACAGTTGGGTGCCTGACCTTGAGACTGCGGCACCTGCAGCACCTGGGGTAGGAATCACACTGCCAGCGAAGGTGCATGACTCAGCTCCTCGGAGCCAGGATGTGCCTGGCTCCTAGTGGAAATCGCACCTCTGCCTCTGGTCTGGGTGCGCTGTGGGTTCATAACCCATGGTTGGTGGTGACTGCTGCTGCAGGCTAAGTCTGAGGCCTTGGTGAAAGCTTGGCCTGAGCATGCCCTGTATGTACAGCCTAGACAAAGCCCTTCCAACTCACACAGCAGGATTCGAGCAAGGAGAACTTGGCTTATTCTGGCTGGCCCTACCTTCTGCCAGGCTTCAGCAGACTCCTAGGCCAGCTGGTTCACCAGACTGCAGGAATCAGGTAGCCCAGGGAGCCAGCTGGCCCGGGACACAATTATCAGAGGTCAGACAAGGGGGCTGAGAGGTGTTGTGACACTCTGTACCCCAAAGCAACACCCTGGCACCCCCATATTCACCACTGTCATAATTATGATATGTTTTGTACAAAGTATGCCTTGTGAGATATCATTTTAAAAGTCTTGATCTGTTGAATATTAATATCCTGTTGGATTGTATGTGCTATCATTGTATGGGAAGTTATGAAGTTTTGCTATGTGTGTGTTACTGAGATATGTTGTGAGTTTGGGAACACCCACAAGCAGCCTTTCAGGTACTACAATAGAGAAGCCAGACATCGTGGATGGCTCATTCAGGGGAATCCACACTACCAAGAACTATCACAGTATCTGTGTACAATGAAGGCTTCGCAGAGGGAGCATGTAGACAGTGGGCACTGCTTGATGCACGTCATAGCAAAAGATCTTTCCAGCAAGCTGGAGGAACTTATAAAGGAGAGGAAGTGACATTATCATTTGTCCTCACTCCCCCCATAACTCAACACCTGGAAACACATCTGGAGGAAAAAGTCTGAACTGGGAAGGTGGTCCCAGGCTGGAAAGGCAAATCCAAGCTTGTGTATTAAGGATATGATACCATCAGGGTGAGACACTGCTTAATTCAAATCCTGTCTAGTTTATAAAACTCAGATTGCGATTTTACTTTGTAATTTCGTAAGTAACCAACTCTGATCTATACAATTAATACTTATAATCACTTAAAATCTATCTTTCTGTAGTTAATAAATCTGTTTTATCTTTTACCTAAACAGTGCTTTGGTATGAAATGCTTGGGAAATCTGCTCAGGAAAAAGAGCTGGTGCATGTCCTCTCCACATTGAGGGGGGCAGACTGAGTAATAAACTTACACTGCTCAGGCTTCTGACTAGGGCAGGACTGTAAAGCTCTGAGGTCCTAGGCTGGTGAGTTGTGGGGAACTGGCTGGAGCCGCTCTATTGTTGGTTCATAAGTGGCTGAGAGAAGCATTCATGTAACTCAGCTGGGTCTGTCCCTGCCTGTGGATGTCTGTGTAAGTGCAGTACCTGGAGGGGTTTGCAGCTTGTCACGGCATCACAGTGTGAGAGGGAGCCCAGGTTGGTACCCCATTTCCAGGTTGCACCTGGGGGAACCCATCACAGGGGCTCAGCTGCCCTGACCCATCAACTTTCTATTCCTCCCATTCTCTGTTTTCAAATCCTCTTTTACCTTCCCTGCCTTGTTCCTCTGCCCTCCTTCCCTTTTCTCTTCCAACCCAGTTTTTCAAAGCTCTCTGCTCCAGTGTGTACTGCAGTGGAATGATCAGTTGTTTTCCTGCTCAGCTGAGCCAGCCCCTGCAGAGTCTTGCTGGGGACTGACAGCAGTTGCTGGTGGTGGGGGGACCAGCTATTCAGAGCAGGAAGTTGGTGGCAGGAGCCATGGTATTAATTATAAAATGTAACATGGCCTCATAAGGGAGAGAGAGAGAGAGAAGGCCCAGTGGAACCTCAGGCTGCCCTAAACTTGCACTCTACAGCAGGGGCTCCCAACCTTTCTCTTTCTGAGGCCCCTGCAACATGTTATAAAAACTCCACGGCTCAGCTGGGCCACAACTTTTTTCTGCATGTAAAAGCCAGAGCCAGTGTTAGGGGGTAGCAAGCAGGGCTATTGCCCAGGGCCCCACACCACAGGGCCCCCCGCAAGCTAAGTTGCTTAGGTTTCAACTTCAGCCCCAGGTGGTGGGGTTCAGGGCCCCAGGATTCAGCCCTGCATGGCAGGACTTTGGCTTTCTGCCCTGGACCCCACTGAGTCTAACACTGGCCCTGCTTGGTGGACCCCTTGAAACCTGTTTGGGGGCCCCAGACTCCTGGTTGAGACTCACGGCCCTATAGCACCAGCTACTCCGCCGTAGCAGCTCGACAGTGCTAACTGACCAAAATCCCCCCTCTGGCCCCCAACCTGTCCCTGGCTAGTCTGTCTGTTCTAGGTATTCCTGTAGCACCCGGGACAGCAGGGCCTGAGTGCATCATGTGAGCACAAATCAGGGCCAAATGCCAACAGCGCTCCAGCAACCAGCTTCATCCTGAAGTGCCAACCAGCTCCAGCAGTGCTGCATCCTGAAGCCGGGTCAGTCACCACTTAGGGTGACCAGGTGCCTGGTTTTCGACCGGGACACCCAGGTGAAAAGGGATCCTGGTGGCTCCAGTCAGCACCACTGACCAGGCGCAGCTCCCATTGGCCGGGTCAGAGCAGGACGAACCAGTGACTCGCGAGCGCTCAGCAGGTGGCTGATGGGGGTCATGGCACATGCCCCTCTCGCTGCTGCCAGCCCTCTTCCCCTCGCACTCCTCTGTGGGGGGCTCGAGCTGTGGCACGTGCCCTGCGGTGAACCACGGTCTGTCGCCCCATTGCCGGAACCCAGGTATTCAAGATATGTATCCCCGTCTCCAAGTGCTGGGAATAGGGCTGCTGGAGGGGAGGGGAGGAGAACGAGATGAACCCAGTGCCCAGCCCAGCCCGGCCACCTCAGGAAGATGGGGGCGGGTCCAGCCTGGCAGCACCGCCCCAGCACCACCTCTGCCCCGGCAGCACCACGCCCGCAGCCCGTGACCGTCATTCTGAGTCCACCACTGGCCCCAACAGCCCTGGACTCTGGGCAACTCCTCCCCCCCACCCAGTCCTGTACCCCCATCACTGCATCCCTCGCCACCCCAACCCCCCACAACCCATCCCCCTCATTGCATCCCTCCCCTGTCCCATCCTGCCCTGCCCCCACACCTACCCATTCCAGCCCTGTACCGCTTACAGTGCTCTCCCACCCATCCTCTCCACCTCCCAGAGCTGCCACCACCATGTCCCTCACCCCCCCACAACCCTGCACCCCATTCACCTCCATACACTGCTGCACTCCCATTGTGTCCCTATACACCCGTGTCCCCCACATCCTCATTCACCTGTAGCCTTCTGCCTTCCCCTGCATCCCCATCCACCCCACATACCCCCCACAACCCCTCCTCTCTCCTTCACTGCCCCCTCTCACCCCCACCCTGCTCTCATCCTTGGCCTCTTTCCCTCACCATCCTCTCTCCTCCACCCACCCCCATCTTTTCCCCCGCTGCTGGATGATTTAGGCAGCCCCTGGAAGAGTGGAGTCCTCCCAGGCACCATCATAATCAGAGAGAAAAAATAAAAAGGTAATAAAACCAGACAATAAAACTCAGCCAGCAGCCCGGGGCCTGTGCAGAGCAGAGCCCCTCAGTGCCGGGTGTCCAGCCTCCGGCCCCTTCGCTCTGGGGCCCAACCTTCATGCTGGGTGTTTGAATCACACGTTCCATCTCCCACGTTCAAACTGTTGCAGCTCCTGGCCTTCTCCTGGTGCCCGTTTGGGCCTTGCAGTGAAAATGAGCATGCGAGTGAGGGTGGGGAAGAGAGGTGGGATGGAGTGAGCCGGGGGCTGTAACTGGAGAGGCATTTGAGTCAGCAGAGGGGACTGAAGGTGGATTTTCAAAAGCACCCAAGGGAGTCAGGATAACTATTTTCTCATTGAAAATCAATGGGGTTGGTCACCTAAATCCCTTCCACGCCTGTGACAACCTCCAACTTGAAGCACTGCTTCCATGTCTAAGTCCACTTAGGACCAAGCTCTGTGTGATCACAGGCTTTTGTGCTTTTAATGTCCGACTGAGCCTCCAGCCCAGTGCTGGGCTCCTCTGCCCAGCATGGACTCACCCGTTTCCCACAGCATTAACCGCATGGCCTGTGGCCTATTCTAAAGCAACGCTCACTGTTAGGCTGTTTGTCCAGGCCTTCTCGGCTAGCAGGATAGCAGCTTTAACATGGGGCCTTTGGACATGTGTTGGGGATTTAGGAGGATCAGTAGCACAGGTGAATAGGGGGTGGACTTTCTTGGTTGATTTAAAACTGTAAACTCCATAACTCTCCTGCTCTCTTATCCCAGCCACTGCTCTGCCAGGTCTAGCTCACCTGTAAGCACAGCTCCCACCAGAGAGATGGAGCTAAGGCACTGATTAACCAGTCTGGGCTGCTCCTCTGGGAGTTCCCTGCTGTTATAGACAGGGTGAGTCAGGTGAAAGAGAGGCACAGTGGGGAAGGCACTGACCCAGGACTGGACAGAATGGGGTTCTTTTCCTAATCTTATGCTGAAGGAAATAAGATACCTCACTTTCCATGTCAGAGGAGGGATACTGGTACTGACCCTCCTGGGATGGTGTTAGTCCCATTTTGCCAACTGGGCAGCACAAAGTCCTCCCCAATAGGCTGAGGGCACAGACTTACCTCAGCTATGATGCATCCCTCCCCCCCCCCCGGTGTGTCTCCTGATGCCTGCTAACGTCATAAGGAAGCATGAAGAGGTTACACTTGAGATGAGAGGCGCCCTGCACCCCAAGAACCAGACTCCCAGATGCCTCAATGGGAAATCTCTGGTCCCATTGCATGCAGGTGTCTCTTTTCTTCACCAGAGATGGTTCCTAGGCAACCCCTTGACAGTGATAGGTTTGCATAGAAGGTTTCTCTGAACGCAGAAGGAATTTACACATACACACTCGCTTAGCCCAACTCCATCTAATGAGATGATTAAAATGCTACAAACATGGCTGGAAAAGAGGCTGCACTGAAAGGCCAGTACATTTGAATTCTTTCTCTCTAATTACAAGTGATTGCTTTTTGGCAAGCCCTCAGCCTGCCAGAGCACTGAGTTGTTACACACATTCACACGGGCATTGGATCATTGTTTGAATGACTTATTGGCAGCCCAAAGCTGAAGAAAAAACAGCTTCAAGAAGATCTGGTGAACTGGGTGAGGGTGTTTCCTTTCATGTCACTCACTCACCTACTGTACCACAGTGCATAGAGGTGGCATCCCCACGAGCACCTCTATAACGGAACATCACGCACACACCTGCTGGACTCCTGGGCAGAGATGCCATGCTACCATGGTGCCCTACCTGCTTGTCACTTGCTCATACACATCGGGGAACAGCTGTGTTCTTTGTCACTAGTGAGCTCTGAGCCCAGACTCCTGGCCATTCTGCAGCTTTGCTGCTGTATACACACATATTTTGTGCATGTATTTATTTTGGGTAACATTTTCAAAAGGGCCTTAGTCCTATTTTCAAAAGTGACTTAGGCATCTGGGGCAGATTTTAACAGCACCTGGGTGTTGGACAACTAGGCACTTTTGAAAATCCTACCAGTTGCCTATCTGCATCCTTAGGCTCCAAAATACCTTGAAAAATCTGGCTATAAGTCACTTTTGAAAATGGGACTTAGGCTCCTGTGTAACCAAGGCATGTCTGAAAGTCTTACCCTTTGTGATTTTCAAGCAGTCTGCAGGCCCTTTTTTAGTTGTTCCTCCTGCGATAGCCTTGTTTTTAACTGAAACTAATTAACTGATGGAAACACCCCTCACCCTGACTTACAGCCCTGCCTTGCCGAGTGGTAACAGGGCACAGGGCATTGACAGCCATGAGCTAATACATTGTTGCTGGTAGCAGTGGTCTTAGTGCAGCACTAGGGACCGCGGTGGAGATGGGGGCCCATGGAGCTGGGTGCTGAACATATGACGAACCATCACACTGAGTAGACAAGACTGACAAAGGGCAAGAGGGGAAGCCGGGATGGGGAATTGTTGTGTATTTGGTTGTCATGGTTTTGTTGCTATGGCAACTGAGTTAGATTATTATGGGCTAGCTCAACCGGTTTCAACCGGCTGAGGAGCTCTCTCTGTATATATGTAAATAAAATGGAGGTTTTGGTTAGCTGCCTGCTCTCTAGCCTCAAGTGATTGCTTCCTACACCGGCTGCCCCAAGGATTTAACAGGAGTGACTTACCCAAGGCCATTCAGCAGGGCTGGGACTAGAGCCTCATCGACTGACTCCAGTCTGGTGCCCTGTCCTCTAGGCCAGGGGTCCCCAACCCCCGGTCCGCGGCCCGGTACCAGTCCGCGGCCTCTTAGAAACCAGGCCGCGAACTGACCCAGTGGAGCTTCCGCAGGCACGCCTGCGGGAGGTCCAGCTGAGCCGCGGGACGAGCGCTCCCTCCGCAGTCGTGCCTGCGGGAAGTCCGCTGCTTCCGGGGCTCAGCTGGAGCTGGTGGACCTCCCGCAGGTGTGCCTGCGGAAGCTCCAGCTGAGCCCCGAGAGCAGCGGACCTCCCGCAGGCACGACTGCGGAGGGAGCGCTCGTCCCGCGGCTCAGCTGGACCTCCCGCAGGCACGCCTGCGGAGGGTCCGGCAAACGAAACCGGTCCCTGGACCTAAAAAGGTTGGGGACCCCTGCTCTAGGCCCAAGATCTTGCCCCCCCCCCGCCAGATATGATTATTATTGCTACCTCTAACAGAGCACGAGTGGATTCATTCACTGGCCAATGCCAACAATAAGTCCGTGGTGGAGCTGGCATTGTCATGCAGATTGCATGGCTCCCAGTGTACTGCTCTAACCACTCGCCTTGCATTTAGGCCATGGCTATACCACAAACTTTGGTTGACCCAAGTTACATCGGTGTAAAGCTGCTGCTGTCAGTATGTGCCTCATGTACATGCAGGCTTGGATCCTTGCATCAGTGCTGCATATACACACCAGGGGTGCTTGTGTTGATGCACAGTGCAGTAGGTATCCCAGCATGCAATTCACCATTTAATCTGCAGAAGAGAAGAGTGAGGGGGGATTTGATAGCAGCCTTCAACTACCTGAAGGGGGGATCTTGACTGTTCTCATTGGTGGCAGATGACAGAACAAGTAGGTCTAGATTGGATATTAGGGAAAGCTATTTCACTAGGAGGGTGGTGAAGCACTGGAATGGGTTCCCTAGGGAGGTGGTGGAATCTCCATCCTTAGAGGTTTTTAAGAGCCCTGGCTGGGATGATTTAGTTAGGGTTGGTCCTGCTTTGAGCAAGGGGTTGTACTCCTGAGGTCTCTTCCAACCCTAATCTTCTATGATTCTGTGATGACAGGATACTCGGCTAGATGGACCTTTGGTCTGACCCAGTGTGGCCATTCTTATGTTCTTATTTGTTATGAATCCCAAACCCAGGCCAAGCTCACCTGGCTTCAGGACCAGTTCAAAAGTCAGAGCAGGTTACGCAAGTGACCTTGACACTTATATGAACCCCATGACCATATAAAGCATGTTTCATTTATATTGGAAACAACCCTGTGAGCTAATATTCCCATTTTGCAGCGAGGGAACTGATACGGAAGGACTAGGGTCCCGATCTGTAACGGTATTTAGGCATTGTTCTGCTCAGTACCAGCTAAATCACTTGAAAATGGAGTGGCCTTTTTATACTACATCTAACTCAGGAGGTTTAGGTCTGTGCTGCGCAAAGTCTTGGCTGCTGGTCCCTGGATGGCCAGCTGCTCACATGGTGATGATTCCTCTTGCATGTTTCTGCTGCTAAAGTTCATAAAAAGAATCAACAGGTCCATGAAACACTTTTGCACGTAAGCAATTGTTTAAACTGCCACTAGCCTTGTGAATGGCAGTATCTGCTCTGCCACATCATGCCATGTCACGTGAGACATTTTCACAATCACACATGCACACGTTTTTGTCTACCCACTTGCACACAATCTGGGCTGCCTCAGGGACAATGAGCTGACATGGTGGCTCACTAGAATAGTGACAAACTGATGGAAAGCAGAATTTTTAAAAGTGAAAGAATCGTTTATTATTGTGTAGACTGCAGGTTGCTACAGGTCACGCTATTCCCTGGAATGTCCATTCCCAGGACTCCATGCTTTGCCTGCACATTCATGGTTATTTTCAGGACTGCAAGGGGACTATTCTGCCTGTAGTGAATAGAAAGGGATGTGGTTGGTGCCATTGTGAATGGGGGAGGAGTTCATGAGACAATCTTCAGATTGACGTGTAATGAAAACGTTTGAGACTCCAGTTCTGAGCCGCGACCTCCTGGGTGGCCACAGGAAATGCCGTCTCTGTGTAAATTGAGCTTGGGGGATATGACTTCTCCATCCCATCCCAATGATCTAATCCTCGTCGCTCAGAAATGATGGATTTTGCCCTACAGAAACTTACTATGGCAACATGGTCCCGTTGTTCCAGCTGTGTGTGGGGAGACAGGGCCTTTGGGCTCTGCCCCAGTCTCTGGGATTCACGCGCTTGAGGAACTTGAGCAAGTCACTTATGGCCACAATGTGTTCAGCACCCAGCAGCTCCCACTGGGCACAAGGGAGCATTGCCCCCTTCCCCCCTCCATTGGGAACAATGGAGAATCCCCCCCCCCACTGAGAACAGTGCAGATTCCCCCCTCCTCTCCTCTCTCATGGATAACAATGGAGCTGATGAGCCCCAGGCACTTCAGACACTGGCCTTTGGTGCTGAATTTCTCAGGGTGCCCATTGACACTGAGTGTCTCCATTTTCAGTATAATCAGCAGAGAGTCCTGTGGCACCTTATAGACTAACGGACATATTGGAGCAGGAGCTTTCGTGGGTGAATCCCCACTTCGTCGGATGTTGCTGCTGTTACAGCTCCAGACTAACATGGCTCCCCCTCTGATACTTGACTCCATTTTCAGTGTCCGACTTCAGCTGGCTGGGCCGGGACAGGTGAAGGGATGGCCCAGGGAAGTCTGGAGGGGTGAGACTGAGTTCTTTAGTTCAGCCCTAGGTGAATGGACCCGGCTGCCACTAAGAGACTGATGGTAGAGCCGATGGGGCTCAGAACTCCGCTGGCAATAAAGGCCTCTCCAAGTCAGTGCCCGGGTGAAGGAGGAGGGCAGGCACACGCTGTGCCAATTGGCCCTTCCTGTCCTTCTGATGTCTGCGCTGTGTCACAGAGTGAAACGCAGCCCCGCTGGATATGGCTCCTGCGGTCACACAGCGACCGGCCAAGACAGCACTGGGTCCCCATGCCCTATTGGGAGGCCCTTGGTGCTTGGCCTCTCCTATACATTTGCAGCAAGGCAGTGTGGCTTGAGCTTTGCTGGGGGAAGGGGCAGTTTCCTTTCCCCCCCCCTCAGGGTGGTTGTCCGTGATCTGTTCTCACAAAACACTGTCCCGTGTAAACACCAGAGCAGAGCTGTGTTTGTGCACAGCTGGGACCAGTAACTTGACCAGGGGAGCTCATGTGACACAGGCCAAGGACACACACAGATCAAGTGAGCCCTGTTTACACAGCCTGGCAAACAGACCTTCCCTGGTAACCCCCTAATGGCATCATCCCAAACCCATCATTAGTGGGAGGAAATTCCTCCCGGATGTGGGAGAGGGGAGTGAACCGGCTTCGTCTCTGCAGCGCCCATCGGGGTTTCAAAGCCTGAACTCCCAGCCAACAGCACATTGCGTAAAGCCAGGCACAAAGGAACCTGACCTACTTTGAACAATTAGTGGTAATTGCCAGCTCCAAACAACAGCAAATCCCTTAATCACCAACAGCTGCTTTGCCCAGCCTTGAAGTCAGTCTGGAAGCCCCTCACGTCAGGGGCTGGAGAGTGTTCTCGGCCCAGAAACGCCAGTGGAAGAGGACCCGCTAGCTGCGGGAATGGGCAGGAATCCCCCTGGGGGCAGTTCCAGCACAGGGTCAGAGGCTGCGGTGAGGAGGGCCAGTACGAACACTTGGCAAGATGCACCAGGCATGGTGAAGATGCTTATCAGAGATGTGATAAACAGGGCCTGTGGGGCAGCATGAATCACGTCAGGTGCCCTACACTACAGGCTCAGAAGAGAAGAGGCCTGCTTTACTGCTGCACAGAGCTGGGAGTGAGCTGGCAAGAGAGGAGCAGACCGGGTGGAGAACAAGGGGGTCTGGCAGTTCAGTACAGGACTGGGACTCAGCTCTGCCATTGGCTCACTCCGTGACCTCAGGCAAGTTGTGTTCCTACTCTGTGCCTCAGTTTCCCTGTCTATAGCATGATCCTGACCTGCCTCAGGTGCAGTGGGGTGGGAGGCACCTTACAGCAATTCCTAGTGGCCTTGTCTCCACTGCACACGGTGACCCTGTGTGAACAATGGCGCCAGCTGCCCCGGAGCTGAGCATGCTCTGTGCTGAGTGCCATGTCCTGGCTGCCTCGTGCCAGTGACTTGGCTCCTCACAGTTGCCTCCTGGCAGGTTAACATGTCAGAGGGAGACAAGGCCTCTGGGTGCTGTCTTGGACCATTGTCAGGCCTGAATATGGTGCACTGCGCAGTCAGCCCTCCTCGGAGGCAGGGCCTCCCAGGGCCCCTCCCCTGAGAGCTGCTGCTTCACTCCCTGCTAGGGTGAGCATAGTTCCCGAGGCTGAATATGGGACACCCGGTGAACTCACTCGCATTCCAGTGAGCTCTGTGGCCATCCGTCAGAGCGACGCAGTACAAACGGTCAAATTAACATCCAGCTGGCTGAGCCCGTTCGAAAGAAACACTGCTCGTTGGATTCTTTTTATTTACCTGCCCTGTAAGGCTTTAGGGTTCACACGGGGAGGGGTGACATACATTCCCCCACCCCCACGGGGAGAGGTGACACACCCACACTCCTGTACACCTCTCTCACATGGGGGGTGGGGGTGACCAACCAACCCAACCCTCCCCGCCTGGCGCTCTCCGCCCTCCATGCCTGGCTGGGCCCCCGGGACGGATCTGCCTCTTCTGGTACCTGGTGCCACCTGTTCCCGAGGCAACACATGGGCAGGGGGCACGCAGGGTCACATCCCCACCCCCCTTCAGATTTCTGCCAGGGCTCAGACCAGAACGTGGCCAGCAGCAGCCTTTCGGCCTGTGCGGGAGGGAAGGGACAGGACGGGAGCTGCTTCCAACCACAGGGAAGGGGGGAGGGATGACCTTTGCAGAGCTCCTCTCTTCCCCCCTAGCCCCAGCTCCCCTGTGGCTGGAAGCAGCTTGTCCCTTCCTGCCCACACAGTGTCGAAAGGCAGCTAACACCTCCAGGCTGCTGCTGGCCACCAACATAACCCAGCCACCTCTGGCTACAGCACGGGCAGGAAGGGGTTACGCCCTAAGGCTGCATTGTGCACCAGGGCCCAGGGACTGCAGGGCTCCAGCGAACTGGCCAGAGAGGTGGCTCAGCAGGGGAGGGCGCCTAGGGGATGGAGCAGCCCCACACTCTCGGAGGGCAGGACCCAGGGCGGGGCAGGCGGGGAATGAGGGTGCTAAGCTCCTGCCCGGGGGCTGCTGTGGAGCCTGCAGGGTCGGGGCACGAACAGGCTGGAAATCGCTTCCCTCCTGGCACTCCAGAGCTTAGCTGAGGGGCGGGGAGGCTTCCCCGGGCCAGCGCTGTGCGGGGATCTGGACTTGGGCGGGTCTTGGGCGTTCCAGGGGTGCCGGCCCAGCCAGAGGCAGTGGGGGGAGGAAGGAGCCGGCCGGCCAGGCTCTGGGTGAGCTGGTTCTCCGCACAGCACTGGGAGTGGGACTGGGGGGGAGATGGAGGAGCAGCGCGGCTGGGGAGGGCGAAGCAGGGAGAGGACAGCGAGAGGGGGAGCACGTAAAGGGCTGATGGGAGGGCAGCAGAGGCGACACGTACCCATAGGTGCCAACTTCTAATGGCACTGGTGGGCACTCGACCTCCCTCTGCCCCCGGCCCCGCCCCGACTCCACCCCCCTTCCCACTCCCAATCCAACCCCTTCCCCAAAGTCCCCACCCCAGCTCCGCCCCCTCCCTGGCCCTGTTTGACTCCTCCCCTAAATCCCCGCCCCAGCCCCACCTCTTCCCCACCTCCTCCCCTTGGCTGCCGGTGGGTGCAGAGCACCCACTAATTTTTCCCCGTGGGTGCTCCACCCACAAAGTCAGTGCCCATGCACATAACCAGCTGCTGTGTAGCACCTGCCCGCAGCCAACAGCCATCGGAGCTGGCAGCCAGTGCCAGCTGGAAACAGGACAGAGGCGGGGCCTTGCTGGCCAAGAGCCAGTACACTGCAGGGGCTGTGCTGACGGACCAGCAGAGGAGTGGCCAGCCCTGTGCGCTGTCTTTTTGTCCTGCCACCAGCCTTGCACACCCACCCCCATCGTCAGTCACTGGACCCCCCCCCCCGCACTCACCCCTGGCGGGCGGGCGGCTGGCGAGCAGGGATCCGGCCAGAAGCAGGACCCACCAGTACTGATGGTGGGGGAGACAGAAAATACGGGACAATTTATCTATTTTTAAGAAAAAATCAGGACACCTGCAGGAGGGCTTAAATGTGGGACTGTCCCTTTAAAAACAGGACATCTGGTCACCCTACTCCCTGCCCAGCGAGTTACCTGCAGCCCTTGGTGTCTTGTGCACACAGGTTCATACCCCCTTTGCCTCTTTTCCACTACCGCCGAGATTCAGCCTGTTCCTCTCTTCTTACAGGCCATGTCTTCTCATCCCTCCATGCTGGGCTGGTGGGCAGGAAGGGATTACTGGTGTGATAGTACCAAGCGATGATGAACTGGAATGTATGGTGCAGGAAACAAGCCAGAGGGATTAACAGTGCTATGGGGACTTGGTTTCCCATCACTTAGCCAGAGGGACCAGGGACATTCAGCGTGGCGTTACCATGTGAATGAGGGGAAACCACAGCCAAGCAATCTGCCCCGGGAATCTGGGGGGTGGGTGTTCAAAGTGGGGTGCTGCCTTCCAACCCAGGAAGTACTGACAGACAGTCCACAGGAAACGTGCTGGTGAAGAAGTAGGTAGGACATCCCATAAATGACAGGAAGCTCAGAAAGACAGCCACGGGCTCAGGAATGGCAGGAGATGTCTGCCCAGCAGTAACTGTGAGGTGTCATTCCCAGCATGGGCAGACAGACCCATGGTAGCTCTGCTCACGGGAATGCCTACATAGCAGCATGGCTGTGGTGGCCTGGTGGCAGGTTGGGTTAGTCGCCTGCATCCATATCCAGGGGGTCAGGCAGGATGGTACTGGGCCAGCAAGCCCATGCCATTGCCACAGGCCCACTGCTCTTTGTAGATGCTAGCTTGAGCAGAGCTAGCTAGTGGACATATGTCTGCTTGCATGGAAATTAGACCTCCTAACTGCTTTGCAGACAAATCAAGAAGCACACAGCCATGGGGTCAGGCATCACAGCCACGGGGTCAGGCAGATTATGTATCAAATTGCAGTTCAAACTCTTCCTGCATTTCCCGTTGCACTGGGACTGATCTCCAAAGGATCTGTGTCTAAACAAATTGCTACCTTTGGACAGCAGGTGATGACTCATGCTTCCAACTGCCAGGGCTTAGTAGGAGCTTTAAACTAAGCAGGTCTTGGAGAGAAGGGGACTTTCCTGTGTCTCCAGTGGTCTGGAGTGTACTTTCAGCAGCCCGTCTGGGGAAGGAGTTGGAGAAGACGCCAGAGAAGATGGAAATAGATGGTGAGCTCTTTGGGGAAGGGGCACCCTTTTTATTATGTGTGTGTGTGCAACTCCTAGCGCCCTGGGGCCCGGACCATGACCTGGTCCCCGAGCTGCCACTGCAATACACATCTTAGTACAAAAGTAAGACAAGGCCTGGCACAAATGCAGGGAGTGCAGGGACCCAGCGAGATGAGCCAAAGCAGACGGAAAAGGAGTAGAGGGCAACAAACCCAGCCCCTCCCAGCAAGGCCCAGCCAGGAGCAGTGATCTGAAACCTCGGGGGGGTGGAGCTTGGGTGTCCTTGGTCACTTTGTGGCATTTCATTTTGCACTAGGTGTCTACAGTGCTGGCCAGAATAAAAGGCCCAGACAGACACCGGGCATGGCTGCAAGGGCCTTCCTAGGGTAGCAGGACAGGCAGGGAGCCCGTCAGATGGGACTGGGGCAATCTGGGGGCCTGGTCTCTCTGGCCCAGTAACTCCTTGGTGTCCATCCCACTTTGTCAATGTCCCAAGTCCCTGGTGACCTGCTGACTGAGCACGTACTCGTGTGCCTCCCTCCTCATGCTGAGAATGGAGGGCAATTGTCCTGTGCTCTCCTGTTTCAAAGCCCTTCTGGCTACAGCGTGTGCCAGGCACAACCACAGGGGCAAATGGTGGGTCAAACTGAAACCAATGTTTCCCCTGCACTGCCACTAGGAATGGCTGGTTAGTCACTGGACTAGGAAACAGAGCGTGAATGCCTGGCCCGCCTGATGGCTGCAGCACTCCCCTCGCACTCAGGGCCCTCAGGAGCATTGAATTATTTCTGAAAGGGGAATGGCTCCAGGAGGAGCGTTTGAGGAAGCTGTACCCCAGCATATCCCAGTGGCTGGCGGCTCTGCTCGTGTGGGAGATCCCTTCTCTGCAGCAGGCCTGGGTACCTAACCACTGAGCTAGCCTGGACAGGAGGCACTGCCAGCTCCTCCGGCAGCCATTCAGGGACGCCTCACCTTGGCTTTTGTCAGAATGCCTGAAAGTCCGAACGACATGGTGGGGTCGAAATGCAACGTTTGACTTTACAGAAACATTTCCACTTGATTCGCTTGAAACTGTTTGGCGAACTCGACAGGAATTCGTGACTTAGAGCCAAGTGTTTTTCTGCAAAACTATTTGTGCAAAATCGTTCACCCGGTTTTACACTGATACTTTTCTATCACCACATGATTTCCTGGATAGCTGCTGCAAGTACCATCCATCCTATGGCCAGGGGCCGACGGGTGGGGCAGGGGCTGGTACCCTGTGTGTCAGCTCCCTGTTTGCCACACGTCCTGCTTTATGCTTGGTGTCCCTACGAAAGGTGGCTCAGGCCAAGGGAATAGGAGCTGCCTTTCTGCGGGCGATTCTCAGGGACTTCAGGAATGCAGGATAAATAGGCCTTCCTTCGTCTCACTGGGTCATGCCCTTTTGCTCGGACTCAGCCCTTAGTGGCGGTTACCTTGGTTTGATTCCCACACCTCTGGCAGGGAATTCATCTCTGTGCTGCAGCCCCTGTGCACCCCCCACCCCAGTGAGTCCCCCCAGCGCAGCACAGAGCCAGCTCCACAGAAGCCCTGGGGTGGGGACATGCTGGGCCAGGGCTGGGTATTCCCCACCTCTGCAACCCCCTGAGGAGATGGCAGCGGGAGGCTCACATTAGGAGTGGTGTCGCCAATACTCCAGGATTGTCCTGGAGTCTCCAGGAATTAAAGATTAATCTTTAATGAAAGATTAGGCCATGTGATGAAACATCCAGGAATATGTCCAACCAAAATTGGCAACCCTAGTTAGGGGACACCAGGGTTGCCCTGCTTTGTATCTGGGGCCTAGGGTGACCAGATGTCCCGATTTTATCAGGACTGTCCTGATATTTACTTGTTTGTCCCACATCCCGACCGATGTTCGGTTGGGACGTGAATTGTCTCGATATTTTGCCCTCCAGTGCACAGGCAGAGGGGGCTCGCACCCCCCCACCCCAACTCCTCCCTGGCCCCACCCCGACTCCGCCCTTCCCTCCCCAAATCCCTGCCCTGGCCCTGCCCCCGCCCCGCCCCCTCACTGCCCTATTGGATCCCTCCCCAAATCCCTGCCCTGGCCCCGCCTCTTTCCTAAGCACGCCGCATTCCTCCTCCTCACCCCTCCCTCCCAGACTTGCGCTAATCAGCTGAATGGCGGCGCAAGTGCTGGAGAGAGAAGCAGGACGTGGCAGCCAGCTCAGGGGAGGTGGAGGCAGAGCGAAGGCAAGCTGGTGCGGCTGCCGGTGGGTGCTCAGCCCCCACCAATATTTCCTATGCGCCAGCGGCTCTTGGTTGTTTTTGCTTTTGTTTTTTCCTCTGCCGCCGTCCCTTGGGTTGTTTTGGTTTTTTTTGTTGCTCCGCCAGCACCCCCGCCGCCCCGCATCCTGATATTTCACATCTCTCATCTGGTCACCTTACTGGTCACGTCTCTCATCTGGTCCAGCAAACAGCCCCCCTCAGCCCCCGCACTGGCCCTACGTCACCCTCACTGCACACTCAGAGCTGTATTAACCCCTCAATGTCAGCGCCACCCCCACACTGCCTCCTCGGGCTGCCCATGGTGGGGCTGCGTGCTGGACACTCGTTCACTGTGCGTCTCCCGTCCTGAAACTCACAGGCCACCCGCAGCAAAGGCAGGTCTCTCCCCAGGGCCTGGACCCCACCAGTCACTCAGGCCCTCATCTGTGGCTCACACATTGAGGCTCCATTTCTGAGAGCCAGTGCCCGGACCAGGAAGCAGCCTGAACGTATGCGAAGCTTGGCAGGTTCCCCTTCCGGGAGGAATCGCCTCCAGCCCAATGTCATCTCCCTACAACGTCTCTAACCCTGCAGCCTCGCCTGAGGGCGGAACAAGCACTATACCATGGTTCTTTGGGAAAGGTCCTACATCCTCCTGCCCTTTGCTGCTGAAATGAGCCCTGGCCGCCCCGCATTTCAGAGCTCGACTCCAACACGTACCATGGGGAAGAGAGTCCCTGTGACTAGGGAGACACGTTTGCAAACATGCTTCAGAACAGTGCACTGGGAGGACGGCGCGCCCCACACAAACGGACAGTTCTTGCTAACACCAACGGGCCGTCAGCTGGCTGGCAGACTCAGAAGGGGTTCACCGTCTCAGGCAATGCAGCCGAGGTCAGAGCACTGGTTTGGGTGTGAGGAGTGGAACCAAAATGGCAGTTGTGGGTCTCTCACAAAGCTTTCTAATTAGGACTTTTTAACAAAATGGTGTTTTATTCTGTAAGAGCCGCGCATTCCACGATTGCTGTGTTTAATAAATACAGCGGGGGCGCCTAGGAAACTGAATGGGGCTGAATGAATGAGGTATGTGAGACATCTGAAATCCATTAGTTGGAGCAAACTGTTAGCAAAGCAGGAATTCTTCTCCTTTTAAAAATATTTATACGTTTTCCTTTAATGTGAGGCCAACATCTTCTTTGGGGTTATGTTCCACTGGAAGGAAAGGTGTGTTGGGGGAAGTGCGGGGGGAGGGGAGGCACATTTTTGGTTCAGTCCCAAAAGGAGCAGAAAGGCCGTGTGGTTGCAGAAACATGCCTTTCTTTTGTTCAGTGAACCCGGCGCAGAGGAGTCCCAGAGCCATGGTCTCCTGGCCATGGACACTGCCCATCCTGCTAGGACTGCGGGAGAGCAATAGCCACATTCCTGTTGTGCAGCGCCCTACGGCTTGCCAGCCTGCGGCACTGGGCTGGGGCACGGGGAGGACTCTGCGAGAGTTCAGGGATGCCATCAGTTAGCGTGTTTCGATCTGGGTTTGAGATTTCGAGGAGAATTGGAGCAAGCAGCCAGCACGGCCTCTGACACATGGCCAGCTCAGTGCAAACCGCTCGGCCCCAAGGGGAGGGCTCACACACCCACACGTGCTCTGTGATTAAGGGGGGCTGGAAAAATTTGTGTAGTGGGGGTGCTGAGAATCACTGAAGCAAACTGTAACCCGCTGCAAGCCAGGGGGTGCAGCAGCACCCTTAGTTCCAGCACCCTATACTCAAACCTCATCCGCTAACTCTGAAACAGGCCCCTCCGCGTCTAGACCCAGACAGAGAAGGAAAGTGGAGGGAAGTTTAAAGGAGACAGCGACATCAGGCCAGGCAGGGGTAATATACAGTCAGGAGCCACCCTCAGCCCCACTGTGGCCAGATGTTTCTGCTAAAAGGCTCAGCAGTGAACTGGTTATCAATGTCGCTATTTAAATGCATCGTCATTGGGGTTCAGAGTTAACGCAGGCAGCATTGAGAGTGCCGGAGCAGTTCACGTCTTGCAGAGCTAATTCCTTCAGGCTGTCTGGCTCAGGACTCAGGGAGCCCAAACAACCCTGGTCACAGTCAGAAGGTTTCCTTGGCAACCAGAAGCACGGGAATTTTTTTTTTTAATGACATCTTAAGTTCTGCAGGAACGTGGGGCCTCAGGAAAGCTCAGGAATGGTGCAGCGGCCGGCCTGGCTCCGCTTGGAGATCTGTCCCCAGCGTGACTCTCACACTGCCAGGAGCCAGAGAGAACCGGGAGCATCCAGAGCTGACCCAGACCTTGTGGTTTTCTCCAAAGTTTCTAGTTTGGGGGGGCAATGCCCAGGCAGTTTTATTGGCACTGCACCCCCTCAGGGGAACACCGACTACAAACTGCCCCAGTTCCAAACTCCAGGCCGTGCCTGGAGAGCTCCGAGGGGGTCTCCCATATCTAGAATAAACTGGGCAGTTTCCAAAGGCAGGTCTAAAACCAGAAAGACCCCTTGGCCTTATCTCAGCCGAGTCCCTCCTGATGCAGCTGGTGGGGCTGTCGCCTTTGGGAATGTGCAGGGTATGGAGTGTCTGCCCCGGATCAATGGGGTCTATTCCCTGACCGTCCACTGGCAGACACAATAGAAGTGACCTCTATTATGGCTCCCCTTAGGCAACAGCAACTTCTAAGTGTTCTGGCCATGCAGCTAGTATGTGCTTGTGGATTGTCCTAGTGCAATGCCTGTCGGGGGGTTTGTCTGCCATGCTCATTTTAGGGGAACATACGTTTCATTTTACAGTGAAAGCTCTTGCCCCGATCTCAGGCTACTGTGCTGAAGTCCAGGATTTGGGATATGAGGGACTCCTCCTTTGCAAATTCAAAGTCCTGCAGCCTGTTCCGTTGCTGGAATCAGGCTTTGCAATGGGCTGGTTCCCAGACTGGATCTCTGTGCTGAGGTCCAGGGAGAAAAGGAGAGTCTGACGACATGCACGTGTAGGAGTCATCTGAGGTATCATCTGGGGAGGCAGGCCATTGATGCTGCCAGAGAACAGGAAAAGGGTTTCTTTGTTGTCTCTCTCTCGTAGGAAAGAATAATTTCTTCCTCTCCCCACCTCCGGCCCCTCCTCAGCCTCCTCTCTCCATCACTGGTGATGTTTAACTCTCAGATGTGCCCGCGTGCTGCTGCAGACTGGCCAGCACATCACTCCCCAGGACGCAGGGTTTGCTTTTCGTGGAATCAGTCTCATTTGGGCTTCAAGGGGCTGGGAGCCTGGCTCCAAGCTCCCCGTATTGGCACAGGGCCCAAAGGCCATTGGCTGAGTAGGCCGAGTGAGGGGGACTCCACAGCCTGCTTTGCCAGCTGCCTCTGTTGCCTAAACTGCTCTGAGAGGTACAGCCTAGGGATGGGGTGAGCTTCAGAGCCCGAGCCACAGTGTCAAAGCACCAGCCACTCCACAAGTCTGTCGCCCCAGGCGGAGAGGCTTGCCGCAGGGTGGTGCTGGCTGTGTAGATGGGAGATCCTTATATCTAGGGGGCCTCACTTCAGGCACTCAGGGCTGAAAATGTTGCCCCAAATACCATTCAGGACAAACAGCAGCACACTGGCTCATCTCTGTGTGTCCATAAATTCCTGATTTAGCGGCCACATCGCATACTGGTTCGGTGTTTGTCACAGAGAATGCATTATCTAGCCCATTGGTCACTGACATGGAAATAATTCCTGGGAATTAACTCCTGCTGCTCTATGTTCAGGCCAGGATTTACGAACCACTCCTTTAGCCCATCATTGTTATAAAAATCCCGGTTCATAGCTTGAGCTGAACCTGTTCTTTTAAGATGTTTTTCTGAGTACCCAAAATGGAAGGTTAGGAAACTGATACATCATCCAGCTCTCCTCTTACTCTGCTATCTTTTAAAACAAATCATATTGCAGGACAGCTCCTCATTGTATAGAAAACGGACGTTTCTCCTGCCTTTGGCACATGCCAGAGGCAACATCTCATCTGCTGTGTATTTAGGGGAAATGAAACCTTTGTATGTCTCACAGAATAGCATGTGTGCTCTTGTTACAAGCTGCTGCTGCCTGCCTTATACATCTGAGGTGGGAGTTGGCTTTGTTCTTCCGTCATGATTTCCAGTTATGTTTCTTTTTGCCTTTTGCTTCCAGCACCGTCTGATAGGCTGGATGATTATTTCTGAGTAGTTTTTGGACAACACCTGCTAGTCAGTTCAGAGGTGGCTGGGCTGGATAATGCTCCAGCCAAGCAATCAGATGGGCCGGTGTGATGGGGTGTACAAACCCCGCAGTGGGGAACAGAGGGTTAAGGAGACGCTCTGGTCACAGGAGGCTCCGCCAAGTCATATCTGCTGGGCATGCTCTCAGCAGAGGTAGAGCTTAAAAGGGTGCAGCACAGCTCAGTCAGGGCAGTCAGGCAAGGGAGCAGAATCCAGTGGGAGCCCCACACCACCTGGAAGCCAACCTCAAACCAGGCTGCTGGCCACCACAGAAGATGCAGCTGTCATTGAGGGGAAAGGGAACCTCCTCATTCCCTTCTGAGGAGATGCATTGTGGGCCATTGGCCAGGCCTTGCCCTTCACCATGCTTCTGGAGAGTAAGGAACATGGTAGAGTAATCTAGGGCGGAGGGTGGGGGGGATATCCTAGTCCAGGAGGCACCCCTGGTCTGCCTGCCCAGGACTTGGGCAGAAACCCAGAGAATCAGGAGAGCCCATGTTCCACTACTGCCAACTGCTGGACTTGAGCCACCACATATTTTTCGTGTGTCCTTTTGCTTCCCCTATCAATTGTCTTCAATTCCTAGCTTCTGATTTATATTCATTACTATCAATTTCTTTCTTTCTTTCTTTCTTTCTTTCTTTCTTTCTTTCTTTCTTTCTTTCTTTCTTTCTTTCTTTCTTTCTTTCTTTCTTTCTTTCTTTCTTTCTATTTAAAAAACTGTGTTGTCCTTAACACTGCTGGCCATAGAGTTCTCCTGTGCCTTTTGTTTCCCTTATCAATAATAATAATACTGTAGAAAAGGCAGAAGTGTTCAATAAATACTTCTGTTCTATATTTGGGAAAAAACAGATGATGTAGTCATATCATATGATATCACTCTTTCCATTCCACTTGTATCTCAGGTGGAGGTTAAACAGGAGCTACTAAAGTTAAACATTTTTAAATCAGCAGGTCCAGATAACTTCCATCCAAGAGTTTTAAAAGAACTGGCTGAGGAGCACACTGCTCTGTTAATGCTGATTTTCAATAAGTCTTGGAGCACTGGGGAAGATCCAGAAGACTGGAAGAAAGCTAATGTTGTGCCAATATTTTAAAGGAGTAAATGGAATGACCCAGATGATTACAGGCCTGTCAGTTGGATATTGATGCTGGGCAGGATAATGGAGTGGCTGATACATGACTTGATTAATAAAGAATTAAAGCCTATCAAAACAGGTTTATGAAAAATAGACCCTGTCAAACTAAACTGATATATTTTTTGATGAAATTACAAGTTTGGTTGATAAAGGTAATAGTGTTGATGTAACATACTTAAACGTCTTCTTTTAAGGCATTTGGCTTGGTACGTACAACATTTTGATTACAAAATTTGAACTATATAAAATTAACATGGCATACACTAAATAAATTAAAAGCTGGCTAACTGGTAGGTCTCAAAATGTAATTGTAAACAGGGAATCATCATCAAGCATATGTGTTTCCAGTGGGCCCTGTAAGTTCTTGACCCTACGCTATTTAACATTTGTATCAATGACCTGGAAGAAAATATAAAATCAATACTGATAAAGTTTGCAGATAACACAGAAATTGGGGAAATGTTAAATAATGAAGAGGACAGGTGACTGATACAGAGCTCAAGCAAACAATATATGTTTTTAACACAGCTAAATGTAAATGTACACACCTAGAAACAAAGAATGTCGGCCATACTTACAGGATCAGGGACTCTATCTGGGAAGCAATGGCACTGAAAAAGATTTGGGGCTCACGGCGAATAATCAACTTAACATGAGCTCCCAGTGTGACGCTGTGGCCAAAAGGGCTAATGTAATGCTTGGATGCATACACACAGGAATCTTGAGTAGGAGCAGAGAGGTTATTTTACCTCTGTATTTATTATTGGTGTGACCACTGCAGGAACACTGTGTCCAGTTCTGCTGTCCATATGTCAAGAAGGATGTTGATAAATTGAAGAGGGTTCAGAGAAGAGCTGCGAGAAAGATTAAAGGATTAGAAAACATGTCTTATAGTGATAGACTAAGGGAATGTCTACACTACAAAATTATGTCGAATTTATAGAAGTCATTTTTTTAGAAATTGTTTTTATACAGTCAACTGTGTTGTCCCCACACAAAATGCTCTAAGTGCATTAAGTCGGCAGACTGCATCCACAGTACCGAGGCTAGCGTCGACTTCCAGAGCGTTACACTGTGGGTAGCTATCCCACAGTGCCCGCAGTCTCCGCTGCCCATTGGAATTCTGGGTTGAGATCCCAATGCCTGATGGGGCAAAAACAGTGTCGCGGGTGGTTCTGGGTACATGTCGTCAGGCCCCCCTCTCCCTCCCTCCCTCCGTGAAAGCAACGGCAGACAATCGTTTCGCGCCTTTTTTCCTGGGTTACCTGTGCAGATGCCATAGCACGGCAAGCATGGAGCCCGCTTCGTTCACCGTCACTGTACGGCTCCCGGGCGCTGGCAGATGTGGGACTGCATTGCTACACAGCAGCAGTTCATTGCCTTTTGGCAGCAGACGGTGCATTACGATTGGTAGCCATCGTTGTTGTACTCCTGGGTGCTCTTTTAGCCAACCTCAGTGAGGTCGGTCAGGGGCTCCTGGGCAGACATGGGAGTGACTCAGCCAGGTCATTCTCTTTTTAAGTTTCGCCTCCTGGAGACTCGTCCTGCTGGCAGTCGTACTGCACCGTCTTCAGCCGAGCACCCAGGAGATGACGATGGCTAGTAGTCGTACTGCACCGTCTTCAGCCGAGCACCCAGGAGATGACGATGGCTAGTAGTCGTACTGCACCGTCTGCTGCCAGCCTAAGGTGTATAAGAAAGATGGAGTGGATCAAAACAAGAAATAGATCAGATGTGTTTTGTATTCATTTGCCCCCCACCCTCGCTCCCTCCCTCTGTGAAATCAACAGCCTGCTAAACCCAGGGTTTTGAGTTCAATCCTTGAGGGGACCATTCTGTGTGACAGTTGTTTGTGTTTCTCCTTGATGCAAAGCCACCCCCTTTGTTGATTTTAATTCCCTGTAAGCCATGTCGTCAGTCGCTCCCCCCCTCTGTCAGAGCAATGGCAGACAATCGTTTCGCGCCTTTTTTCAGCGCAGACACCATAGCACTGGGAACATGGAGCCCGCTCAGATCACCACGGCAATTATGAGCACTGTAAACACCACGCGCATTATCCTGCAGTATATGCAGAACCTGCAAAAGCAAAACCAGGCGAGGAGGTGACGGCAGCACGGTGACAAGAACATAAGAACATAAGGAAACCGTGAAGGACCATGTGCTGTGGCTGGCAGTTGGAGGCTGTGAGCTTCAAAGGAAGGTCTGAAAGTTAGAAGCCTCTGGTAATTGGCTGAGCCTTAATCAGTGGGCGGGGCATTCACACAGGCCAGGGCTTTATAAAGCCGTGCACAAGCGACCAGGGAGCTTTGCGAACAGGGAGTGCGGAAAGGGAGTGGGAAGGGAGTGGGGTTCCCTTGTCAGTTCTATCAGTGCCCCTTTATTCCCCTTAAAACCTATAAACCAAACTACATTCAAAACCTCCTTCTTTAAACCACCCTTTCAGTAACTAGGAGACAATGCAGGCAGAAGCCCAGCAGCAGAGTGGGGGCTATCCAGTTTATTGCGCTGAGTGTAGCATGTATGATTACCTGCCCTGTGGGCGGGTGGCGTATGTGTGCAGTCGGCGCAAGGAGCTCCTGGCCCTCAGAGACCACGTACGGGCTTTGGAGGCCCGGGTGGCGGAATTGGAGGAACTAAGAGAGGCAGAGAGGTATGTTGATGAGGCTTTCTGGGACACTGTAGAATTGTCCCACCTCCGGTCAGACAGCCCCTGCGCTGTTGAGGAGGATGAAAGGCCCAGGGAAGCAGAGCAGTCAATGGGAGCAGAGGGAAACCTTCCCATAGTTGGGACCCTCCTTCCAGATGGTGCTGGGGTTGCCTCTCGCACTGAGGTTACCTCTCCGGGGGAGGGAACTCCAGTTGCTAGGAAAAGGCAGGTGTTAGTAATGGGAGATTCGATCATTAGAAACACAGATAGCTGGGTTTGTGATGACCGGGAGAACCGTATGATGACTTGCCTGCCTGGTGCGAAGGTTGCGGATCTCTCGAGGCATCTAGACAGACTTATGTGTAGTGCTGGGGAGGAGCCGGTGGTCGTGGTACATGTAGGTACCAATGACATAGGGAAGGGTAGGAGAGATGTCCTGGAAGCCAAATTTAGGCTGCTAGGGAAGAGACTGAAATCCAGGACCTCTATGGTGGCATTTTCAGAAATGCTCCCAGTTCCACACGCAGGGCCAGGTAGGCAGGCAGAGCTTCAGAGTCTCAATGCGTGGATGAGACGATGGTGTAGAGAGGAGGGGTTCACGTTCATTAGGAACTGGGGAAACTTCTGGGATGGGAGGAGCCTATACAGGAGAGATGGGCTCCACCTAAACCAAAGTGGAACCAGACTGCTGGCACTAAACATTAAAAAGGTTGTAGAGCAGTTTTTAAACTAAGAGATGGGGGAAAGCCGACTGCTGCAGAGGAGCATGTGGATCAGACACAGACTTCTCTTAGAGGAGAGTCTGATGATAGAGAATCTCCAGGTTTTAGTCAGGAGGAGAGGATGGAAGAGGATAATGTAAGGGCCAGATCAGATGATAAACAGTCACATAAAAAAGAATCTGGCACATCAGAAAAGGGCAGACAAATAAACAGGGACAAGTTTTTAAAGGGCTTGCACACAAATGCTAGAAGTCTAAATAATAAGTTGGGTGAACTAGAGTGCCTGGTGATAAAGGAGTCAAGTATCAGAGGGGTAGCTGTGTTAGTCTGGATCTGTAAAAGCAGCAAAGAGTCTTGTGGTACCTTATAGACTAACATACGTTTTGGAGCATGAGCTTTCGTGGGTGAATACCCACTTCACATGCATCCAACCAAGTGGGTATTCACCCACGAAAGCTCATGCTCCAAAACGTCTGTTCGTCTATAAGGTGCCACAAGACTTTTGTGATAAAGGAGGATATTGATATAATAGGCATCACAGAAACCTGGTAGACTGAGAGCAATCAATGGGACACAATCATTCCAGGGTACAAAATATATCGGAAGGACAGAACAGGTCGTGCAGGGGGAGAGTGGCACTATATGTGAAAGAAAGTGTAGATTCTAATGAAGTAAAAATCTTAAGCGAATCCACATGTTCCATAGAATCTCCATGGATAGAAATTTCATGCTCTAATAAGAATATAACATTAGGGATCTATTATTGACCACCTGACCAGGACAGTAATAGTGATGATGAAATGCTAAGGGAAATTAGAGAGGCTATCAAAATTAAGAACCCAATAATAGAGGAGGATTTCAATTATCCCCATATTGACTGGGAACATTTCACTTCAGGACGAAATGCGGAGATAAAATTTCTCGATACTTTAAATGACTGCTTCATGGAGCAGCTGGTACAGGAACCCACAAGGGGAGAGGCAACTCTAGATTTAATCCTGAGTGGAGCGCAGGAGCTGGTCCAAGAGGTAACTATAGCAGGACCGCTTGGAAATAGTGACCATAATAGAATAGCATTCAACATCCCTGTGATGGGAAGAACACCTCAACAGCCCAACACTGTGGCATTTAATTTCAAAAGGGGGAACTATGCAAAAATGAGGGGGTTAGTTAAACAGAAGTTAAAAGATACAGTGACTAAAGTGAAATCCCTGCAAGCTGCATGGGTGCTTTTTAAAGACACCATAATAAAGGCCCAACTTCAATGTATACCCCAAATTAAGAAACACAGTAAAAGAACTAAAAAAGAGCCACTGTGGCTTACCAACCATGTAAAAGAAGCTGTGAGAGATAAAAAGACTTCCTTATGTTCTTACAAAAGTGATGAGGACATGGACATAGACTTAGCACAAAGTACGGGCCCCAGCAATGTGCACATCATGGTGTCAATTGGGCAGGTTCATGCCATGGAACGCCAATTCTGGGCCCGGGAGACAAGCACAGACTGGTGGGACCGCATAGTGTTGCAGGTCTGGGACGATTCCCAGTGGCTGCGAAACTTTCGCATGCGTAAGGGCACTTCCATGGAACTTTGTGACTTGCTTTCCCCTGCCCTGATGCGCCAGAATACCAAGGTGAGAGCAGCCCTCACAGTTGAGACGCGAGTGACAATAGCCCTGTGGAAGCTTGCAATGCCAGACAGCTATCAGTCAGTCGGGCATCAATTTGGAGTGGGCAAATCTACTATGAGAGCTGCTCTGATCCAAGTAGCCAACGTAATCAATGCAGGACTTTTTCTGTCTACCTGGCCAGTGAATCTGAGTTGTCCAGAGCGGTCACAATGGAGCACTCTGGGATAGCTCCCGGTATTGGCCAATACCGTCGAATTGCGTCCACACTACCCCAAATTCAACCCGGCAAGGCCGATTTCAGCGCTAATCCCCTCGTTGGAGGTGAGGAAAAGAAATAGATTTTAAGAGCCCTTTAAGTCGAAAAAAGGGCTTCGTCGTGTGGACGGGTGCAGGGTTAAATCGAGGTAACGCTGCTAAATTTGACCTAAAGTCATAGTGTAGACGAGGCCTCAGAGAGCTCAATCTATTTAGCTTAACAAAGAGAAGATGAAGGGGTGACTTGATCACAGTCTGTATGTATTGACATGAAGAACAGATATTTGATAATGGGCTCTTCAGTCTAGCAGAGGAAGGTCTAACACGATCCAATGGCTGGAAGTTGAAGCTAGACGAATGCAGACTGGAAGTGTGGCGTACATTTTTAACAGTTAGGGTAATAAACCACTGGAACAATTTACTCATGGTCATGGTACGTTGTCCATCACTGTCAATTTTTAAATCAAGATAGGATATTTTTCTAAAAGATCTGCTCTAGGAACGATTTTCGGGAATGCAGGTGGATTTGTTTTAAACAAATTAAAAAGAACAAAAAGCACCAAAACAAGAAGCAAAAACACCCCCCCCCAAAAGTTGTTTTGAGTGAAACAAAATGTTTAGTTTGACCCAAACTAATTTTTGTTCTGATTTGTTTTTCATTTCAGCAAGAAAATAAACTCAGTTTTAGTTTGAAATGAACCATCTTCCCCTCCAGTTTGGCCACCAAACCAAAACATACATTATTTGTTCAGCTCTCGTGCTGAGCACTTTGGAAAATCTGCCCATTTATTTTGGTGCCTAAGTGGGAGCTGAGCACTTTTGGAAATCTGGCTTTGAATCTAATTTTCTTGATTTCTGCCCATTTCCTCACTGTATCTGACTATCCTGAACTTGAATCCTGTCCCCTAGTGTATTCCCAGCCCCTCCCTGATCTGGATCAACCATAAATTTGATTCCACTCTATTCTCTCCATCATTATAAAAGTATTTAATCCTGTCAGAGGTAAAGCTGGGATGGATGATCTGGATCAGACACAAGAATAGCCTAGACCACAATCTGAAATTTACCTTTCCTTACTTTTGGAAAAGCCCTGCTTACTTTGCTATGCAGATGTTCATGGGCTCCTGTGCTGTTTGATTGTGTCTCGACTTGGAGGCTGAAATATCACATGAAAGGCTGCTCTCATTGTATTTCCAGCCTGGATGGAAACCAGAAAGACCTGACAGATTTCCAAGCCAGTCTCCAAACCAAAGCACTTGGAACATGCTGGATTTTGGATGCTTTATCAGATCTGAACCTGAGAATCCTGAGGTTCCCTAATTCCTCCCACAGTGTGAGTGTCCCAACGCCCTCTGCCGGCCTCACACTGTCCCATTCACAATTGCTCAGTGTTTGTTTTTTAAATCTTTTTTGTATCCATTTTACAGGAGCTCCAATTTATCCACATTTCTCTAGTTTCCCCCTGAGACTGATGTTTGGGAACCACATCGAATGCTTTAATCAAGTGGAGCGATAAGATGGCCGCTTCACTACGCTCCTATGAGAGGGAGGTAGTTTGTTGGTTTCACATGGTGGTTCTGAAGAGCTCACGTTGCCTTATTTTCCTCTGGATTCCTGTAATTTAGCTGATTTGTTAACAGTACTTCCACTTTCCAGCTATTGAAGTGAAATAGGTGCCATGTCCCACCCCAGAGAATGATGTGGCAAGTGAGTGAGCTCCATGGTTTGTAGGCAGAGCTGGTGATGCCTAGAGTTAAGGTTGCCTAACACTTCCCTTTCTAAGACTCCATTTTCAATTTCTTATAGGGATGGGTGAAAATTTTCCATAATAAAATGTGGGTTTCAGCACTATGATGATAACAGTTATTAAAACAACTTTCTTTTTCTCAGGGAATGTGTCTACTTGCCTTTAATATTTTTGATTTTTTTTGTCAGTAAAAGGAATACCTGAAAACCAAACAATTTCAGCCAAAACCTGGATTTTTGGGGGACAAGGGTTTGACAGTTTTTGGCCAAAATTTTTCAATTTTCAGCTGGAATTTTTTGGGTTTTGGTTACTGAAAACAACCAAGTTATTGTTTTCTATGCAAATAACATTTCTTTTGACAAAAAGTCAAAATTTTCAGCAGACCACCCCACCCCTACTGCCCACTATCTGATCATTTCTACTAATAATTTTTCCAGACTTTAACTGTTCAGGTTGAAATTTTCCAAGCTGGGTGTCTGTCCTTTTTTTTTTTTTTTTTTTGAAGGTTTCAGCAAAAATAGTTCCGTCATTTCCTTGAACAACGTTCAGGAAAAATATGTTCTTTTGCCCATATTAAAAAGTTCTGACAACTATTTTGTTTGAGACACTAACATTTCCTTGCATGGGAGCAGGGTCTTGAAATTTGGCAGAGGAATCACCCTAGGGACAGAGAGGGGCCATTTACCACCCAGTGAAAATCCATCAAAATTTGACCACATTATAAGCCTCTGAAAACTGCTGAGTGCTCAGCAGAGGTTTGTTAGATGCTAGCAGCTAAATTCTCCAAAGATTCTGCACTGTAAACACTCTATCCCATCACAACTCCTACCTGCTGACTGGCCCGTGTATTTGCAAGCCCCACGGAGCAAGTGAGCATGCACCATCCTGGGGCTGCAGGTACTGAGCAGGACTTTCCCTGCAATTGTTCCTGCCAGCTGCAAGGAGCCACACTCAGCACTAACCACCAGGACTAAGTTCAGGGAGACTGTCTCTCCTGTGCACTCAGTGCTTCCCTGGCAGGCTGTGGTGAAAGGGTCTGTCATCACTACAGCACACTGCCCTCCAGAACCTTGAGTAAACTTTCACAGACTAAGACAGCATCATTTCCCAAGGGTGTGCAGTTTTCTGAGGCTGACAGTATGGCTTTGTCCCAGATGGGGGGAACGCATTGCTTCTTGGCATCTGCTGGAGACAGGCGCGGAATGCTGGAGTGCATTGTGACAGCCTTGCAGGCAATGTGAATATGGCAAGGACAGCAAAAGCCTTTTCCCCTAGTGTTTCATTTCCCAGCTTGTCCAGTTTGGGGCAGGCAGGGGGGGCCCTGATGCAGCCTTGCCCGACACACGGTGACGTTTGTGCCTTTATTGCCTAGTGTGTGATTCAGGGATGCTGGGCCCAGTGTCAGAAAGAGGAAGATGATAAATGGTTGACGTGAAAGACCCGTGTTTTGGTGTGTCACACCCTAATTTACAGACTAGCTTTGTTTGCAAGTTACAGCTCAGGGATATGTGCTACAAGACATTTTCTTACTGTGTGAATTAAATAAACCAGTTGTTTTTAAACAGAACCCTGAAAAACAAAGTCTGTCCCATACAGTTATCTCATGGCACAGCTTAACAGCAGAACTGCAGCTCTGGTCGTGAGCTCCATAGCTCATACTGCTACCATGTCAGCCACAGGAATCACTGCCGGCAGCTCTTTAGTTCAGCCTTGAGAGGAGGGCTTGACACACCCGCTTTCCTTGTGGGTTACACAAGTGTTTGCTACACAGCGGTAGCCAGTGGTAACATACTGACAGTCAGGAAGCCTGGGTTCTCTCCTTGGCTCTGGGGTGGGGTTTAGTGGTAAGAGACAGGGTAACTGAAGCCCACAGGTGCCAGCTTCCTCCTTTCCCCCGGGGAGCTCGACCCCTGCTCAGCCCCAGGCCGTGCCCTCACTTCACTACTCCCCCCAGGGCCCACCCTCCCGCCTCTTCCTGCCCCCGCTCTGCCCCTGCCCCTCCTCCTCTGGCCCAGGTCTGCTGCTTCCCCCAAGTGTGCCCCGTCCCCACTCCTGCCCCTCCCCTCAGCACCTCCTGCATGCCGCAGAACAGCTGATTGTGGCAGGCAGGAGGCGCTGGGAGGAAGGGGTAGGAGCTGACCGTCAGGGCTTCTGGTGGCTGGGAGGTGCTGTGGGGGAGGGGAGAGCTGGCTGCCAGTGGGTGCTGAACACCCATGGAGTCGGTGCCTGTGCTGAAGCCAATTCACACTGGCAGGCAGAGGGACTGAGTGCCCAAAGCTTCGTCCACCATGTTCAACTCCTGGGTTCTGTTACTGACTGTGCCTTTGGAAACCTTGTTGGCTGAATGAAGCAAGGCCCTATATGGAACTCCATGGCGCTTGTCCCACCGCAGATCAACGTCCACGAACCCCACCACCGATCAACGTTCAGGAATCCCACATCGATCAACATCCACAAACCTCACTGCCGATCAACATCCGTGAACTCCACCACTGATCAATGTCCAGGAACCCCACATCGATCAACGTCCACAAACCTCACTGCCGATCAACGTCCATGAACCCCACATCGATCAACATCCATGAACCCCACCGCCGATCAACGTCCAGAAACTCCACATCAATCAACATCCACGAACCCCACCGCCAATCAACGTCCACGAACCCCACATCGATCAATGTCCATGAACTCCACCGCCGACCAACGTCCATGAACTCCACCGCCGACCAATGTCCATGAACCCCATATCGATCAACATCCAGGAACCCCACCGCTGATCAACAACCAGGAACCCCACATCGATCAATGTCCACGAACCCCACCGCCGATCAACGTCCATGAACTCCACCACCGACCAACGTCCACGAACCCCACATCGATCAATGTCCACGAACCCCACCGCTGATCAACGTCCATGAACTCCACCGCCGATCAACATCCACGAACCCCACCACCGATCAATGTCCAGGAACCCCACATTGATCAATGTCCAGGAACCCCACCACCAATCAACGTCCACGAACCCCAGAGCTGATCAACATCCAGAAACACCAGATCTGATCAATTCCACAAAGGCCAGGAATGTCACAAATGGGAAGAACAATGAGGAGTACTTGTGGCACCTTAGAGACTAACAAATTTATTTGGGCATAAGCTTTTGTGGGCTAAAACCCACTTCATCAGATGCATGGAGACAAAAATTCAGTAGACCAAGTTGGGGCTCAGTGCTAATGAGACAACTCAATTAAAAGGGAACTGGGCTATTCTCAACAGTAGAATACCAAGGGAGGATAAATCACTTTTGTAGTGGTAATGAGGCCAATGTAATCAGGGTGGCCCATTTCAAACAGTTGACATGCATCTGATGAAGTTGGTTTTAGCCCACAAAAGCTTATGCCCAAATAAATTTGTTAGTCTCCAAGGTTCCACAAGGACTCCTCACTGTATTTGCTGATACAGACTAACACGGCTATCACTCTGAAACAAATGGGAAGAACCCTTTTGATTTTGGTGAAAAGCAGAAAAGCCTGATTTCCATTAAAATTACCATTTGGTCACTCAGGATAGAGGGGTGAGGCAGTGATGTTAGGACAAGGGTTAGATTACGGTTAGGGTCAGTGGGCCCCTCATCCCACTCCAGTCAGCCCCACTCCCCCCAGCCTGTGGAAATCAGGCTTTACTGATTTTCACCATAATCAATAGGGTTCTGACCAGAGTGGGGAACCGATGGCCCAGGTGGGTGCAGAGCTTGGTCTACAGAAGCAATGAAGTGTGCAACCCTCTCACATAATGTCTTTGTTAACTCAGTTCTGCGCTAAGGGTGGTAACTCTCACCCATATGCCAGCTAGGATTTGGGTTCAGGGCCTGGCTCCACAATAAACTGCATGGGAATATTGAACCAGTAAGCGCTGTGGGAGCTTCCGTCTAGAGTGAGCTATTTCCCACTTAACCCGAGTGGATGTGCAATGTCACCACTGCTAAATACAGCAGGCTCATATAATAGCCCACCTTAACTGATTACTCTCGTTATAGTTGGTACGTCAATACCCATTGTTTCATGTTCTCTGTATCTAGATCTTCCTACTGTATTTTCCATTACATGCATCAGATGAAGTGGGCTGTAGCCCACGAAAGCTTATGCCCAAATAAATTTGTTAGTCTCTAAGGTGCCACAAGGACTCCTCGTTCTTCAGGCTCATATTGGTTCCTTTCTTTTCAGTTCTGAAGAAAAACTGATAACTCATGACACAGACAGGTGCTCCCAGTTTATAACTGCTACTGATTTATCAGCCCAGAGCATTTTAGAATCTTGCAAAAGGGGTCTGAAAACAGGTGAGAGTACAGTGAAATACTCCCTAAAGGGTGATTTGGGAATTCTTCTTATTCTTTCCATACCAACCCAGTTTTCATCCGGTCACCAGGACGAATTCAAATGGAGCTCAGCGTTTACTTTCTGTTTTGTTTTTGCCACGTTCACTTGGTGTTTTTTACAAAATACAGGTTTTAAGCTCCTGGCAAACTGAAAACTGACTCAACCTTAACTGTAGAGTCTCAGCCTGCACCCCCATTATAACAACTCACAGAGCCAAGCAAAGGCATTCTGGGGGCAGTGGGACTAGAATCATAGAATCATAGAACTTAAGATCAGAAGGGACCATTATGATCATCTAGTCTGACCTCCCGCAAGATGCAGGCCACAAAAGCTGACCCACCCACTCCTGAAATAATTCTCTCCCTTGACTCAGCTGTTGAAGTCCCCAAATCCTGATTTAAAGACTTCAAGTAGCAGATACTCCTTCAGCAAGCGACCCCTGCCCCATGCTGCGGAGGAAGGCGAAAAACCTCCAGGGCCACTGCCAATCTACCCTGGAGGAAAATTCCTTCCCGACCCCAAATATGGCGATCAACTGAACCCCGAGCATGCGGGCAAGACTCTCCAGCCAGACACTCAGGAAAAAGACTTTCAATATCCCAACATTGACCCTCGGTACTAATTACCAGTGGTGGCACGTTATTGACCTATTGACTAAATCACGTTATCCTATCAAACCATTCCCTCCATAAACTTATCCAGCTTAATCTTAAAGACAAAGAGGTCCTTTGCCCTCACTGTTTCCCTCGGTAGGCTGTTCCAGAATTTCACTCCCCTGATGGTTAGAAACCTTCGTCTAATTTCAAGCCTAAACTTCCCGACTGCCAATTTATATCCATTTGTTCTCGTGTCCACATTAGTACTGAGCTGAAATAATTCCTCTCCCTCCCTGGTATTTATCCCTCTGATATATTTAAAAAGAGCAATCATATCTCCTCTCAACCTTCTTTTGGTTAAGGAAAACAAACCGAGCTCCTCAAGTCTCCTTTCATACGACAGGCTTTCCATTCCTCGGATAATTCTAGTGGCCCTACTTTGTACCCGTTCCAGCTTGAATTCATCCTTCTTAAACATGGGAGACCAAAACTGCACACAGTACTCCAAATGAGGTCTCACCAATGCCTTGTATAACGGGACTAGCACCTCCTTATCTCTACTAGAAATACCTTGCCTAATGCATCCCAAGACCGCATTAGCTTTTTTAACGGCCACATCACATTGCTGACTCATAGTCATCCTGCGATCAACCAGGACTCCGAGGTCCTTCTCCTCTTCCGTTACTTCCAACTACTTACGTCCCAGGCTTATAACTAAAATTCCTGTTAGTCATCCCTAAATGCATAACCTTACACTTCTCACTATTGAATTTCATCTTATTACTAATACTCCAGTTTACAAGGTCATCCAAATCTCCCTGGAGGATATCCCGATCCTTCGGCAATACCTCCCAACTTCGTGTCATCCGCAAACTTTATCAGCCCACTCCTACTTTTGGTTCCAAGGTCAGTGATAAATAGATTGAATAAGATCGGACCCAAAACCGAACCTTGAGGAACTCCACTGGTAACCTCCCTCCAACCCGACAGATCACCTTTCAATACAACCCGCTGCAGTCTCCCCTTTAACCAGTTCCTTATCCACCTCTGGATTTTCATTTCGATCCCCATCTTTTCCAATTTAACCAGTAATTCTTCATGCGGTACCGTATCAAACGCCTTACTGAAATCAAGATATATTAGATCCACCGCATTTCCTTTGTCTAAAAATATCTGTTACTTTCTCAAAGAAGGAGATCAGGTTGGTTTGGCACAATCTACCTTTTGTAAAACCATGTTGTAATTTGTCCCAATTGCCATTGACCTCAAGGTCCGTAACTACTCTCTCCTTTAATATTTTTTCCATGACTTTACATACTACAGATGTTAAACTAACAGGCCTGTAGTTACCCGGGTCACTTTTTTTCCCCTTCTTGAAAATAGGAACTATATTAGCTAATCTCCAGTCAAACGGTACAACCCCCGAGTTTAGAGATTCATTACAAATTATCGCTAACGGGCTTGCAATTTCACTCGCCAATTCCTTTAATATTCTAGGATGAAGATTATCCGGGCCGCCTGATTTACTACCGTTAAGCTGTTCAAGTTTGGCTTCTACCTCGGATACTGTAATTTCCAACCCCGCACCTTCATTCCCATCAGTCACTCTGCCACTATTCCTAAACCCTTCATTAGCCTCATTAAAGACCGAGGCAAAATATTCATTTAGATATTGTGCCATGCCTAGCTTATCCTTAAGCTCCACTAGAGCTGTCTCCAATTGTCCTTGTGTTGCCTGGCACAACAAACCCGGCACAGTCCAGCAGTTTGCATTCAGGCTCCCCATGCCCCACAGGTGCCTTACTGGGCGGTAGGGTTGCCATTGCCAACCCTCCAGGATTCTCCTGGAGGCTCCAGGAACTAAAAATTAATCTTTAATTCAAGGTTCTGTCATGTGAAGAAACCTCCAGGAATA
Source organism: Mauremys mutica (assembly GCF_020497125.1). Lineage (NCBI taxonomy): Eukaryota > Metazoa > Chordata > Testudines > Geoemydidae > Mauremys > Mauremys mutica. Next base: position 14,933,864 of record NC_059095.1, on the reverse strand, counting down.
CATCCAGCCAAAATTGGCAACCCTACTGGGTGTTGGTAACATGCTAATCTGATTGCCTTATCAAACCCTGGAAGGTTGCTGGCCTGCCTGCATACTGGGAAGCTCAGCTGAGCATGAGCTCCTGCTTCGTTAGGCCTGTAACTACAAATTCTTCTTCGAGTGATTGCTCCTATGCATTCCAGTTAGGTGTGCGCGCCGCGTGTGCACGGCATCTCGGAACTTTTTTACCCTAGCAACACCGGCGGGCCGGCTGGCACCCCCTGGAGTGGCGCCGCTATGGCGCTAAATATATACCCCAGCCGGCCCGTCCTCTCCTCAGTTCCTTCTTACCGCCCATGATGGCCAGTTGGAACTGTGGAGTACTCTTCGTTCTCCACGATCCCTAGCGTTCACATCTTTCTTGTATATAGTTAGTTTTGTAGTTAGTTTTACAGTTTTAGATAGTTAGTTAGTGTATATAGATAAGGTGAAAGGGGGGGGTTTCCCCTTTTTACCTCACCCGGTGCGGGCTCATGCCCAAGGCACCGGGCTTTAAGCCCTGCGCGGCGTGCCAGAAGCCTATGCCCATCGGAGACCCGCACGACGCCTGTCTCCGTTGCCTGGGCGAAGGGCACAGAACAGACAAGTGTGCGATCTGCTCGACCTTTAAACCGCGGACCCGAAAAGAGCGGGATATCCGCCTGAAGCAGATTCTGATGGAGGCGTCGCTTCAGCCACCGGCACCGTCCGCGCCGGCACCGCGAACTGCCTCGGTGCAGAGCGCACCGGCGGCACCGAGCCGCTCCACCTCCGCGGCACCGCCGACGCAGAAAGCGGTTAAGAAGTCTCGGCACCGCTCACTTTCGCCCGCGAAGAAGCAGAGGCTAGCGAAGGCACTGGCTCAGGCTCGCGCCGAAGACTCAGCGAAAGCGGCGGCGCTCCTGGCGGCCCCCGCGGGGCCCGTGCACAAGCCGTGCACCGGACCCTTGACTCCGGCACCGCAAGGCCCGTCGAGTCTGGCGCCGCCACGCTCCCCGGTGCCGTCCGAGGTTGAGCCCCGGCTGCCGTCAACGCCGGAGACATTCGCCTCCGCGCGAGAGCTGATCAAGCTCATAGAGGCACCAGGCCTCCGGCCCCCGGCACCGCCGGTGCGGGCTGTCGTGTCGGCGGGGAAGCCGGCTAGAATGACCCGGCCACCGTCCCTGGACAGGCGCCATGGTCGACGCACCCGGTCCCGGTCCCGGTCCGGCGGCAGATCTCCATCACGTCGGTCGCGATCTCGGCACCGCTCGCCTTCGCGGCACCGATCGCTGTCGAAACGTCGGTCGCAGTCCCGGTGCCGCTCGTCATCGCGGTACCGGTCGTACTCCCGACGCCGCACGAGGTCCAGGTCGCCATCCCGTCGGCACCGTACAAGATCGCCGCCCCGGCACCGCTCCCGGCACCGTGACTCGCGAGGGCGTTCACGGCACCGGAGGTCTCAGTCTCGGTCGAGCTCCCGGCACCGGTTGAGCTCCCGGCACCGGTTGAGCTCCCGGCACCGGTCGAGCTCCCGGCACCGTGGCGGACGTCACTCCCGGACGCCTTCCCGGTACCGACCAGAGCAACCTCGCGCTTCTTTGCCATCCGGGGATGGACTGCCCCATTCGGCAGCGCACTCTGCGAGCGCTTCGGCACCGCCATGGCCTTCTTGACCCGAGTCGGTCGCTTCCGGCACGGATGGATACGGACTCCTGCCGCCCACCCCATGGGACCATCCTCAAGGGGCACAACCGTGGGGCTTTTGGGTTCCATGGGCCCAGTACGAGGCCCAGGGGGTGCCTTTTCCACCGAGGCCCCCCGCGTCAGAGCGCAGAGTCCCAGAGGCGACGGTATCCAGACCGGCCCCTTCGCCGCCGCCGGCGGATGCTGTAGCATCGGAGTCCCAAGGCCATGCGCAGCCCGCACCCTCCGACGGGCAGGTGGCGGACCCCTCTTCGGAGACGGTCGTCCACGTGTTGTCCTCCTCGTCCTCGCCTGATGAGGCGGTGGCCGGTGCAGCGACTAAGGAGCCTCCCCCCATTGATGTGAGAGCTCACCAGGACCTCCTTCGTCGTGTGGCGACGGCGATGGCCTTGCCCATAGAGGAGGTACACGAGGACGAGGACCCTATCACCAACGTGGTCGAGGCTGACATGCCGGTGCGCGTTGCACTTCCGTTTGTACGGACGGTGCAGAAGAACGCCAACACCATCTGGCAGACGCCAGCGTCCGTGCCCCCTACAGCCCGTGGTGTTGACCGAAAGTACTCTGTCCCTCCCACGGGCTATGAGTACTTGTATATACATCCGATCCCGGACTCCCTGGTAGTCCAGTCGGTTAATGACAGGGAGCGGCACGGTCAACCGGCTTCGGCGCCCAAGTCAAAGGACGCGAAACGTATGGACCTGATAGGCCGAAAGGTCTATTCTGCAGGAGGCCTGCAAATGAGGATTGCCAACCAGATGGTCCTCCTCGCCAGGTATGTCTTCGACATTCTGACGTCCCTGGCGAAGTTTACCGAGCTCCTGCCGTCAGCCTCCCGACAGGAGTTCACGGCCATGTTGGAGGAGGGACGGAGGTCGTCCAGATCCTCCATTTCAGCCGCCCTCGACGCTGCAGACTCGGGTGCGAGGACCTTGGCCTCCGGGGTCACAATGAGGCGTATCGCCTGGCTGCAGTCTTCCACCCTGCCGCCGGAGGTCCAATATACGTTACAGGACCTTCCCTTTGATACTAAAGGGCTGTTTTCTGAGAAGACGGATTCTAGGATCCAAACTTTAAAGGACGGCCGTATCGCGATACGCACGTTAGGCATGCATACGCCAGCGACGCAGCGTAGGCCATTCCGTCCACAGCCCTCCCGACCGGCCTACCAGTCCCGGTATCGCCCTTACAACAGCTGACGTCCGGCCCAAAATCGCCGTCGTCCATCCGGCAACCGCCGCAACCAGGGCCAGGCCACTTCGAAGGCCCCTCAGGGGGCCAAACAGGCCTTTTGATGGGACGCTCGAGGACGGCCCATCACTCTCCCTACCGGATCCTTCCCCTCTGTTTTACAACCGCCTTTCCCATTTCTTTTCGGCGTGGTCCCGATTAACATCAGACAACTGGGTGCTCCAAACAGTCCAGTCGGGATACCGCCTGCAATTTGTTTCGCCCCGCCTTCCCACCCACCCTCCCTGTCCCTCTTCAGGGACCCCTCTCACGAGCAAGTCCTCTTGCAGGAGGTTCAGACTCTGTTGAGCGTGGGTGCCATAGAAGCAGTGCCTCAGGACAGGCGGGGCAGGGGATTTTACTCCCGTTATTTTCTCATCCCCAAGGCGAAAGGCGGGCTGCGTCCTATCCTGGACCTTCGCGAGCTGAACAAGTACCTGCTCAAGCCCAAGTTTCGTATGGTCACCCTGGGGACCATCATTCCCTCTCTGGATCCGGGGGACTGGTTTGCCGCCCTCGACATGAAGGACGCGTACTTCCATGTCGCAATCTATCCTCCCCATCGTCGTTACCTCCGGTTTGTGGTCAACCACACTCACTACCAGTTCGCCGTCTTGCCGTTCGGACTGTCCACCGCCCCGAGGGTGTTTACCAAATGCATGGCGGTAGTCGCCGCAGCCCTCCGACGTCGTCAGATGCACGTTTACCTGTATCTCGACGACTGGCTGGTTCGAGGCCAGTCCCGGCAACTGGTGATGGATCAGATGTCAGAAATCATATCTCTCTTTCATCGGCTCGGTCTTCTCATCAACACAGAGAAGTCCACTTTGATTCCGACACAGCGGCTGGAGTTCATCGGAGCGGTTCTCGACTCCACAGTGGCCAGAGCCTGTCTCCCTCGCGCTCGGCACCAGACGATGGTCTCCATCATCTGGGACCTTGTCGCCTTCCCTACCACGACAGTGCGCTTGTGCCTCCGCCTCCTGGGCCACATGGCTTCGTGCACGTATGTCACCAAGTATGCGCGGCTCCGCCTTCGTCCGTTCCAGTCCTGGCTCGCGTCGGTGTATCGGCCGCATCGAGACCCCATCGACATGGTGGTCACGGTCACCAGGACAACCCTCGAGTCTCTCAACTGGTGGCTCAACCCAGCGGTCGTGTGTGCCGGAGTTCCGTTCCACCCTCTTCGCCCGTCCGTCACTCTGACCACGGATGCCTCAGCGCTCGGTTGGGGGGCCCACCTGGGCGATCTCCACACGCAGGGCCAGTGGTCGGCCCAGGAGCTTGCCCTCCACATCAATGTTCGCGAACTACGCGCCATCCGCCTGGCCTGTCGCACCTTCTGCTCCCACCTGCAAGGCCGTTGTGCGACAGTGTTCACGGACAACACCACCGCGATGTTCTACGTGAACAAGCAGGGCGGAGCCCGCTCCTCCCCCCTGTGCAAGGAGGCGATGCTCCTGTGGGACTTCTGTGTGACCCACTCAATTCACCTGGAAGCATCATTTCTTCCGGGAGTGCAGAACACGCTAGCAGACCATCTCAGCAGGTCCTCTCCCACGAATGGTCCCTCCGTCCAGATGTCGTCCACACAATCTTCCGGAGGTGGGGGTTTCCCCAAGTAGACCTATTCGCCTCCAAAGAGAACAGGAAGTGCCACCTGTTTTGCTCGTTCCAGGGTCGCTCGCCGGGCTCCCTGTCGGACGCCTTCCTGTATCCTTGGACGGATCGCCTCCTCTACGCCTTCCCTCCGTTCCCGCTCGTGCACCGAGTGCTCCTGAAGCTTCGGAGGGACAGAGCTCACGTCATTCTGATCGCGCCGGCCTGGCCGAGGCAGCACTGGTATACCCTGCTGCTTGAGCTCTCCGTTCGGGAACCCATCCCCCTTCCGTTGTGGCCGGACCTCATCACCCAGGATTTCGGCAGGCTCCACCATCCGAACCTGCAGTCCCTCCATCTTACAGCTTGGTACCTGAGTGGCTGACCTACGCGGAGAGGGGCTGTTCTGCAGCGGTTCAACAAGTCATCCTCGAGAGCAGGAAGCCTTCCACTCGCTCCACTTACCTAGTGAAGTGGAAGAGGTTTGCACTCTGGTGTGACCATCGAGGTCTTAATCCATTCCTGGTCCCGGTCCCTACCATCCTGGACTACCTCTGGCACCTTAAGGAGCGAGGTCTGGCTGTCTCCTCCTTGAGAGTTCACCTGGCAGCGGTATCAGCCTTCCTTCCCTCCGTGGAAGGTCGGTCCATTTTCTCGAACCCGATGGTTTCCCGCTTCCTCAAAGGCCTGGACCGCTTGTACCCGCCGGTGCGGCGCCCGGCCCCGACCTGGGATTTGAATCTCGTCTTGGCCAAACTGATGGGTCCTTCGTTCGAGCCCTTAGCCACGTGCTCCCTACTCTACCTCTCTTGGAAGACGGCCTTCCTCGTCGCCATTACATCAGCGAGATGAGTCTCTGAGCTTCGCGCTCTAACGGTCAACCCGCCATACACGGTCTTCCATGGGGACAAGGTGCAGCTTCGCCCTCATCCGGCCTTCCTCCCGAAGGTAGTGTCAGCTTTCCATCTCAACCAGGAGATCTTCCTCCCGGTGTTCTTCCCGAAGCCACATGCCTCGCCTCGGGAGCAGCAGCTGCATACCCTCGACGTCCGCAGAGCGCTCGCTTTCTACATCGAGCGGACGAAGCCCTTCCGGCGTTCGCCCCAACTGTTCGTAGCGGTTGCCGACCGCATGAAGGGAGAGCCGATATCCTCTCAACAGATTTCCTCCTGGGTCACTGCGTGTATCCGGACCTGCTATGAGCTGGCTCGCGTACCACCAGGCCGCGTCACTGCACACTCGACGAGGGCACATGCCTCGTCTGTTGCCTTCCTGGCCAACGTTCCGATCCAGGACATCTGTCGAGCGGCCACCTGGTCTTCGGTCCACACCTTCGCCTCCCATTACGCGTTGGTGCAGCAGTCTCGAGACGACGCAGCCTTCGGCTCCGCGGTATTATACTCCGCCACGTCTAACTCCGACCCCACCGCCTAGGTAAGGCTTGGGAATCACCTAACTGGAATGCATAGGAGCAATCACTCGAAGAAGAAAAGACGGTTACTCACCTGTAGTAACTGTTGTTCTTCGAGATGTGTTGCTCCTATCCATTCCAGACCCGCCCTCCTTCCCCACTGTCGGAGTAGCCGGCAAGAAGGAACTGAGGAGAGGACGGGCCGGCTGGGGTATATATTTAGCGCCATAGCGGCGCCACTCCAGGGGGCGCCAGCCGGCCCGCCGGTGTTGCTAGGGTAAAAAAGTTCCGAGATGCCGTGCACGCGCGGCGCGCACACCTAACTGGAATGGATAGGAGCAACACATCTCGAAGAACAACAGTTACTACAGGTGAGTAACCGTCTTTTCCTGTTTAATCTCAGCACAGAATGAGGATATTTTCCCCCAGAGTTAAAATCAACAACAGCTAATAAAGCATTTCCAGGGGCTGAAGCCATTCTGAGGCAATCACAGCCCTCAGGCACCAGAGGCACTTAACTCCATGGCTATAATTATCCCAGGGTTGACCGTCCCTTACCTAGGAAGCCTTCACATGTCCCCTGCTCCTTCCTAGAAGATGCTCCCCGTTTGCACTGCTGTGACCCTGGCTTCATGCAAACACGCTTACATTCGACAGTGCTTCTGTCATGAAAACAACACCCCCAAAAATAACAATCCTATGGAAAAAACAATGGCTGGCATTGCCATAGATGGATGCCCAAGGTCAGGGTCTAATTCTATAATTAGGTACCGAAACGGATGGCCTGATTCTTAGAGGTGCTCTGCACCCGCAGTAATTTTTGTAGAACCTCTGAAAATCAAGCTAGGGATTTATGATCCTCATCCTCATGGATCTAGATGCCCAAGTTAAGCAAACACAGAGCTGGCAGCAGAGCAGAGCTGGTGCTGGGCATAAACAGACTAAGCAATTGCTTAGGTTCCTGAGTAGCTTGGGGGGTGGGGGGGAGCATATTCCCTGTTTATTATAAGAATGTGCCTGTTTTAGTATGGAGGGGGGGTATTCCTGCTTAGGGCCCACAATGGGCTGGCACCTGCACTGCAGCAGAGCGTTCTCTGTGACAGGCCCGTAGCTTTGGAGCCTGATCCTCCCTGGGCCCAAATAGTCTGAGACACTGACTCTATTGACTCAGGGATTTGTGAAGCAGGGGTCAGCAGGGGCTGAGCTTTATAGGCTGGGGGCTGCTGGTCTGTGTTCTAGAATGTTTTTATGTTTTAACAATATTACTAATATTATCTAATTACTAATGAATAATAATAAAACATGTGTGTAATGGGCAGTGGAGAGGGTGACGGATCAGTCAGTTACAAAAGGAACTAGGAACATAGCAAAACTTCAGCCCGATAGATGAGATCAAATGAAATGGGAGCAAATGGGAATTCAGCACATTCAGTTTGTGCTGCACGGCCAGACAGAACGGGAGGGAAATTTTTGGCCGAAAAATAGAGATTTGGGTCGATCGAAACATTTTGTGAATTCGTGTAAAATTCACCAAATTGTTTTGGCCAGAAAAAGAACTATTCAGAACAATCAAAATGTTTGTTTCAGTATTTTTTAAATGAAATGGTTTGATTTTTTTTCCTACAAAATGACTTTTCATTTAAAATTTTACTTCACCTTTATTTATTTTTCCTGATTTTTCAGTTCAGCCATCGAACTAGACAATCAATTCCTCACCCAGCTCTGCTCCCAGACCATCTCACATTGGGCAGTAGTAAATGATAAATGCTCCTGAAGCAAACAAAGACAAGATAATCTCATTGCTCCCAGCACATCCACTGAGGAACCTTGATTCCAAACCTTTAACCTGGCATCATATGGTGTATTCTCCAGTACAAGGCGCTACTGGACCTGGAGCAGCATGCAGTGGGTCAAGGTCTCTGCTGGTATAGCTCCACTGAAGTGAGTGGGATTGTGCCAGAAGAGTATTTGCACAGTATGTTTTAAACAAAATGGTGAAAGACCCTAGTATATCTGCAAGGAAAGCAGATGTTGCTACAGAGATAAGAGCATCTTTCAGCAGAAAATTGATTTGATGATGCCAGACTAAAGGTTCTGATGCTGATTAAACATTCCTCTGTGTGTGAGCTGACAAGGATGAGGGCTCTTGTCTTGTCTGTCTCATTCAACTTATCCAGGCAGGACAGAGAACTTTTAGAGACAGAAAAGTGAACTAGAGCTCAGCACAAGTGGGGCATTGTGCTTCTATGTACAATCCTATGGAAAGCCCCTCACAGATCTCGGTTTGGAATCATGGCCACAAGGAAGTGCCATGGGGAGTTAAAGCAGCAAAGAGTCCTGTGGCACCTTATAGACTAACAGGAGTTTTGGAGCATGAGCTTTCGTGGGTGAATACCCACTTCGTTGGATGCATCCAAAGCTCATGCTCCAATACATCTGTTAGTCTATCAGGTGCCACGGGACTCTCTGCTGCTTTTACAGATCCAGACTAACACGGCTCCCCCTCTGATACATGGGGAGTTAAGGCGCCAGTGTAAATGCTCACCTGGGGTACAGCTTTGGTGGGGCCTGGGCAAGAGCTGAGCAGAGAAGTTGATGGTTCGGTTCAGTGGCTAAACCCAAACGTGGAAAAATGTCATTGTTGGTTAACCTGAAACAGAGATTTTTCCGTTTTTCTCACCAAAACGAACGTTTATGGCCGTCTGGGGGATGGGAGGGGCTATTTCATTTTCAGGTGTTTTTAATTTTTTATTTTTTTAAATCTAGCTAAATCTCATAATGAAACATTTTGACTTTTTCAATTTTATTTTCATCCAAAACTATTTGCCAAATTTGTGAATAGTGTTGATTGACCTTAGTGTTGCAAAGAAACTATTAGGCCAATTTTTTTTTTTTGCCCAGTTCCAGTCACCAGCAGTGGAGAGCAATGGAGACAGACACCTAACCCCAAGTGAGCATTCAGAGATACAGCTTTCGTTCAACAAGGCTCTTGTCTAAATTCCTACCACACTAGTAACAAAGTCTTAGCATACTTCAAAATACTTATCTCACACTTCTTGAAACTGCTGTCAGTATAAAGCTGGATCCTTACTGCAAAATAATTACCGTTTAAAAATACTAATAATGTATGATCAATACACACACACCCCTTTCTAGGACTCTACTATTTAAATCTAATACTTAATAGTGCTGCATTCTCATGTCTGTATTACAAAAACACAATTTATTATACTAAAACGAGTAAAAAATTTATTATCCTGATTATATCTTAAACCAAACTGTAGGTTATAGGATGCCAAACACATATGCCTACTTCTATAAATTGCCATGATATTTTAGTAGATAGTGGAATTAGTAGAGTGTACCATTTCTGTTATGCCTTCTGTATTATGTGTGACTACAGACGGGATAGATAGATAGATAGATAGATAGATAGATAGATAGATAGGAGGGTGGATGGGGATAGATAGATAGATAGATAGATAGATAGATAGATAGATATTCTTTTTAAGAAAGGGATAGTACTACTGAATTATTCAACAAAAAGATAAGTATATCTACCAAACCTATAGTATAACTCATGACCACAATGTGTATCCCAGGAAGTAGCAAAAATTGTAAAACTGTTAGATGTATAGTGTTTATATAATTTAATTTGAGAATTAGTATCAGATTATGTTAGTATAGTAGCCATTGCTACAGAATACTATCAGTGTTCACAAAAGATTTTTAAATGTATTAATTATATTCTATTATAAATAACATATAACTATTTAACAAAACTCAAAGGATGAAGTTCTGGCCTATTGAATTCCATGGCAGTTTTGCTATTGACTTCAATGGGACCAGCATTTCACCAGAAATCTTGATGCATATGCAAAAGAGGATGGCATTAAGGAAGCACACAGAAACACTAGTTTACCATTTCCTTTCTTCTCAGTCTTTTTCACTTTGCAGTCTTAGCCTTTCAATGTGCTGTTCTTGTTTTTTCTTTTTTTTTATTGACTTTCCTACGGTTTTGTAATGAAGGAAATTTAAAAGCAAGGAAATTCCATCATGTGCAGCTAAATTGCTAGGTGACGTAACACTCTGTATTGGACAAAAAGTGCAAGAAACGGTAGAGCAGTGCTGTCTTCTTTCCTGCATAGTTTGGAGACAGCCTGTGGATCCTAGCTCTGCCTTTTGGTGGTTTGCTGCTTCCAGACTTCAAATCTCTCCCCACTGAGGCACAAGAGCTGTTCAGAAAAGTCACAAACACGTCTTTATGGTGAGAAAATTGCCTCTTTTTTTCCATTCTTTTTCCCTTTGTCCATACAGCGCCTGATCCAAAGCCCACTTGCGTGGGCTCTGGGCCAGCCTCACAGACATATGCCCATTTATGCCACACGCCTCCTCTTGATGTCTCAAGATTTCCTGCCCACAGCTCCACAGCCCTCAGGAAATTGTCTTTGAGCACATGGCTGTAAGGGCCAAAATTGCAGCAGGTAAAATGTATCACTGCAGATGGGGCTCCCCGCCCAGCTCCTGGGATGCTTAACTGATGCTGCTTACACCCCCTGACAGACCCCAAGTGATCCCAGAAATGCTTACTAGGCAGACCTGGGAGGAGCGAGGGCTGGAGAAGATTATCCTCTCCCCCAGAACAGCTGGATTCTGTGAGCATCACCAAACACAGCAACAAACAAGCCTTGCTCTTCACAGCTCAGAAACGAGCCCTAATAAAAGCCATGGAAATGTAGGAATATTTATTTAAAATGCAAACATGTGCTCCAAGCATTCCCGTGTTTGTTTATGTTCTCCTTGCCCGCGTGAGGGGTTTTTCCATGCATGATGGGGTTTAGCCAGGGAGAGCCTGTGTGACCTCATGTCTGCAGTGAGCTGCGCTAGAAACCCCTGCTCAGCAAGCCTTTGGAGAGGGCTGATACAGGGCTGGAGTGGAGATGTGGGGTGATAAGGCTTCCATCAGCGGGAGCTGCATGGCATTTCGGAGGCCTGGGTATGAGGCTAAATGGGGGGATGGGAGAGAAGGTTCTAGAATGAAACAAAACAGAGAAAAGCGCTCTCTGACTTGTGGCACAAACTGCCGAGCTTTGTGCTCAGGGTTCAGACTACCACGAAGAAGGCTCTGAAGGCTCAGATCGGAACAGAAGGACCCCCTTCCCAGATTGGCTCACTCACTGAGCCTCTCAGAATGCCTGGGCCATCTCCCAACAGCGAGTCATCCTGGCTCTGCTCCATGCACATCCAAAGCTCAGGGTGTAAGGAGCACCAGTCAAGCAGGAACGCTGTTGTCTCAGAAAGGGTTGCAGGACCTTTGTGTCAGAAAGGGTTGCAGGACCCTGAGATGCTCTTGGGGCTTTTAGATCATGGTTCAAAGTAGGGAGCAGGCAACTGGGAGACTCTGCTGCTGGGAAAGAGAAAGAGAAGTACAGAGCGGGGAGATGATCTGCCCTGGCACCGGCATTTTCCCTAGAGCCTGTGGGGAGACCATAGCACTCCTCACAGATGATCCTGATTTAATGCTCCAGAGAAAGGTCAAAATCAAGATGCCACAAATGTGCCCTGAGGAGAAATTCCTTCCTGGGCTCTGATTGTACAGACAGTTCAGCCAGGGGCCTTTGAGCAAGAACCTCCATTGCATCTGACACCTTCATGCCCAACATACAATTGGTGGCCAAGGAACTGCCTATTTTTCCCTAGTCCAGTGGATTCTGCCAGGTTTGGGTCTGAAATGCTTGCGACTGGTGGAACCACAGCCCAGTTTTGCAGCCAGGACAGGACTCAGGGACTTCAGCATTAGTCCCAGGAAGGGAGGCTCTGCCCACTCCTCACAGCATCGGGACAGGAACGCTCTACATGCTGCCACCAAAGAGGGACAAAAGCGATAACAAAATTCCCTTCTGCTGGGCAGCTTTGAGGAGGGAGGAGCTCTCCTCAACAGGAAGGTCAGCCTCCCAGGTGGGAGGGAGGTTCCTCTCAGAACGCCAGGACTAAGACTTATTGTTAAGCCCATTTGATTTTGCAGTTACAGACAGGCCTGATCCCAACGTGCCCTGAACTTTGGACAAGGTTGGGTAAACCCCGGATCTTTGCAGCTGGTCTCTTTGTCAGTTCGGAGCTGAACCAAAATCCCAGATTAGAACGGCCTTGAGTTTGGGGAAGTTTGGACTCAGATCGGAATGTATTTGCAGCATCAGCCCATCTTCTTGGGGAATCTGACTCTAATGTCCCAGAGTCTCCAGACTGATTCACACTCTTACTCGGACAGACAGCTCCATGGGCTGCTCTTTTTCCTTACAGACATTTTGTTTGGGTCACACTCCCAGAGCATTTAGCATGGTTCCAGATCTATCCACAAAACTAAGTAAAATCCCCACAGGTTAAGGACATCTTTTTCTCTGTACCATCCATTCCGGTCATCTCAAACAATTTCTTCTATGTACTATTTCTGCGAAGCCTGATCTGGCTCACTTAAGGGCAGATCTGTCTGTCTGAAGTGCCAAGGGAAACTGAGGAAGCCTAAACCATGGCTAGCACAGGAGCACCCATCTCACAATGCTCTAAGCAGTGCTTCCTTTGCGAGGTGAGAGCTACAACCACCGAGGCTGGTGTTGCCCAGCAGTGTGATTGTAGTGGCTTTTGTTAGTGCAAAGCCCCTTCTGAACTGTCACGTTGGTAAATGAGAACAGCATGGGGAAGAGGGTGCACTCACTGGGTGTTGAGTATATCAGGTAATTACAATATTCAGTTTACCTATGGCCCAACCTTCAGACATCCCTTTGCTCTGACAGTCTTCTTCTGGAGAAAGTCTGACCCAGTCCTCAAGAAGTAAATAGCTATCATGTTGCATAAGGTTCTCAGGCACTATGGTGATATGTGAAGTATAGATAGATAGATAGATAGATCAGCTTCAATGGGACATTAATGGGAGTTTGGGGTGGCAGTTTCATGCTAGGCTGAAAACATTTCTCTCCACTCCTCTGGAAAGCCAGTGTCATGGTTAAAAAAGGCTGATGGAAAATGTCCAAGGAAGATAAGATCCTAGAGAATTCTTAAAAATACGGCAAACCCTCCATGCTAGGGTTTCTGTAGCCAACCACCACCCGTGATTTTGCACCAGAACAGGACTGCTCTGTAGTATAACTGACACAGAAGAAGAGCACGACTGGATTCTCTGGTGCCAAGAACACCCACCAGAACACTTTGGCGCTCCCAGTTCACGTTGTGATGGCAGATTTTAAATCCATGCACCACAGCACTTTCCTTCAGTTCCCAAATCACACAGAGCACTAAACGTGAGTTCTCAGGTTACTTGCGCCTTAGCTCCTGGCACTTGTCACTTTTGCTCATGTGATCATGGGGGTCAGAGCAGGAAGAGCCTCCCAGGTCACCATGTCCTTTGCCCCAGTGCAGGTTTAGCCCAGGATCTCTTCTGACAAGTGTGTTATCTAATCTGCTTTGGAATGTTTCCATTCGAGAGGCTGGAGCTGCTTCCATTGGTATGTGTTCCACTTCCGTCACTGAACAAACTGTCTAATGGAAGCATGCCCTTCTTTGGGATAAAGCCCTTGTTCCTTGCAAAGGAAGCCTGTTCCCTGTGTCGTTGGACACAGTACAGAAGGCAGGTCTGTAATGAACAATTCTGTCTGGTTCCTGGACAATGGGCATGCCCGGCTAAGTCTGGTTCTATAGATATCATCATGGACCAGCTGAAAAAAAGTCTTTTCCATGTTTTGTATTATTTCTTCTCTGGGAAGTATAGTCCTTTCCAGTCCTGTATTTCTTTGAGCCACTGGAATTAGGTTCCTTCATCTGTACGTTCATTTACTATTTGAAAGGACAGATGGATGGATTTACAATGGGGAAGGACCTGACCTGAAAAAGAGGCTTGACAATAATATTTACCCTTTATTTAAGGATTAGTGAAAGGGGAATGCAGCTCCCACTCTGGAGTTAATCTGGCACTTTTCATTTTTTGGTCTCCATTTTTTCAGCATTCTGATGCCTCTCGCCATGTCTCTGAAAGCTGTCAGGGCACTGGGGATTCCTGGCTCGTGAGGCACTCTGCTTCCCTCCTCGTGGAATGTCCTTGGATTCCTTGCCCAACGATCAAGAACCAGTACAGAATTGGCTCCCTACAGACCTTGGTGTGAATAACACAAAGACCACGGTGTCCAGTGCAAGAGGCAATGGCTTTCAGCTAAAGAAAGGCAGCTGAGATGAGATTATAGGAAATCTTCGTTCTCTGGGGAGAAAGGGTGTTCTGTAACATACTCCTTTTTTTTTAAAATACTTGACTCCTCTCCTCCAATGCTGAGACATTCAGTAGCCTGGTGTCAGTAAATCTATCTGGGGAGACGCAAGCTCTCTCCTGCACTGATGGCCAGTTAAATGCAACTTCTACTGAAATCCCTGCCATCCTGGATACTGCAGAGACACTAAAATAAGAAAGAAAGAAAGAAAAAGATGTTTTAAATCGATAAGAGAGCACAGATATAATATATTCAAGTGCTTTAAACAAGATGTGGAAATCAGCTCCTCCTTCAGTCACCTGCTAAAACCTGACTTCAAGATTCTGTTACAAATCCTGCTGGCAGAACCAAATGGAGAGAATTTCCTTTCGGACATGGCTACCTGGACTGTAGTTTTTGGTGTCTGTTATGAAGACAGAAGAGCCACAAACACAGGCAGGTAGGCCAAGGGGAAACTGGTTTTCAAATATATGATAGACTAGAGGAGACCCAGATTGGTGTCTGTCACTGGCCTTTCCTCAATACTACTTACCACCCTGAAAATCTCGGTGTCATCTGCAAACGTTATCAGCAGTAATTTCATAGCTCTATTTGCAGATCACTGAATAAAACGATGAATAGCAACAGGCTTAATACTGATTGTTGCGGAACCCAGTGGTGAGGAGCACAGCATGGGCAGTCACACCTACTGGTCCGAGCCAGGAACTAGAGCCCGGGGTCACAACTGGAAATGGGGTCAGGAGTCAAGACAAGGGTTGAGGCCAGAGTCGGAGTGAGGGGTCAAGACAGAGTCATGGGTATGGTGGAGGAGCAGGGACCTGGAGCAAGGCAGGAAGGCAGGAACCGGGAGCAGAGGAGGATCTGGGATAAGGAGGGCAGGAACCGGGAGCAGAGGAGGATCTGGGATAAGGAGGGCAGGAACCGGGAGCAGAGGAGGATCTGGGATAAGGAGGGCAAGAACCGGGAGCAGAGGAGGATCTGGGATAAGGAGGGCAGGAACCGGGAGCAGAGGAGGATCTGGGATAAGGAGGGCAGGAACCGGGAGCAGAGGAGGATCTGGGATAAGGAGGGCAGGAACCGGGAGCAGAGGAGGATCTGGGATAAGGAGGGCAGGAACCGGGAGCAGAGGAGGATCTGGGATAAGGAGGGCAGGAACCGGAAGCAGAGGAGGGCAGGAACCGGGAGCAGAGGAGGATCCGGGATAAGGAGGGCAGGAACCAGGAGCAGAGGAGGATCTGGGATAAGGAGGGCAGGAACCGGGAGCAGAGGAGGATCCGGGATAAGGAGGGCAGGAACCGGGAGCAGAGGAGGATCCGGGATAAGGAGGGCAAGAACCGGGAGCGGAGGAGGACAGGAACCGGGAGCAGAGGAGGATCTGGGATAAGGAGGGCAGGAACCGGGAGCAGAGGAGGATCCGGGATAAGGAGGGCAAGAACCGGGAGCAGAGGAGGACAGGAACCGGGAGCAGAGGAGGATCTGGGATAAGGAGGGCAGGAACCGGGAGCAGAGGAGGACAGGAACCGGGAGCAGAGGAGGATCTGGGATAAGGAGGGCAGGAACCGGGAGCAGAGGAGGACAGGAACCAGGAGCAGAGGAGGATCTGGGATAAGGAGGGCAGGAACCGGGAGCAGAGGAGGATCCGGGATAAGGAGGGCAGGAACCAGGAGCAGAGGAGGGCAAGAACCGGGAGCAGAGGAGGATCCGGGATAAGGAGGGCAGGAACCAGGAGCAGAGGAGGATCCGGGATAAGGAGGGCAGGAACCGGGAGCAGAGGAGGATCTGGGATAAGGAGGGCAGGAACCGGGAGCAGAGGAGGATCTGTTTAAGGAGGGCAGGAACCGGAAACAGAGGAGGGCAAGAACCGGGAGCAGAGGAGGATCCGGGATAAGGAGGGCAGGAACCGGGAGCAGAGGAGGATCCGGGATAAGGAGGGCAGGAACCGGGAGCAGAGGAGGATCCGGGATAAGGAGGGCAGGAACCGGGACCAAGCAGGAAGACAGGGCTCAGGAATCAGACGAGTAGGCAGGATCTGAAGTGGCAGCCAGCCAGGGATTCACCTACCTGCTCAGTCAACTTCCTGTGCCTCCTTGTGGTTAAAGTGGTGCATCTGAGTCAGTTGGGGGAGGGGCAGACATCTTCCCCCATCAGGAGCTTCATGGGCAGAGCCATAGGCGCTGACTTCCTCACTACCCATGGGGTGCTCAATTCCCCCTCCGCCCCAGGCCCCCCCACCCCACCTCTTCCCAGCCCCACTCTGCCCCCATCCCCAAGGCCCCACCCCCTCCCCCAAGCATGCCCTCTCCTCACTCCTTCCCCTCCCTCCCAGTGTCTCCTGCACGCCATGGAACAGCTGATCGCAGTGTGCGGGAGGTGCTGGGAGGGACGGGGAGGAGTTGATCAGTGGGGCTGTGGGCGGTAGGAGGTGCTGGCGGGAGGGAGGCAGCTGGCTGCCAGTGGGTGCCAGGGGTGGCTCCAGGCACCAGAGCAGCAAGCGTGTGCCTGGGGCGGGAAGCCATGGGGGGGGCAGCCTGGGGGTCGCTGTGAGGGTGGCAGTCAGGCAGTGTTCAGCAGCGCGCCTGTGGGAGGTCTGCTGGTCCTGCGGCTTTGGTGGCCATTCGGTGGAGGGTGCCGAAAATGCGGGACTGGCAGATCACCCGCAGAAACGCTGCCGAATCCACGTCCCCAGCGGACCGCCCGCAGGGATGCCGCCGAAGGCCGCCTGAATGCCATGCTTGGGGTGGCAAAAAACATAGAGCCGCCCCTGGTGGGTGCTAAGCACCCGCTAACTTTTTTCTATGGATGCATGAGTCAGCACCTATGGGCAGAGCCCTGGTGAGCTCGAGCTCCACTAGCCCCTTTTCCCACGGGTTCCCGCGAGGTGCTGGGTGTGGCCATGGGGTGAGCGCTGCCTCAAGACCCACAACCCCTCACACCACCAGAGCCCCCACACTGAGAATCATTCCCCACTGAGGTCTGCCAATTAGCCAGTCCTCAATCCACTCACCAGGTGCTCTGTTGATATTGTATGGTGCTAATTTTATTGGCAGAATGTTGTACGATACTAAGTCAAATGTCTTACACAACATATTGCAAACATTATTATATTCCATCTTTATCCACCAAACGTGTCATCTCATCAGAGAATGAAATCAGGTTTGTTTGACTAGACCTATTTCCATGAAGCCATGTTGACTGGCATTAATTATATTCCGCTCCTTTAAGTCTTTATCAATTGAATCCTACACACACCTACCACAAAGAATGGAGAGACTAGCATGGCACTACCATTTGCTCTGGGTTATTCAGAAGGTCAGATAAATTATCATAATGGTCCCTTCTAGACTGAGAATTTCTGACTCTGGGAGAGGTGCTGACTGCCCCATACAGGGATAGAGACTCTAGGGAAAGAACTCAGGGCATACTGGAGTTGTTGCCTTCATGCGGTGCTCTCCACACCACTCTGCCACTCCCAGGCCTTGCACCCAGCTGTGCCGTTCACACCATCTCTCACTCGTGAGGTAAGTAGCGTGAAGTGCCTCAATAGCTGGCAATCGGTCACATTCTTGGGGAAAAGCCCAAGGATGAAATGGGGGAAAGACACCTGGGGAGGCAGGGAGCTGCGAAGTAACAGCTAGCCCATTAGCCAAGGTCCATAGACATTAAGAGGAAACAGATTTGCTGCTGGCACTTGATCTATTCTCTCATTACATTAAACGGGAAAAGAGAAAGACCCTGAAGGTAACGGGCTAAAGACAGTCAAGTCACTACTGGCCAAACAATGACATCAGCTGACAGATTAACTCTCAGCCTAACTGAGTGGTGGCTCCCACATGAGAAGAGTCTGCAACCAGCCAAGACAATAAAAGGAAAAATCTATTTCCAGCTGAACAAAAATATTAATACCAATCACAAGAGGACACAAGAATGATGCAGATCCCTGCGGGCGGTGAGGGAACTCCTGCCAAACGGCCCATGACTCGGAAACATCTGCTCTTTGTGTTTGTCCTGAGCAGGCCACAAGCTGGACTGCTTTCCTATTCCACAGAGTTAAAGCCAAGAACCCTGCCTCCCTACGCTGTCTGCGAATTTGAAAATGGCTGCTGTCATTAAATGTCCTGCTGAACACGGGTCTTTTCTCGCCACAGCTGACCTCTGTAGGTTTGGCTGAAGTATTTCAGACAACAAATTGCTTTCCCTTGAGATTTGCCCCAGTGCAGGTCTCAGTGCACGAACTTTTCATTCTATTTCATTTTTCCTGGGAATTTATCAGTGTTTATTAGCACAACAAAAAAACAGGTGAAAATCACTGCAAAACACTATTAATAATTTTTCTGGGTAAATATCGGATCTATTTTGGTGGATGGAAGGACAGGGGAGAGAGAGTGTTCAGTAGATTAATGCTTTGAATTCCATTAATCAACAGGGTTTGCTGCAGAACTAAAACAACTCAGAACACAATGCTGCCACCTCTGAGTTTAAGAAAACAATAGATCTCTAATCCCCAAATGAAACTTTTCATTTGAATAAACAGTTTACTGTTGTAGACTTAGAACTATTAGCCTATAAATATTTACGTTTAATAATCGGGCCACACCATCTGCAGTGCATACACTCAACTTGATCCTTTTCTCCTGTTTTTGTTTTTTAAAAACTTTTGAATACTTCCGTGTGGTCTGAAACGTATTCTGATACAGATTTTCATTTACTTCCCATTTTAGCATGTAAGATCTTTAAACCATTATCTGCTAACAGCTTGAAATGTGTACATGGTGGGATGAGATTCATAAGTACGTTCAGATGCGCATGCACTGCAGAGCTTGTGTGCGTGCCTGTTTGTTTATTGTGTGTATCTTCTAGTCTAATACATAGCTTTACCTCAACAGGCAGCTTTGCATATACACACACACCATGCAATGTATTGTAGTTTCCTAATAAAACAAGTTATTTTTTATATATTTGAATGATACAAAAGTAGGGTGAAAATCTGGAAAACCTGAATCATACTTTTTGTAAAACCTGGGAAATTTTCTGTAAAAATCAGTTTAAACTAAAATGAAGGGCTTAGCTTGATTATAGACAATGGTTACTTTTGGCTTCAACATCCTTCTGGAGGTATAGCATAAAGCATTGAAAGCTAACCAGTCACGTTGCCATTCTTTCTGTTATGTTCATGGCATATACCCAGAGATGTTAGATAAAAACATAAACATTCTTGCTGGAAGGTTGTAGCATAACATGACTTTTTTTTCTTAGAATCCAGAATCTTAAAACACAAGAACCAAAAACAGAGTGAGACAAAGCAGACTGCTCCTTAAGGAGGCAGAACTCACTCCGCCTTGCTTTAGGCTAGCTCTTTGCAAACTGACTGCTGAGACCATAGGCGCCAACTTTTACTTTTCCCCAGGGTGCTTCACCCCTGCTCTGCCTGAGGCTCCGCCCCCACTCCATCCCTTCTCCCAAGGCCCCACCCTTGCTCTGCCTTCTCCCAAGGCCCTGCCCTCATTCCACCTCTTCCCACCCCCACTCCACCCGCTCCCCGAGACCCCAGTCCGCCCTCCACTCACTGGTCTCATCCCTCCCCCAAACACCTCCCGAGCTGCCAAACAGCTGTTTGATGGTGCCCCCAATTAGCTGATTGAGGCCGCTGCCGAACAGCCGTGGTTGGTGAGTACTGGGTATCCACCATCTTTTTCCATGGGTGTTCCAGCCCCGGAGCACCCATGGAGTCAGTGCCTGTGGCTGAGACCCAAACTGCACACCTCCCTACAGAGCCCCCTAGTCTTCAAGCAGGACCAGGAAACCCCTTACACTTAAAATGATAGCTGGTCATTTTAATACGGTTTTTGGTACACCACACGCTTTCTAGTTTAGCATCCAAACGGCAAAGAGTTTGCAGTTTATTGGGGAGATAAAACTGGGCTGAATTTGCTGTTAAAGAAAGTATCTATCTTTGTTTGCTAGTCTGAGTAATGCACAGGGCAGGAAGGAATTACAGTGGTTCTCCACTGACTGGTCCTAATACAGACAAAGCCATTGGTCAAAAGCTTTATCCCTAATTTGTAGCGCTACCCAGCCCTGAGCTACCACTGACCAAAGACTCCCACTCATGTCCGATTGTGTGCTGGTTTTGTGCTGTGGACGAATGTGCCATAAGCCAGGGGTTCTCAACCTCTCTCTTTCTGAGGCCCCCTCAACATGCTATAAAAACTCCACAGCCCAGCTGTGACACAACATATAAGAGCCAGGGCCGGTGTTACGGGGTAGCAAGCAAGGCAATTGCCCAGGGCCCTATGCCACAGGAGACACTGTGGAGTGAAGTAGCTCAGGCTTCGGCTTTTGCCCCGGGTGGTGGGCTTGGGGCCCCAGGCTGCAGTCCTGCATGGCGGGGCTTTGGTTTCTGCTCTGGGCCCTAGCGAGTCTCACATTAGCCATGCTTGGGAACCCCCTGAAACTTGCTCGCAGCCCTTCTGGGGTCCCCGACCCCTAGTTGAGAGCCACTGCCCTAAGTTCCCTGGTGAGACCATCCAACTGACTACGTGTGAGAATTTCATCTGGACACTAGTACTAAACATTCACTGTCCCCTTCCGCTGCTGAGCACCCTCTGCTTCCTCAGTCTGAGCCCCCACGCCTCCTAGTTAGTTATAGTTTTAGATTCAAATCTGATTTTGTTAAGCCTTCTTCTGAATTGCCCAGCTGTGCTTTCACTCGCTTGCATTTATTGAATTTTGTAAGTGCTCTGAGATTTTCTGAACAGGGTTTGTATTATGTTTTCTATGGTAGTAAACAGATGTGACACTGACATGGGTCAGATGGTGGCCATAAGAGCTGGATGTGCAGAGACAGAACAGTGTCCCTCTGAACATAGTTAGATGGGATTTGGGCTCAGTTACAAAGCTTCAGTAGGTTGGGATGGGTCCCTCCCCCAGTGCTGCAAAGAATGGGCTGCTCTGCTTATTGCCTATCATCTCAAAGGACTCCAGAGCATGGTACAACGGGGGGGCTTTAGGGAACTATTAAAATGCAGCTACAGCTGGGGTGGAACAAAGCAGCTATGTAACAAATCAGAACAATACTACTTTAAAGTTTAGGACAAAAGGTGAACCTGGAGGGGCAATTTAGATGATCAGAATGGAAATACCCAAGTTGGAAAATGGCGAGGGATACTAATGACATAGGGACACTTTTAGGAACATAGGGATTGCTATATGGGCTCAGACCAGGTCCATCTACTTTGGTATCCTGTCTCTAGCAGTGACCAGTATGAGAAGCGACAGAAGAGAGTGCTAGAATCTCCAAGGACAGTTATGGAATAAGCTGCCTATGAGGAAGTTTCCTCATAATCACTATCACTTGGGGGGAGGGATGGCTCGGTGGTTTGAGCATTGGCCTGCTAAACCCAGGGTTGAGAGTTCAATCTTTGAGGGGGCCACTTAGGGATCTGCAGTAAAACCAGTACTTGGCCCTGCTAATGAAGGCAGGGGGCTGGACTCCCTTCCAACTCTCTGAAATAGGTATCTCACTCAGCACATGTCTACACTTCAAGCCAGGGGTGCAAGCCCCAGCTCAAGGAGCTTCCCAGCTGAGATGTGGGGGATGTACTCAGGGCAGCTAGACCCTCCGGGTGCTCTCTGTTGTGGCTGCACTGGTATTTTTAAGCTTGCTAGTTCAATCAGCACTAGCATGGGTATGTCTCTTGCAGCTGGAAATTAAACCCCAGTTTGAAGTGTAGATATACTCTTAGTGATTGGCTCATACCCTGAACTCTCCTATAGTTTTCATCCTATCTAGTATAATGTTGACTATTCTCATTACCCTTCTTTGAATTCTACTAATCACTTAACCTCCCTGATCCTGTGTCAGTGAGTTCCACAGGTTTGCTATGCAAAAAAAGGTGTTCTCAACCAATTTTAAATGTGTTGCCTTTCAGTTTCATTAGAAGACCTCAGTTCTTGTGTCTGAGTAATAGGAGCACACAAATATACCTTCTCTAACATCATTCTTTCCGGTGCCTGGAGTATGTCCCCTCTTATTTGTCTGCCCTCTAAACTAAACAGTCTAGCACTGGTCAAAATGCAGAATTTCCATTCGAGGAAAAATTCTGACATTTCAAAATTTACTTTCATCCCAAATCAGAACAAAATATCAGAATTTCAATATTTGCAGTGAAATGAAAATTCTGAAAAAAATTGGGAAATTTGTTTTCAGTAAAGTTGAAGTGTTTCATTTCAACCACAGTATAGTATAAAACTAGAAATGATAAAATTGAAACAAAATACTTCAACCTTATCAGTGTGACAACCTAACTGAAATGAAATGTCTTGATAACATTTAATCAAAAATGTTAACTAAATGGATACATTCCTGTGAGACATTTCAATTTTATTGAATCAACATTTTATAACACTTCAAGCTTTATTGGTCCTTCTGAAGTTCTCACGGTCTTCTCTACTCTGCACTAATTTAAAGGAATTTTTTTGTGATCTTCAAATTGTGCCACCTCACTGGTCCTTTTCCACACATTAATAACTATATTAAGTAACATTCATCCTACAGTGGAACCTTGGGGCACCCACTCCTGTTAGCCTTTTGCCATATTGAAAATTTGCCATTTATCGGTGCATGGAAGAATGGCCTCCATCAGTCACCACTACTTACAGCCGCACTCTGAAGTTTCCTTGGTGGTCCTGTAGGACCATAATTACCAGGTCTGACCTTGCTTATCTTGTCATAACCAGTGAGCTGAGAGCCCTGGAATAAATCCCTTGTGGAGGAATGGGAGGAACAGATTTAAAAGCACTCACTGCTTATTTCTCACGGTATGTTGGACACCTTGTAAAAGTGGGCAAGCCAAGACAGACTGCAGCTGTGGACAGGACTCTTCTCGACCCTGCAGATCTCTGCACTAGTCAGCACAGTTTTAGCAATATGTTCATCTTCCTGCCGAGGGCCTAATTAGCTCCACCCTTATTTGAGTGCTGGGCCAAAAATAAAGGGAGGAACATTTCCATTTTCCCCTACAGGAGCCAGGAATCCAGGACCATGAAGTAGAAAGATCTTCTGAGAAGCTGATATTTACGCCAGCTTTTTCAGTTGTCAGAGCTCCCATATCTAAATAAGCCGGGCATGGAAATATTCTCATGCACGAGTGGCCAGAGGTAAAGAACAAGGTGTGTTCTTGGGTCTGATCATTTCTGACGTACCAAAGGAACTGAGATGGCGATGGAAGGCTTTCTGGGGTCTCCTTGTCTGGAGCAGGACTGAAATGCCTTGCCAAAGTCATGCCTTTTTTCACACATGTAACTCCTGAATGTCTTCTTTAACCCTTTCCTCACCAGGTTCAGCACATGCAGAGGCCAGCAGTGCTCAGGAAGGCATCTGGCCAAAGAACAACTTGAAAAAAACAGTCCCATACCATGGAGCCCAGCCGGTCTGCAAAGAGCACAAGGAGGGGGGTGAGTGCGAGGGGGCGCACAGGGGTCGAATGTGCTCAGAGCGCTGGGCCAGTGGACTGACTGGAGGATTGTCAGGAAGCCCTAAGAGGAGGATGTGACAGTCAATCGAGGTGAGAGACAGCCAGGGCCTGGGTGCCCCTAAGCTGCCTTGTGTTCACACCTTACACTCTATTGTAATACGCCTTGGGAGGTATCATTTGAAAATTCATAACTCACTGCTCATTGATATTCTGGTGTGACATGTATGTGCTTTGTATTGGGAGGTATGGATGTATGCTGGAATTATAACTAAAATGTGGGTAAACCAGGCATGTCAGGAGAGTTGGTAAACCCATCTGCCCTAGACAAAGGGATGTGAGTTTGCTTCTCTCCGTCATAAAGACAGAGACAATGATGGTCTATTTTTACATATCTGGTGAACAAAGCTATGAAGTGGGGGAGGAGCCAGGATGATGTATAAACCCAGCAGGAGAGAGTAATTTGGTCTGGGTTCTACTTTTCAAATAATACATTGCAAAGGTTTACTGGTCTATAAAGCCTGGGGGGCTGAACCTCAAGAAATAATCAATTGAGTCAATGATTGTATATAATATTACTGTATCATTGTGGGATGTCTGTATTAAAACTCTGTGAGGAAATAGGAATACTTAATATTATGCTTTAAAGTCTGTTATGCTTTAAAGTCTGTGGTCAAACAGGGAGAAACAGGTTTTCTCCCAGACAGGAGGAAAGACAGCTATTTACCTGTCTTCTATGTAAATTAAACCTGGTGAAATCAGACAATGGAAGTCCCATGTACATAAAGGGGGATGGGAAGCCCACAGGAAGAGAAAACAGCATGAGGTCATCCCGCCTCTTGAAACCAAGTCATTGAACTTTCGAAGATATAAGCGAAAACAGAAGCCATCCTTGGCACCCATCACTAGACATACATAGGGGAAGGATCCATCTTTCTCTTGCTAGCTGAGAAAGATGGGTCCTTCAACCAAGCTGGGTGGGTCGAAGACTCTGGAAACTGAATATAGGTGAGAAACCTGCTTAGGCAAAGATCTTTTCCCTAGGAAGACATGGAAAGCTGGCACCTTGTACTTCTGTGGAAGGTCCTGACTGAGGGAAAGTCAGCCAGTGCTGGGAGAGGGAAATGACTGGTGCAAGAAACCATCTGCAACAAAGCCTGTACCTTGCTAGATTTTTAGACTTTTAGATAAGTGTTTTCACTTTCTTCTTCTTGTAATCCTTTTTGACTGTACCTCTTATCCTTGAATTCACCTACAATCCTATCTTCTTTTGTTAATAAACTTATTTTACTATTAATATAACCATCTCAGTGCAGTGTTTAAAGGGATGTGAGTATTTACCTCAGTTAATAAGCTGTCATGTGCTTCTGAATCTTTAGAGGAACAAATGAATCGTATTGTCCAGGAGAGGGCTGGATATAGCTGAGCACACTCTTTGGGGAAATTCGGGACTGGGAGTGGGTTGGGGTCACCATGTTGGTTATAACCGTGGCTGGTGGAAGCCAGAGAAGGGAGGCAGACAGGCTGCTGGGCTCAGAGCTGTTGACCCAGGGCTGTCTAGCACACAGTCAGTGTGTGACCTGTGTGCCAGTAGCCTGGTTGTGAGTGTCCCATGTTGGGAGGTACAGCAGCAAGGCGTTGAGGCACTAGGCGTACAACTCCTCACTGGTCTGAATTTCACCGTGACCCGTGACACACTGGATGCATGTTTTGGAGTTGGGAATGGAGACGACTGGGCAGATGGTGGAGCTGATGCTGCAGGATTTAGTGAGCGTGCTAATGTCTGCAGGACAGGGAGTATGGTTGGGTTGCCAGGGTGGTGGTGAAGAAGGACGGGGGAGGGGCTGGGTAGGAAGGGGAGACATTTCCCTATGGCAGATCCCGGATAAGGCATGTTCTCCAGAGGTATGAAGTGACGTTCTCCAGATTTAAACAGCAGGTGGCTGAGGGCAGCAGGGTTTGAATTTGCTTCTCCTGCTTGTCTGTCAGAGCCTAGAACTCTTGGTCTTCAGGACACATTGCCAGGGCCAGTGCTCAGGCTTCTCCAAAGTGCATGGCTGGGAGAGGCATTAGCTTTGCTTAGGAGGGGCTCTTCTGGGGGCCTGTGGAGTGGGGTGCTGGTGGAGACCAAGGATTGGAGCAGGATCCAGGTATGTTTTAGCCTTTGCACAGTACTCTGCACAACTCAATAAAAAACAAATACCCTGCACTTTAGATTTCTTTTCCAAAGCACTTGACAAACACACGCTATTAACCAGCCAGCAGTTCCAGTGCTTAGTCAGCACATTGGGGATGCCAATCTCAGGAGATCCCCTTTTGGGTGAGACTTCCCAGATGTTCTGCATCTTGGAACTTCCAGTCCCAGCCAACATGGAGAAGTGTGGAGAGGTTCACTGCGAGGTTCAGGTCACAGTTTG